>NC_051076.1:27442618-27742618 GCF_004664715.2 Peromyscus leucopus
TGTGTAGCTCTAGGGGACCTTCTGCAAGAACTGTGTCCTATCCTAATCGCCTTATACTTAAGACCTTGGCCTTAGAGTTTCAGTGCCAAGGGAATGGTCTGGTTTGTGCCCAGAGACTGTTGTCTTCAATTCTGCTCTCTACAAGAACTCAACAGTATTTTAAAATGTGTAGTACCTCTTCACTACTTTTTGAGTATTTTTAAGGAAAAAGTCTCTAAACGCCATCTTACTTGATCTCCACATGAAAATCTTTGTAAGCTTGGAATTAGGCACTAGGGAACTGAAGCTCAGTCACAGTAATTTGTGAGAGCCCACAAAGGTTTCCTAGTGAGATCTGAGCTTGCTTTACCCAGCAGGGCTGCATTAGGGGATGGCTTGACCATGTGTGTTGTTACCAGGTGTTTGGGATGGTCTGCATTTGGCTGTGCTGTGGGGTCATTTGCTCCACCCTTTGGCATTCCTTTAAAGGAGTCCTTTAGAAGAGACAGAAGGGGCTGGTAGATTTTGATCGAGGCCCTCCAGAGTCTATCCTGTGTTTCTCTCTGTCTCTCTCCCTCTATATTTCTATCTAAATATTTCTCACTTCTCCCTCCCCAAGAGTAAAATGGGGGGAAAAAGGGAGCTGGTCTCCCTCAAATGGTGCCCAAACAGGGACCTTCAAAAGGGGCATCAGAGGGCCCTCAGGGAAGTTAGGGCATGTCTAATTATGGAAATTAAGGTGGAGATAATCTATATGGGGAGTGAAGGGGGCTGGAAGATGCCCTAGTGAGGCTGCAGCATATATTTCTCTCTCTCTAGGCTTCTTTCTTTCTCTCTCTCTCTCTTAATTCTATCTTGAAAATTAAGGAAGATAGAATATAGGAATACAGTATCACAAAAAATTTTGAGTAAGAGTAGAATTTCCTTAGAGTTAAAATGAAGCACAAAAATAGTAAGCAAATCCTCAAAGAGTCACTTGTAGTGTTTTGCCTGTGCCACGAGACCCCCAAACAGACCACCAAGGAAACAACTTTCCGTGCAAAAACAAAAGATTTCTTCATTCAAGCCAAGCCCAGGCAGGAACTTCATCCATTACAGGGAGTGAAGGAGGAAAACCTGAGGACTTATTACAAGGGGGTTATACAGGAAAAATTAACATGCAGTGGGTTACATATCATTGGACGAGAGGGTTGGGCTGAGGTAGTTCTCTGAAGTTACTGGCTGAACTATACCCATGAAGGTACTAATGGCTAAAAGGATGCAGGGTATCTACAGAGACATACATTTTTTACTTCCTATATCCTGTTTTTGCTGAACCCAAAATATATATATTCAGATTTATTGTTCCAGTCCTATTTTCCCATGAGTTCAATCTCTGATCAGTTGAGTCCATTATTCCCCATATCCTCTTTTGCTGAGTCCAGGATATATCATGTAAATTCAATCTCTGGTCAGCTCTGGGTTCACTTATAGATCAGCAGATACCTTTACATGGGAGGGGGAGGTGATTCTCAAGAGGGATACTGATTTTTCCTCTTCAGTAGAAAGATTAAAAAGCAGAGGGGTAAGGTAGAACTCCAAGTACAGAGGTTCCTAGAGTTCTTAGAGGAACTGTGTCCTTGGTTTTCTGATTATGGGACTTTAAATGCAGAGAATTGGGGTTGAAATGCAAAAACCTGATGGAGAATACAGGCCAGAAATGACTCTTATAGATGCCTTTGGCCTGTGGGCATTGATTCAGGGCAGTTTAGATCTAAGCACAGAGAAGCAGGAGGGAATCTTCCCTGAGGCACTCAGAAGAGACAAAACCCTCCACTCCACCAGCAGTGCCTGAGAACACCTGTACAACACCATTCAAACAAGGTCCATTTCCTCTTGACCATGAAGCTGAGTTGAAGGAACAGAAATCTTGGGATGAGACAAGGGAGAAATTGAAAGGTTTGAAAAATTTAGTAATTTCTCTCACTCAAAAAATGGAAGCACTTCAGGTCTATCCCTTTCAGAAATGTATTCATCTTCCCTCTGTAGGAACAGAATTAGACTCATCTGGGGTGGGGCATCTATCAGAATGGAAAAGCCACCTGGCCTTGCCCTAGCACAAAGATCTCCTGGAGCAATGCAAAACCTCTCTGTTAGCACTAAGTCTCCTCTTCAAGCCAGCATTCAGGAGACTGCTAGCAAAGGAGAGGAAATTCAATGTTCCCTGTCATCCCAGCAAGATGGCCAGGGTAAAATCATTTGAGTACATGTTCTAATTCCTTTTAAACAGCTTAAGGAGTTAAAAACAGCCTGTAATCAATATGTCCTGATGCTACTTTTACAACAGCATTGTTAGAGAGTCTTTCTCTCGAAGCTTTCTCCCCTCCCAGGGGATTGGAAACAAATGGCTCCAGCATGCCTAGCAGGTGAAGACTATCTGCTGTGGAAAAAAATCAAGTTTGTGGAACAATGTCAGGCCACAGCTAAGATAAATTGGGTCCAGAAGATTCCCATCACTTTTGATATGCTTGCTGGAGAAGGCCCATATCAGGAAACAGGTCAACAGTTAGATTTTGATGTCTCAGTGTATGCTCAGGTTGATGCAGCTACCAAAAGAGATTGGAATAAGTTTTGGTCATCTGGAAGACAGACTGAGGATTTGTCTAAGATAAGGTAAGGACCTGAAAAAAATGTTTCAGGATTTTGTTTCCAGATGAATGCAAACAGCAGGCAGGTTAATTGGAGATTCAGAAGCTGGACTTTTGCTGGTGAAACAGCTCACTTATGAGAATACCAATGCACCATGCCAGGCTGCAATGTGCCCCTTTGAAAGAAAGGAAACATCTCTGACTATATCTGACTTTGTTCAGATATAGGGCCATCGTACAATCAATAGATAGTTATGGTTACAGCATTACAAGGAAAAAGAGTCAAGGATTTTCTGTACCAGCAAAGCCATCCTGATTCCAGAAAAGGGAAAGCTGCCAGACCCAGGGAAGTTGTTTTGGTTCTGGAAAGATGGGACACCATATTAAGAGGTGTCCTGACAGGAGAAATAGCTTAAAGGCAAATAGAGAACATGGGCTATACCCAAGATGCAAAAGACTGAGACATTGGACTAATAAATGTCTATCAAGGATGAATACCCAGGAGAATCCATTTCATGGAAGTGGATGGAGGACCAGCCCCAGGCCCTAACAAAATAGACCTTTAGGATAACTCAGCTGTCAATCTTCCATAAAAGAAATATAGCCATGATCTCTATACAGCAGCCCTGGGTAGTGCTGGATTGGATCTCAGCTCTTCCATCAATGCAGTTTTGACCCCTGAAATGGCGATGTCGGCCCTCCCTACAGGCGTTTATGGACTTTTCTCAAAAGGCTCTGTAGAGTTGTTGCTGGGAAGAAGTAGTACCACCATGCAGGGAATCTTTGTTGCTTCTGGAATAATTGATGCTTATTATGTGAGAGAAATAAAGGTGATGACTCATTCACCCAAAGGAATTTCAATAACAAAGATTGGCCGGAGACTTGCACAGTTAAGTTTACTTCTTCAGATACAAACAAAAAATCCAGTCAAAGAGATAAGAGAAGAGAAGCTGGATTTGGTTCATCAGATGCCTATTGGCTACAAGCCATATTTCCACACGATACAGAACTCACTTTAATTATAAATGGGAAAAGTTTCTTGGGTCTTTTAGATACAGGTGCAGATTTATCTGCTAGTCAATGACCTTCTAAGTGACCAAAAATGGAAATTATGACACACTTGCAAGGGGTTGGTCAAACTCAGTGTCCTGAGCAGAGCAGCAATGAACTCTCCTGGTGAGATTAAGCAGGTCATGAGGAAACATTTCAACCATACATTGTCCCACACTTGCCTGTAAATTCGTGGGGTCCAGATGTTGTGAGCCATATGGGAGTATATTTATATAGTCCCAGTGCAACCATCTCTAAACAAGAAGTTCCTGACCAAAAGTTAATAGAAAAGTCATCTTTACCCTCTAAAGAAAAAGCTAATAGGGAGGGGTCAGAATGTTTTTAGGAAGGGTCATTGAGCAGCCTGTACTTTATGCAGATCCTGTGACTTGGAACTATGACCAGCCTGTGTGGATAGATCAATGACCCCTAACAGAAGGAAAAATACAAGCCATCCAGCAGTTAGTACAGGAACAGTTGGATGGCAGTCATATTGAACCTTTTAATTCTCCTTGAAATTCTCCTATTTTTCTGATCAAAATAAGTCAGGGAAAAGGAGATTATTACAGGATTTAAGGAAAATTAATGAGACCATACAACCATACAAGGGGAGCTTTACAACCTGGATTGCCTATCCCTACTGCTATACCAGAAAATGCTTATAAAATTATTTTGAATTTGAAGGATGGTTTTTATACCACTCTTTGGCTCTCCAAGACTGTCAAAGATTTGCATTTAGTGTTCCCTCAGTTAACTTTAAAGAACCCGTGAAAAGATTCCATTGGCACTTGTATTTGTTCAATAAATAAATTAAGACACTTTAAGAAAGAAAGAAAGAGGGGCTGAAAGATGCCAGAGGTAGAGCACTGGCTGCTCTTCCAGAGACTGAGTTCAATTCCAGCAACCACACGGTGGCTCACTACTATCTGTAATGAGATCTGGTGCCCTCTTCTGGATACATAATAAATAAATAAATCTTAAGAAAGAAAGAAAGAAAGAGAGAAAGAAAGAAAGAAAGAAAGAAAGAAAGAAAGAAAGAAAGAAAGAAAGAAAGAAAGAAAGACAACAACCCCCCCCAAAAAAAAAGATTCCATTGGCAGGTTTTGCCCAGAGAATGGTCAATAGCCCAACACACTGTCAGAAATTTGTAGCTCAAGCTTTCAAAAAAGTTAGAGAGCAATTTCAGCAGGTTTATGTTATTCACTATATGGATGATTTTTTCCTTGCACATAAAGATGAAGAAATTTTTCTTAACACCTTTGGACAACTTCAGTGCTGTCTTACTTGCCCAGAGTTAATTATTGTTCCAGAGACAGTACAAAGACCTTTTTAGTATCTAGGACATGTCTTATACCCTAAAAAAATAAAGCCTCAAAATTTGTAAGTATGAAAAGATGGGTTAAAAACTTTAAGTGATTTTCAAAAGTTATTGGTGGGCATTCAATGGTTATGACCTTATTTAAAATTGTTTACCAGTGATTTGGAACCTTTCAGCGGTATTTTAAAAGGAGATAGTGATCCTAATTCACCCAGACAGTTATCTGAAAAAAAGTTCTATTGCAAGTTGAGAAGGCTATTCAACATCAGCAATTACATTACATTAACTATACCCTACCTTAGCATGCATATATTTTACCCACTAAACATACTCCTACAGCAGTATTATGGCAAAACAACTCTCTTTTATGGTTGCATCTTTCTGTTTCAC
This sequence comes from Peromyscus leucopus, assembly GCF_004664715.2. Lineage (NCBI taxonomy): Eukaryota > Metazoa > Chordata > Mammalia > Rodentia > Cricetidae > Peromyscus > Peromyscus leucopus. The sequence continues at coordinate 27,447,983 of NC_051076.1, forward strand.
CAGCCAAGGCGTTAAATCCATACTACAAAATGGTAGCTTGTTTAGTACAGAACAGCAGAATTGAATCTAACTGTTATTTTGTTAAATAAACAAGTGTAATTAGTGTTCCTTTTACAAAACAGCAAATTGATTGGCTTTTCCAAATAGTGATTCTTGGGCAATTGCCTTTTCACAGGTTCTAGGTCACACTGATAATCAGTTTCCAGGTGACCAATTGTTACAATTTGCTCAAATGTATTCATTTGTATTTCCTAAGATTGTTATGAAAGATCCTGTAGGAGATGCTGTGCTAGGTTTTACTGATGGTTCTTCTAATGGAAGGGCTGATTATGTTATCAATGGAAAAAGCTACATAGTACAAGCAACCCCAGCTTCTGCACAGATAGTGAAATTATAGTCAGTGAGCATGGTTTTTCAGTTTCTTGTGAACAGCTCATTTAATTTATATATAGATAGTCAATATATTTACATAGCTCTTCAAGTTATAAAATTGTTCCATGCATTGGGACTAGCCACAGTCAAGTTAAAATGCTGTTCCAACAAACTTTAGACACCAAAGAAAGTTACAATGTTTTGTGGGTCATATTAGAGCTCATTCCAATCATCCTGGCCTTTTAGGTGATGGTATTACAACACCTGACAAATTAACAAGGATGATTGCCTTATTCCAAGTAGAACTGGCTCAACAGTCACATGCTTTTCATCATCAAAATAGCAAGAGTCTAAGGAAGCAATTCAATCTTACCAGGGAAGTTACTTGACAAATAAACAATGTGGGGTATATCCAAAATATTTCCCTGTACCTCACTTAGGATTAAACCCTCAAGATCTTCTTCCTAATCATTTCTGGCAAATGGATGTCACTCATATTGTGGAATTTGGCAAATTAAAATATGTACATGTGACCATAGACACTTATTCAGGATTTTTAATGGCAAGTACACCACCTGGGGAAGTTACAAAACATGTAATTATGCACTGCTTGAAGTGTTTTTCCTATATGGGAATACCAAAAGTTATTAAAACTGATAATGGTTCTGGATATAGTAGTAAAGCATTAAAGCAATTTTGTATCCAATGGCAAATTGAACAAAAAAACAGGCATTCCTTATAATCCCCAAGGACAAGGCATAGTGGAAAGATCTCATGGCAGTCTTAAAATACAACTTGAAAAAATAAAGAAAAGGGAAATTTACCCTCAATCTCAACATAATACATTGAATCATGTTCTTTTTGTTCTAAATTTTTTGAATATGGATGTCTGTGAGCAATCTGCTGTGGATACATGTTGGCGATTTTTGCTCAGGTGAAATGGAAAGATCCTTGCACAGGATTATGGAAGGGTCTCCACCCTGTTTTAATATGAGGTTGAGGACATGTTTGTGTTTTTTCACAAGATGAAAATGAAGCTCAATGGCTGCCTGAGCATTTGGTGAGGAGTTTGGAACAGAGGAAGGTCAGTTCCAATGACATTCCTCTAGAGGAACTGGAGTGAAAGCAACTGAAACAATGTTCCTGATATTAAGGTTCCTTCCTGCAGTCTGGAGAAAATAGAAGACTTAGGGGACCCCCAGACTGCTGAGGACAAATATTTTGTCACTATTGAGTAAAACCTGAAAAGAAATGAAGCTCGGAGTCATACCACTTTTGTCTGACTACAGCAAATCAATGAAGGCTCCTTTAAGAGAAAGATAGTGCCTAATAGTGACACAGAGAGTTTTTTCTAAGAGCTTTGTGGCAGCTCATTATAGTAATTTCACTCTCACCCTGAGGAGAAGCTTCTGCTGTAACTGAGTAAAGCACTCAGGGGATCTGTAATAAGTTTGGGTAAAGGGCAGCCCCTAGTTAGAAACTGTCTGTTGCTGGGCGGTGGTAGCACATGCCTTTAATCCCAACACTCAGGAAGCAGAGCCAGGTGGATCTCTGTGAATTCGAGTCCAGCCTGGTCTCCAAAGTGAGTTCCAGGAAAGGTGCAAAGCTACACAGAGAAACCCTGTCTCAAAAAAACAAAACAAAAAACAAAAAAAAAAGGAAAAAGGAAAAGGAAGAAAAACAAAAAAAAAAGGAAGAAAGAACTGTCTATTACTGAGAGCATCTCTACCAGTTCCAGAATGGCCTAGAGAGCTCAGCAGAAAAGGTGACTTTGGGGGAGTGGCATTGTCCCAAGAGTGTTACAGCCCCGTAGCAACAAGTGTTACAACTCCATAGTGACAGCACTCACTAAATCCCAGGGTTGATGGAGAGCCATTGATGAATTAGGCTCTTGTTTTCAACTGTCAGGAAAACTTTCAGAATAATATCAAAGCTGACTATAAACTCTGAACTTTAGAAATGATTTGTGTACTTCTTGTCTTGTTAATAGTTTAGCTAAGAAATCTCTTCCAAATGTTAAGAAATCTCTTCTAGATGCTTGATTGTGTAAGTTAGTTCTGTTAAGAGATTCTTTCCAGATGTCTGTATAGTTCTATAGAGTTTCCTCTTAAATATAAGTTTGGTAAATAGTTCTTCCAAGAAATCTCTTCTAGATATGTGATAAAGTTTGTAAAATATTTTCCTTATGAATATGTTTGTAAAATAGATCTATAGAGTTTCCTCTTGAATGTAATTTTCTAAGAAGTATAAATAAGTAAGCTTGTCAAAAAGAGTAAATATGTATACTGATAGTAGTTCAGTTAAGAAATCTCTTCTAAATGTTAGGAAATCTCTTCTAGATGCTAGTTAAGAAATTTCTTCTGCCGTTGTGCACATGCTTTAATCCAGCACTCGGAGCAGAGCAGCGGATCGCTGTGAGTTCGAGGCAGCCTGGGCTACCAAGTGAGCTCCAGGAAAGGCGCAAAGCTGCACAGAGAAACCCTGTCTCGAAAAACCAAAAAAAAAAAAAGAAATTTCTTCTATAAGCTTGGTAAATAGCTAATAAATCTCTTCTAGATATTTGCTAATGGTAATTCTACAGAGAGTTTCCTTTTGAATATAAGCTTATAAGAAGTATAAGTAAGTATATGTTATATGTGATTTTATGTAAAATGTAAATGTTAGTGTAAATCTAAATGTTTCATGTAAGTTTATAAAATGTAAATATGAATAGTGATGTAATTTTGTAAGAAGGGTAAATATATATATTTACACTTAGCCAATAGCCAAGCTAGGTATAAATACCTACAGTAAATGGTCATGACAGTTATAAATATATCATGTTTATACGAGAATTGTGTTGATGTTAATGAAATAGATTTTGCTGACTCTAAGGGAATCTTTAAGTTTGGTGTCATTTATTTGATGTGGTTTGTATCCAGAGTTTATTGTTTTAATAAAAAAGAGGCTTGGCACAGATAAGGCTGCTATAGACTATGGTGATATTGTGTTCCCCAATATATTATGCACTCTAATAAATTTATCTAGGTTCAGAGAACAGAATAGTCACTAGATACAGAGGCCAAAAAATGGTGGTACACTTTAATCTGGAGGCAGAGATCCATTGGGATCTCTGTGAGTTCAAAGCCACACGGGAAACAGCCAGGCATGGTGACACATGCCTTTAATCCCAGAAGTGATGGCAGGAAGCAGAAAGGTATATAAAGCATGAGGACCAGGAACTACCTGGCTAAGCCTTTAGGCTCTTGAGCAGCAGTTCAGCTAAGATCTATTTGGATGAGGACTCAGAGGCTTCTAGTCTGAGGAAACAGGATCAGCTGAGGAATTGGCAAGGTGAGGAAGCTGTGGCTTGTTCTGCTTCTCTGATCTTCAGTCATTCACCCCAATACCTGGCTTCAGGTTTGATTTTGTTAATAAGGCCTTTTAAGATTCATGTTACAATAGCCATCTTAATATCCATTTAAAAAAAGGATATTCCATCTTTATCATCCTCCACTCCTATACTGGGAGGTGTGGCAACTATGGAGATCACTGTGGATGGTTGTGAGCTCAATAGGAACCTGAGCTAGAGCTAAGTTAAACTCAGTAACCCCTCCTGCCAGAGGATGAGAGCCAGAGACAGGCAACTTTCTTCTGATGGCTTCCAACCTAATAGAAGTAATAATCAGGGAGAATGACCTAATACAGACCTCAGTCTATCTAAGGGGCCCTTTAAAAAAGTAAGAGGAGGAATGTGTGGGAGCCCACAAAGGTTTCCTAGTGAGATCTGAGCCTGCTTTACACAGCAGGGCTTCATTAAGGGATGGTTTGACAATATGCATGGCTACCAGATATTTGGCATGGCCTACAGTTCACTGTGCTGGGGTGAGGTCTTTTGCTCCACCCCTTAGCATTCCTTTGTTTTTTCATTTTTCTTTATTAAGAAATTTTCTACTCACTCCAAATACCATCCACAGCTCCCACCTTCAACCTCCTCCCACCCTCCACGCCCTCTTTCCCAAGCCAACCCACATGCCCCAAATCAGGGTCTCCCATGGGGAGTCAGCCGAGCCCAGCACACTGAGCCTAGGCAAATCCAAGCCCCTTCCCACTGCACCAAGGCTGTGCAAGGTGTCACACTATAGGCACCGGATTCCCAAAGCCTGCCCATAGACCAGGGACAGATCCCGATCCCCCTGCCAGGGTGCCCCACAAACAGTTCAAGCCCAGTCCAATGGGGGCTCCACAGCCACTAGTCCACAGTTCATGGGCTTCCTCTAGTGTAGCCGGTCATCTCTGTAGCGCTCCCATCATGATCTCTACATCCCTCGCCTGCAGAATCCCTCCTCTCCTCTCATCAGTTGGATTCCCAGAGCTCAGCCTGGTGCCTGGCCATGGATCTCTGCATTTGCCTCCATCAGGCAAAGACTTTATGATGACAGCTATGGTTATTTGCTAGGTCGGTCACCAGAGTAGACCAGTCCAGGCACCCTCTGGACCACCCCTTGGCATTCCTTTTAAAACCCTTGGAAGAGACAGAAGGGGACAGGGGCTATTGATCCAGGCCCTCCTGAGGCTACCCTGTGTTTCTGTCTATCTCTCTCCCCCTATATTTCTATCTAAATATTTCTCACTTCTCCCTCCTCAAGAGTACCCTAGGGGGGAAAGTGAGGGCTGGTCTCCTTCAGTAAGTACAATACCAAAATACATGACTTCTAAACATGGACATACATACATATGAGTAGCTCTGCCCCAGAATTAATGTTTGCTTCTACTCTTCTAGGTTCTCAGAGGACATTGCAGGGTTGAGGCTACTTTGCAAGACTTTTTATTCCAGGGTCTCTTGGTCAAGCCTTTGCACTGTCGACCTCACAACCCATGCTTCATGCACATTAGGCTCCCTGCATTTCTTCTACTGCAGAGCTGGACTTTACTTTATTCTCCTTTTTCAGGACTTGAACAAAAAGTTCTCCAAGCCTTTAAATCTCTAGTCTTTCTTTCTAGTTACAAATCTTGTTGATTCTCAAGTGAGGCTTTGAGAAGTCTTGGAATGAGTTTAGGATGAATAACAAGGGGAAGCTGAGTGTCACATGAGAGTGAAACTCTGCATCTTCTCTAATTAAAGAGAACCTGGATACCAACAGATGGACCAATCCTGTGTCTTCCCCTCCATTCAGAAGCTGCAAAGAAATCAAGCAGAAGATGACTGAAGCACAAGGTGAGTGATGAGGCATTTAAAGAGCACACAGTAATCCTAACACTGGGAGCCCAAATCAGAGGACTGAAAGCTCCAAGGCAGCCTGGGGAGACCCTGTCTCAAAAATACAAAACAAATAACCCACTTAAGAAATCATGCTTTTGTCCTCTGGAACAGCTTTGCTCTTTGATATAGAAAATGGGATACAATGTACATAGTGGATAAAAATTGCCACTTACCAATTTGAAGGGTTTACACAGTCAAGAACAACTTTCACAATGGTGTGGACCAATACTATCCCTCTCCAGAAAGTTTTCATTTCTTAAAAAGAAATTCTGTACCACAAAGTAATAAATTCCTGTATTCCCTGTGAGCTGCTGTTCTGTTTCCTACTTCTATGAATCTGTCAATTCTTGTTACCTCATATGAGTAATCTGCCTTATTTCATTAGTATGCTTCAAGGCTCATATGTGATGTAGAACAGTTAATTTATTTTAAAAAGATTTATTATTATTACTGTGTACATATGCATGGCTGTGTGTGAGAATGTGTACACATATATGTGTGTATATATGTATGTTCAGAGTCCAGAAGACACCATCTAGTCCTCTGGAGCTGGAGTGACAGGCACTTGTACACTCACAAGTGTGAGTGCTGGGAACCTAACTCAAGTCCTCTGCTAGAGCAGTGCTTGGTCTCCCCCACAGAGCCATTTCTGCAGTTCACTTCATTCTTTTTCACCTATTGGATATAAAAAAATGTACACAATATATATTCTGCATAACAGACAGCACAGATTATTGCTTATTCCTTTTTCTGTAGAGAAATACTTACATTGTTTCTGCCATCCAGGTTTTGTGACCAGAGTTGGAGTGAACAAGAATGTAGATAACTGAAGCCCCATTCTCAGTTCTTTGAATACATACCAAGTAGAGTTCCTAAGTCCTTTATAATACTATGTTTAACTTTAGAAGTAAATCACTGTCAGTTTGGATAATTCTGTGTTCTGGCTCAATCACAGAAGGATGACTTTCTACACTCAGGCAGATTCCCAGGGACAGCTGTGATAGGACACTCAGGATATGAGGCATTAGGCATGGTTGTAGTTCCTAGAGTCATTCTGCCTCTGGAGCAGAGAAGGACAATGAGGCTGCACACAGGACTGTGGACTGGTTCTCTCTACAGATGGCCTCTATTTCCTCCGCACGGAGAATGGTGTCATCTACCAGACCTTCTGTGACATGACCACTGCAGGTGGTGGCTGGACCCTGGTGGCCAGTGTGCATGAGAACAACATGCTTGGAAAGTGCACAGCGGGTGATCGCTGGTCCAGTCAGCAAGGCAACAGAAACGACTCCCCAGAGGGGGATGGCAACTGGGCCAACTACAACACCTTTGGGTCTGTAGAGGGGGCCACAAGTGATGACTACAAGGTTGGTACACTCTGTGGCCACTTGGAAAAGGGTGAGGATGTGAGTGTAGTTCAAGCATCCTAGGGAGAGGGTTGGAAGGTTGCCCTTTAACACAGACCTGAACAACTGAAAAATACTTATCTTGAATCTCAACATACTCCAAAGTAGGCTTTTCAGTTAGATGGTGGTGGTGATGGTGGTAGGATAGTTATCCTTAGAAATGGGGGTATCAGAGCATGGATGGTGTCCATGTGAAGCCCTGAGATACCAATTTTGCTGAGGATTGTGCATGTGGGTCTTTCACTTACTGAAATCTGGTCTGATTAGGCTCAGTGTTGGTTGCTTTTCAGAACCCTGGCTACTTTGACATCCAGGCTGAGAACCTGGGTATCTGGCATGTGCCCAACAATAGCCCTCTGAAAAAGTGGAAGAAGAGCTCCCTGCTGAGGTACCGCACATTCAGTGGCTTCCTGAATCAGCTGGGCCACAATCTGTTTGGCCTGTACAAGGTACTGGAGACTGCTGGCTGAGGCTGCTTTTCCAGGGTGGAGAGAGAGAGGCAGGTGCTTAAGGCTAGGCAGGTTGTATTGCATATTTCCCTTATTCTAAAGTGTAAAAAGTCAAGGAAGGCAAGGGATACAAGTATGTGGAAAAGAGGAGGGGCAGAGCCGGGCAGGGTGGAAGGGGGTGGGGGGAGGCAAGGTGAGGCTAATAACAATCTCAGTCACTGGACACATGCTGTGCTTCTCCTCGCAGGACAGTGTTCCTGTGAGTGCCAATGCTGCCATCCTTACCCAGTGACTTCTTTTGTTCCTTGTAGAAGTACCCGGTGAAATATGGAGCCGGGAAGTGTTGGACTGACAATGGCCCAGCAATACCTGTGGTCTATGACTTTGGTGATGCTCAGAAGACAGCCTCTTATTACTCCCCCTTTGGCCAGAGTGAGTTTCTGATGCTTCTATGAACACTGTGCAGGACACATGATAAATTCAGTTATGATAACTCTCATTTACCATCCATGACAGCCTGCTTCTCTTCTATAAATGTGTTTTGTTTCACTTTATTCAATTGCTTGCCTTTGGGCTCTAAACTATTACTAACCCACTTTACAGCTTAGGAAACTGAAGCACTGAAAGTCCAGGAACTTGCCTGAGATCACAGAGCATAAACAAGAGAGTCAGCATTTGCACTGGAGATTCATGGTTTGGGAATCTACTCTTTGCAACCCCATTATCAGTCAGAAGCTTCTTAGGAACAAACAAGGTCCATGTGCACAGGACTGAACAACAGAAAAAAAACTGGAGTTTTATTTTGCTTGTGAGGGATGACTATTACATTATTTAATATAAATCAAAGTGGCACATAATCTTTATGAATGCTGAGCCTATGCTGTATAATTCAAAGTTCTTATTTATGCTTGAGATGTAAGGCTTTAAAAGAAAAATTAGCAAGATAAATATGAACAGGACCAAAATGAATGCACTTGATTGCTGCTGTGACAAGCCTTGGAAATATTCAGTAGAGACTTTCCTATATAATAAATTTCTCCATTCAAACTCTGGCAGATGAGGACCTTTTTCCAAGGACTGACTCTTGAGGTCTGTGGATAGGAATAGCTGTGGCTTCCCCAATGTGTCTGTTATTTTAGACTGTATATCCTGAACCAAACTCTGGGCTGACAACTATTTCTAGCATTTTCCTTGAATGCTGTTTTCTGTCTCTTGTTTTCAGATGAATTCACCGCAGGATACATCCAATTCAGAGTGTTTAATAATGAGAGAGCAGCCAATGCCTTGTGTGCTGGAATGAGGGTCACTGGATGTAACACTGAGCATGTGAGTCTGTGTAGTGACCAGAGAGGCCCATGAATAAGACTGAGGTTGCCAGTGTGTATCTGTATATATTGAGTATGGGAGAATTCCTTGTTAGTGTGTGTACATAGATGAGAGTGTGACCTTTCCCTGTACCTTTCTTGGTCTCAGGGATCAGAACTTCCATCTAGATACAGAAATCCTGTCTCTTTGAAAAACATAGTCAACATTACAAACTTCTGATATACTGTTGCTGTTTGCTTAGATTTAAGAATTAAACACTCAGTTACCTGGAATGAGGGTGACACTTGTATTCCAGAAGTCCTGTGCAAGCCTTTGGGGGCTGAGATTGTTAGAGAGTCACCAGATATTGACACTCCCCACCTGGGATTTAGATTTTAAAGTGAAACATGTCCTTTCCATGCCTTTTCATGGCTTGTACAGATTTTCATTTTGTCAATGGGTTAATAGGAGAATCCTGGACATCTGGTAGACCTCACCCAGGCCATTCACCTCTCTATCACAAAGAATTTCTCTTGTTGGATGTTGGCATATCAACTAACTGACAAGGCAGGTGCACTCACCTCCACTGCAGCAACCTGATGTCTTCCTGAGCCTGAGATCATTAGACTCATACGGGCTTGTTTTGTTTCTTAATAATTTGTTGCCAAAAGCAGGCTGAGGATGAAGTCCTTTTATTGCTACAGTGAAAGCTATAACAAGTTAACATATTCTGGCCAAGCATGTTGATGCACATCTTTAATCCCAGCACTTGGATGGTAAAGACAGGCAGATCTCTGTGAGTTTCAGGCCACCCTGGTGTACATAGTGAGTTCAACCAGAGCTACATAGTAAGAACTGGTCTTGAATAAAATTAATATGTTCTCTCGGGATCCAGACCTCCCTAAAGTAACAGTCTGAAAAAAGGGTAATCACTTCCTGGCAGGTGATCATGAAGATCTCAGTGTCCATTCATTCCTCAGTCATTAGATTGTCTTTCACCTGGTCAAGATGAGGCAACTTTGCTGTCATGGAGGACTATGTTATAAAAGATGAAATGGGAAGAGCATGTGGTGTTGAGGGAGTAGAAAGCTGTTTTCAATTTTGGTATGCAACATGGGTGTGGGATACAGAAAGTGCTCCTTTTGAAAATTTTAACATGGACTAAATCAGGAAACAACTTTTACATCACATCAATGATTTTTGGACTATATAAGTGATGAGATCCCTGCAATATTTGAACAGGCAATAAGATTAATGTGAGCATTCTTTTTTTCCCAAAGAGGACACTGATAGTCTAGAAGTGACATATTCTAATGGAGAAAAGACTAATCATAAGGAAATAAATATTGAAATGTCTTCTATGGCACAAATGAGAGCCTGATGTAGTATCATAAAAATTTGGGGCAGGGGGAGACTAATGAATTCCAAAGATTTTAAATTTATTAATACTTGAATACATAGAATGGGAAGAGAAGACATTTGTAATGAATCTTTTTTAGTCACAACGGCCAGCTCTCAAATAATGACACAGAGAGTTATTAATTAAGAAAGCCCAGCCTTAGCTTAGCCTTGTTTCTAACTAGCTCTTGTAAATTAAACTAACTCATATTTTTTTAATGTATGTTTTTCCACATACTTGTTACCTCATCTCCATCTAACCCATCATACTTCTTCAGCCTTTGGCTGGTAACTCTGCCTTTATTTTTCTTTTCCTTGTTTGTTTGTTTGTTTGTTTGTTTGTTTGTTTGTTTGTTTTCTCGAGACAGGGTTTCTCTGTGTAGCTTTGTGCCTTTCCTGGAACTCACTTTGTAGACCAGGCATGCCTTGAACTCATAGAGATCTGCCTGGCTCTGCCTTCCAAGTGCTGGGGTTAAAGGCGTGTGCCACCACCATCCAGCTAACTCTGCCTTTCCTCTTCCCTGATCTCTCTCTGTCCATAAGTCCTGCCTATAACTTCTGCCTAGTTATTGGCCATTCAGCTTTTTATTAAACCAATCACAGTGACACATCTTTAAAGAGTATAAAGGAATATTCTACAACAAACATTTTGAATAATTTCATGGTTTTCATTGAATAGGTGAATATCAAGTAGTAAACCAAGATTTCTAGATGCTAAATATGATTGGGATCAAGGAGAGATATATAATTATATGATGCTGGATTTTTAAAACATTTTTTATTTTGTTTATATGTGTGCACATGTATATTCAAGTGGTCACAGAGGTAAAAAGGAGACATTGGATCCCTGGGAATTGACATTAAAGTCTTTTGACTGGGTGCTGGGATCTGATATGGATGCTGGGACTTTGATTCTCTTGATAGAGTAGTAGGATGTCTCAACCTTGGGGCCATCTCTCCAGCCCCCATGTTACTAGCTTGTTTGGGTGGGATTTTATTTTGTCTTGTTTCAGATGTATTTATTTAATTTCATATATATGAGTATTTTGCTTGCACAAATGTTTGTATATTGCTTGAGTTCCTGGTGCCTTTGAGCCAGAAGAGGACATTCTATGCCCTGGAACTAGAGTTACAACAGTTGTGAGCCCCATATAGGTTCTGGAACCCAAACCTGGTCCTCTGCAAGAGCAGCAAGTACTCTTAACCACAGAGCTACCTCTCTAGCCCCAATGTACATGCTTTGATCAGTAATGGACTTTGAATATGATGACAGTCTCACGGGATTTGTATTGCTTACTAACATCATAGACATTCTAGCTTGTGTAAGGATAGCCTATGATTTTCACAATGGCAAACTTATCAATGAACTTCCCCAAGAAAATCCCCATTTTTAAGTTATATGTGGCTGTAAGTAACTGTGTTGTTGTTTTGTTTTATTTTGTTTGATTATTTGTTTGTTTGTTGTCATGTGGAGTGTAAAGACCCTGTGTAGTGATTCTAAATGGCAGCCTAATCATTAAGTCTTGAACTTAAGAAATATCTGGATTAGAGATAGGGATTTTTAAGCCATCAGTGAATTATTCATAACTAAAGCTAAAGATGTAATACAACATATAAGAGAATTGTAAGTGTGTCCCCTCTGGGAAGTAGAACTTAAGGAATTCATGAAGGAAAAGTCTAGACAGGGAACCTGAGAACAAAGGCTCAGAGCACTTGAAGGAAAGGTAGGAAGAGACAGTGATGCCACTAAAGCCAATGGAGGGGGGTTTATGGATCAAATAGAGTGATACTGCCAATGAGAGTCTGATGAGGGATGAAGAGCCCACTGAACTTGGTTATTGAGGTGTCTCTGGATTCATCAGCTATATTAGTCAGTTTTTTGCCTTTGTGATAAATACCTGAGAGAAACAATATATGAAAAGAAGGATGTGCTGGCTAGTTTTATGACAACCTGACACAAGCTATGGTCATCTGAGATGAGGAAACCTCAATTGAGAAAATGCCTGTGTAAGATCAGGCTGCAGGCAAGCCTGTTGAGCATTTTCTTAATTGCTGATTGATGAAGAAGGGCCCAGCCCATTGTGAGTGGTGCCACCCCAGGCTGTGGCTCCTTAGTTCTGTAAGAAAACAGTCTGAACAAGCCATGAGGAGCAAGTGAGAAAGCTGCATTCTTCATGACCTCAGCATCAGTTCCTGCCTCTAGTTTCCTGCCCTGTTGAATTCCTGTCCTGACTTCCTTCAATGATGAACAGTAATGTGAAAGTATAAGCCAAGTAAAACCCTTTTCTCCCCAAGTTGCTTTGGTCATTGACAGGACCAAGCAGATGCCATAAGAGGCTGCTCAGTCTTCTCTCAGACATCAGGTCTCAATTTCAGTTTCCTGAGACTTGAGCAAGCAGTTTCTGGGAGGGCCATGAAAAAAAAAGCCCTTGCAGTAGCTCCCTTTCTGCATGTACTCTGACCACTCAAGTTTCAGCCAATTGTTTACTGTTCGGGACCCCTCATCAACTTAGAGATATGTGCCTAAGTCAAGGACAGAGCCTGAGCCACTGAGTCAGTCCCCAACAGTCACTATGTGCTAGGCCAGCCAGCCTCCATGGCAGCTCAAAGACAAAGCCTGGGACTTGTCTAGGCCTACCCAAAAATGGATAACTGTAACCCGTAGCCAATTAAAAGTTTCTAACATAATTGCCACTCACATAAATCAATCCTGAGTCAGTTCCTATGTAGTCTGTAGACCCCCCAAGCCCCCTTGCTTTAAAAACCCAGCCCTGCTGGGCGGTGGGTGGTACACACCTTTAAACCCAGCACCCGGGAGGCAGAGCCAGGTGGATCTCTGTGAGTTCAAGGCCAGCCAGGTCTACAAAGCGAGATTCAAGACAGTTAACAAAGCTACACAGAGAAACCCTGTCTTGAAAAAAATGCCCCATTGCTACTCGGGGTCTCTCCTGCTCTGCTGCTGCCATCAGACAGGCTGAGAGTCCTGAGTTAACTTGTAATAATACAAAGACTCTTTGCTTTTGCATTGGATTTGGTCTTTTGGTCTTTGGCAGAATCTGGTTACAACAGTCATGATGTTTCAAAACAGCAATAGTAACACAGACTAAGACAAAGGGCTTTGTAGTTTGATGGCATTTGATATTTTAATCCATGGTCACTTGGCTCTGTTGCATTTAAATCCATAGTGGAGTATGATAAATATCATGCAGGAAAGATATATCAGTGCAATAAGCCTCACTGCATAGCAGTAAGGAGCCGAGAAAGACTAGAAAAGGCCAGGACAAGATACCCTTCAAAACATGCCACTCACACTTTAAGTGATCTATTTCCTCTAACCAGACCCCAACTTACACAGCTCCAATAGTCAGTTCAAAATTGTAAACCCATCCATGATTAGCCAACTAATGAAGGCAGGGTCCTTATAGTCAAGCCTTCCCCAAAGTCCTGCCTCTGGAAGTTACCTACACTGGGGACCAGGTCTTCAGTGCATAACACCTTTGGGGAGGACACTTCATATCCAAACCATATCACCAGCTGACCTCTCATTGCTCCTTCCTCCTCCTTCTTTTCCAGCACTGCATTGGTGGAGGAGGATTCTTCCCAGAAGATAACCCTCGGCAGTGTGGAGACTTCTCTGCATTTGATTCGAATGGATATGGAACTCACAAGGGGTCCAGCAATAGCAGGAAAATAACTGAAGCAGCTGTGCTTCTGTTCTACCGTTAAGAACTTTGTGGTGTAGGACCCATACTTCTCCTCCAGTCTGTGGACTCACATTCATGGAGAAAAACTTACCTAATAACTAGAGTGCTAATGACACAGGAAAAAATAAATTGTGCTCATTGCAGGCTTGGTGTCTTCGTGAATCATTTTGGTACAGGGGTGGGACATTTCAAAAGAGTTTCTGCTGCCCTGTTTGATTCTCTTGGGACATCACAGCTGGAAATCCTGATACAGCAATACTCTTTCAGGTAGCCCCTCAAACATCCCAAGAGATACAGGACAGACAAGAGGCACACCACTCCACTACTTCCTTATTTTACTTGGGTTCCTTGCTAGTTTGTTTTTTTAAGATGGGTCTAGTGCATTCTGTCCTGGCCATAAACTCCCAATGTAACAAATGCCCTGAGTAAACAAAAACAAAACATAGTATTTTAACAATTTACTTAGGGGGCCAGAGAATTTATTCCAGGGTAATTACCAACAACCCTGATGGCCTGAGTTCAATTCCCATAATCCAGGTGGTTGAGAGGTGTCCTCTAACCTCTTCCCATGTGTCATGGTACCAGCACACAAATACATAAACTCATGCACACTTGAGGGTACAACATGAATAAAGAGGTATAATAAAATTTTTCTTTGAAGATGAGTAGTATTTGACTTTTTATGTGTACCAGATTTCTTTTATCAGAAAAAAAAGTGAAGTCACAAAATTTTCAAGAAAATATATTGCCTTAGAATGTATACTGTTAAATATGGTGATCCAATCTCCCCCATATGTGGATCCTAGTGTATAAAACATGTAAGTATATGTGTAAGTGCTGTGGGCTGTCTTTCTGTACACTGTGAATATGTGTTGCTATGACTGATAAATAAAGAAGCTGCTCCGGCCTATGGTGAGTCAGGTTATAGCCAAGCAGGAAATCCAAAAGAAAGAGAGGAAGTAGAAGGGCAGAGGTGGAGGAGATGCTGAGCCACCACCAAGGAGCAACATGCCAGCAGACTAGTAATGCCAAAGCCATGTGGCAATACATAGATCAATAGAAAAGGGTTAATTTAAGATGAAAGAAGTAGCTAGCAAGAAGCCTGCCATATGCCATACAGTTTGTAATTAACATTAAATTAAACCTCTAAGTGATTATTTTATAAGTGAATGTGGGCTGCAGGTGAGAGAGATTTGTTCTAACCTCAGGCCAGGTGGGACACAGGAAATCTCCCCACTACATGGAAGTAGCTGTTAGTATGAATATATTACATTTTAAAAAAAAAAAGGTGGGTATATTACATTTAAAAATAATTTAGAAAGACCAAAAAAGGCTCATCTCAGGTATACTGACTGGTTTTGGGTATCAAATTGACACAAGCTGGAATCATAAGAGAGGAAGAAACCTCAGGTGAGGAAATGCCTCCTTGAGATCCAGCTTAGACGTAAGGCATTTTCTCAATTAGTGACAGTTGGAGGAGTACATTGTAGGTAGTGCCATCTCTGTGATGGTGGTCCTGGGTTCCCTGAGCAAGTCATGGGAAACAAGCCAATAAGCATCACCCCTCCGTGGCCTCTGCATCAGCTTCTGTCTCTACGATCCTGCCTTGTTTGAGTTCCTGTCCTGACTTCCTTCAATATGAACAGCGATGTGGAAGTGTAAGCCAGATAAATCCTTTCCTCCCCACCTTGCTTTGGTCATGGTCTTTGGTCACAGCAATAGAACCCCTAAGATATCAGGTGATGCAGAAGAATGGAATGCAGTAAATAACGCATGACTTGTGAAAAGGGATATAAAGTCAATTGTTTTTTTGCTTTCAAGGCTTTAGGGTGTGTGTGTGTGTGTGTGTGTGTGTGTGTGTGTGTGTGTGTGTGTGTGTGTGTGTGTTGAATAAGTCCCTAAAATGTAATTGACAATGAAAGTTTAAAACCCTAAGCAAAGCTCCAGAAAGGCCACCTAACCATCCTGAAGTTCACTGAGAAGTATAGAGTTAGGGTCTGGGCAAGCAATTGAATGGCTGGGTTCACCTGGTTAAGTGATGTTTTTACTTGTGAGTTCATTACAATAAATGATTTTTTTTACTAAAAATAAATTAACAAAAAGGTCTGGGATACATTCAGTGGGAGAGTGCTTGCCTTACAATGAGGCTCTGGGTTTCATTGTAAGTTCCCATGAAGAAGAAGAAGAAGAAGAAGAAGAAGAAGAAGAAGAAGAAGAAGAAGAGGAGGAGGAGGAGGAGGAGGAGGAGGAGGAGGAGGAGGAGAGGAGGAGGAGGAGGAGGAGAGGAGGAGGAGGAGGAGGAGAAAGGAGAAGATTTCAATCTAACAATAGAATCATAGAGAGAGAAAAGAAAGAATAAAATATAATCTAGAACCTGGTACTACTGCCTAGATGCCTCCCAAACAGATCAAGCCAATCAACTGTCTCACCTATTCAGAGGGCCTGATCCAGTTGGGGGCCCCTCAGCCTTTGGTTCATAGTTCATGTGTTTCCATTCATTTGGCTATTTGTCCCTGTGCTTTATCCAACCTTGGTTTCAACAATTCTCGCTCATATAAATCCTTCTCCTTCTCACTAATTAGACTCCCGGTGCTCCACCTGGGGCCTAGCTGTGGATGTCTGCATCTAGATTCCTCAGTCCTTGGATGGGGTTTCTGGCACAACTATTAGGGTGTTTGGCCATCCCATCATCAGAGTAGGTCAGTCCCGGCTGTCTCTCGGCCATTGCCAGCATTCTTTTGTGGGGGTATCTTTGTGGATTTCTGTGGCCTTCTTTAGCACTTTGTTTCTTCCTTTTCTCATGTGGTCTTCATTTACCATGGTCTCAGTAGTACCAGGTCCTGGGCTCATTGCATGAGTTAGCTGTTTGAAACCTGGGACCTATGCAGGGACGCTTGGTTCAATCTGGGAGGAGGGGACTGGACTTGCCTGGACTGTGTCTACCAGGTTGATCTCAGTCCTCGGGGGAGGCCTTGCTCTGGAAGAGGTGGGAATGGGAGGTGGGCTGGGGGGAAGGGGGGGGCAGGAAGGGGGAGAACAAGGGAATCTGTGGCTGTTTTGTAGAACTGAATAGTATTGTAAAATAAAAGAAATTAAGTGAATCAGAGCTAATAAGTTGATTTGAACAGTACCAGTCATTCCACTAATTGCAGGGAGAGTGTTGGTAAGATAAGAACATAGCAAAAAGAGATATGCAGTTTGGTTAGGTTGTACAGTATTTCCATACCTGTGGTAAAAAAAATTACCTAGTTATATATGTACTGTGAAATACATTCTATAGTTTCAAAAAAATATATAATCTAGAAAAAGGATGTCTTTAACTCTTTGGTTCTAGAACAAGACAAACTAGAGAATCGGTTCATTTAATTAATTTGTTTTGAGTACAAACCATAGAATTATTTTTACAAATTCACATTTTCAATTTATTAAAAAATTGTAATAATGATAATTAGTCTACATGATGTCTGTCCCTGCCATGCCTGACTGCTATACGCTCTGACACATTGCCCCCTGTGTGTCTGGAAACATGAGGTAATTTTCTCTACATCTGCCTTGGAGTTACACTACAACAACAAGGCCATTCTGTAGCAAAAATGCCCCCAAATTTCCCTTTAATGAGTACAATTAAATTGAGGTTCATGGATGTAACTCCATTTTTATATATATAAAGTCCTAGGGCCTAACCCTAGCACACATAACCTGGACACAGTGGTGCATACCTCCTGGCAGGTGGAGGCAGAAGGTTCAGAAGTATGAGGCCAGCATGGCATACATGTCTCAAAAAAAATCACATTAAAATATATTTTCTTGGGGCTGGAGAGATGGTTCAGCAGTTAAGAGCACAGGCTGCTCTTGCAGAGGACCTGGGTTCAATCCCCAACATACATGGCAGCTCACAGCCATCTATAACTCTAGTTCCAGGGGATCCAGTGCCCTCTTACACTCTCAGAGGATAAATTAGAAAAAAAAATATATTAGAAAAAGGAAATATATTTTATTAAACACTCAAAAATACAATATAAACTGACTCACTAGCATGCAACAAGTTGTTACTCTAAGCCAGGTAACTTCTTAGGGGTATACATGTTATTTCATTTAATTTTTTTGAAAAACACATGGGAACTTAACTGTTATCGGTATTTTACAAATAAGGAAACTGAGACTTGGGTAGATGAAAACTTATCAATGGTCAGGGAAAGTCAAGGAGCAAGCAGGACACCATGAAAATAATGGCATATGCCAGTCATCCCTCTAGGGTAGGTGAGGAGTTAAGCCAAATCACCTTCTCAGTGAGGTCCTCCTGGCAGCCTTCTCTGGATTAGAGGCTCCCCTCTGTGCTTCCCTAGCTCCATGAGTCACACTTTCCTAGAACTTGTCACTTTTACTCTTGAGAAGCCTGCAGGTTTAGAACGTGGCTCATCTGTCTGCTTTTTCACAGCTCCACAGTCCTTATTGAACTAGGTCCTGGACTAAGTGCTGGGGACATGTGAAGGACAGAAGTGTTCTGCAACTGGTCTGCTCACTCCCAATCAACAGTGTCTGGCACAAGAGAACTGGGTCACACACAGGGGGCTGCCAACAGATAAACCTCATTCAAGTTTCCTATTGCTTTCTCTAATTGGAAGAAAGGTGTGTGGGAATAATGAGAAACCAAAGATATCTACATAGTTTTTAATTTTTTATACTTATTTATGCATGTGTGTGTGCCCTTGTGTGTGTGTGCCCTTGTGTGTGTGTGTGTGTGTGTGTGTGTGTGTGTGTGTGTGTGTGTGTGTGTCACACAAGCCATTATACCATAGAGGTCAGGCAGCTCAGTTTTCTCCTTCTGCCATGTGGATCATGAGAATTAAAATCAAGTCACTGGGCTCACTGGCAAGCACTCCAACCAGATAAGCCAGCTTGCTGGTCTCATGTCTTTGATGAACAATGAAGAATGATGAAGAATGATGAAGAAAGTCAGGGGAAAAACAGCTAGCAAAAGCCAGGTTATTAAGAAAAGAGAAGGAGATGGGAGGGAGGAAAAGTAGAGAGATCACAAGCAATTTATCATTCAGAATCTAAGAAATCTAGTTCAAACAAGACAAATACTCTTCCCTGCCCCAACATTCTTTTTTAAATGGATGACTGTTTTGCTTGCATGTATACATACATGTGTTTGTGCAGTATCCAAAGAGGCCAGAAGAGGGCATCAAATCCCCTGGAACTGAAGTCAGGGACAGTTGTGAGCTATGAGGGTGCTGATAACCAAACCTATGTCTTCTGTAAGAGCAGTTTAAGATCAACTTAGAACACATAAGACTCTGTAAGAATAAATGAAGGGGTGAGGAAAAAGAAAAGGAGGAGAAAGAGAAGAAGAAGGAGGAGGGAGAGGAGGAGGAGAAGGAGGGAAGGGGAATTGAGAGATGGCTTGGTAGTTACAAGGATTTGCTTTTTCCAGAGGACCCAAGTGCAGTTACCAGCACTTACTTCAGGCAACTGATGTGAGATAATGATTTTGTACACTGGTTTAATAAAACACTGACTGACCAGTAGCCAAGCAGGAAGTATAGGCAGGGTGAGCAGTTTAAAAAAATGCTGAGAAGAGGAAGAGCAGAGTCAGGAGTTGCCAGCCAGACACATAGGAAGCAAGATGACAAGGCAGAACTGAGAAAAGGTACTAAGCCATGTGGCTAAACATAAATAAGAATTATGGGTTAATTTAGGTGTAAAAGCTAGTCAGTAATAAGCCTGAGGTAATGGCCAAACAGTTATAAATAATATAAAGCCTCTGTGTGATTTAAAAAATAAAGTCTTTAAAGAGACAGTAAAAGTAATATAAAAAAATAAGATATGTAAAGATGGAAATCACACAAAAAGTCTGGATTATATTGTCTTTGGGATTTTTAACTGCAGAAAGACATTTGATTGTAAAGGCTATTAAGTTAAATATATATATATATATATATATATATTTTATTTAAGGTATCTTGACTTCAAAATTTGGATCTAAGGATATGTTGCTATTGAAAGGAGACTCTGCTTTTGTTTCCACGGGAACCAAAAGGCTATGGATTTGTTCCAGGTTGAGACACCAGATTTGATCAGCAAAGACTCCCTGAAAGGTCTACAATGATGCCATGTCCCAGATGATCCAACATTCAGGACAGCTTCAAGGCAACTGGCTCAGACAATGCAGCCTCACAGACTATTCTAGTCGTGACTTGACCATAATTCTTAATTTTCTCAGGATCCTCATAAGATTGTCAGTGCCTCCATCCAGCAGGAAGTAGTATGAGAAGCTATGCCCAAATTCCCAAAATAAGGTTTATACATGTTTATTTTTATTTAAATGAGGTTGATTATTAATGCAATCTCTTTCTAAAAGAAACAGAGTATATGATATAGAAATGTATAGTATAGATATGATCGGATAAAAGGGTAGATTAGTGAATCAACTTTTTTATTTATTTTTTTCCATTTCTTTTTTTAAATTTTTTTATTTTTTTAATTTTATTTTATTTTACGATACCATTCAGTTCTACTTATCAGCCACGGGTTCCCCTATTCTCCCCCTCCCACCCCCTGCCCTTACCTCCAGCCGACACCCCATTGCCACCTCCTCCAGGGCAAAGCCTCCCCCGAGGACTGAGATCAACCTGGTAGACTCAGTCCAGGCAGGTCCAGTCCCTTCCTCCAAGACTGAGCCAAGTGTCCCTGCATAAGCTCCAGATTTCAAACAGCCAACTCATGCAATGAGCACAGGACTTGGGTCACACTGCCTAGTTGCCTCCCAAACTGATCAGAGAAATGCAAATCAAAACGACTCTGAGATACCACCTTACACCTGTCAGAATGGCTACGATCAAAAACACCAATGACAGTCAATGTTGGAGAGGATGTGGAGCAAAAGGAACACTCCTCCACTGTTGGTGGGAATGTAAACTTGTACAACCACTGTGGAAATCAGTATGGTGGTTTCTCAGAAAATTAGGAATCGAACTACCTCAAGACCCAGCCATCCCACTCTTGGGCACATACCCAAGGAATGCTGATTCATACCATAAAGATACATGCTCAGCTATGTTCATAGCAGCACTATTTGTAATAGCCAGAACCTGGAAACAGCCTAGATGCCCATCAACAGAAGAATGGATGAAAAAAATGTGGTACATATACACAATGGAGTACTACTCAGCAGAGAAAAACAATGAAAGCATGAAATTTGCAGGCAAATGGATGGAACTAGAAAAAATCATCCTGAGTGAGGTAACCCAAACCCAGAAAGACAGTACTCACTCATAAGTGGATTCTAGATATAAAATAAAGAATAATCAGACCACAACCCATAGAACCATGGAGACTCTATATATAGCATGGAGGTCCCTAGGACAACTGTGGCTTATAATAAATTTTGGTTTTACTCAATTATTGAAAAAAATAGCCAAACGAATGGAAACACATGAACTATGAATCAAAGGCTGAGGGGCCCCCAGCTGGATCAGGCCCTCTGAATAGGTGAGACAGTTGATTGGCTTGATCAGTTTGGGAGGCAACTAGGCAGTGTGACCAAGTCCTGTGCTCATTGCATGAGTTGGCTGTTTGAAACCTGGAGCTTATGCAGGGACACTTGGCTCAGTCTTGGAGGAGGGGACAGGACCTGCCTGGACTGAGTCTACCAGGTTGATCGCAGTCCTCGGGGGAGGCTTTGCCCTGGAGGAGGTGGGAATGGGGAGTAGGCTGGGGGAAAGGGGAGGGGATGGGCAGGAGGAGAACAGGGGAACCCGTGGCTGATATGTAGAACTGAATGGTATTGTAAAATAAAATAAAAGGAACAAAATCACAAGTCTTGCTGTGCGGTAGTGGCGCACGCCTTTAATCCCAGCACTAGGGAGGCAGAGTCAGGCGGATCTCTGTGAGTTCGAGGCCAGCCTGGACTACCAAGTGAGTTCCAGGAAAGGTGCAAAGCTACACAGAAAAACCCTGTCTCGAAAAACCAAAATAATAATGATAATAATATAAATAAATAAATAAATAAATAAGTTGCCTGGGGGGTCAGAGCTAATAGCAAGCCATAGCAGAAGTCTGGCAATGGTAGCACACGCCCTTAATCTGATCACATGACAGGCAGAGCCTGTGTGTTCAAGGATACAGCCAGCATGGAGACACATGCCTTTAGTCTCAATACCAATCATAGAGACCTGGAGGTCTGTATAGACAGGCAGTGACAAGGATGTCATGTGGTTGGGTTTACTACCAATGAGAAGGCAGAACATAAAGTCAATAAAAAGACAGACACACAGGAAGTAGGTCTCTTTCTCAGGGGAAGGACGGCAGTGGCAGCGGGTAGTCAGAAGGCAGTTTTAGTCTCAGCTTTTAGCTATTGCTCTGACCTCTTGGGCTTTTAACTCTCCTAAAAAAAGCTAAATGTCCAATAGCTAGGCAGGAGATATAGCAGAGACTTCTGGATAGAGAGAGTTCTTGGAAGAAGACAGGCAGAAGTTGCCAGCCGGACACAGAGGAAGGCAGACATGAAGGAGAAGAAGGAAAAGTCATGAGCCAGACAATAACATATAGATTAATAGAAATGTGTTATTTCAAGTTATAAAAACTAGTTAGGAAGAAGCCTAAGCTAAGGCCAAGCTTTTATAATTATTAATAAGTCTCTACATCATATTTTGTAAGCTGGAGGCCCCTAAGAAAAATCCATTTAAATAATGGTGTCAGAGTTGAGTCACATATTTCTATATCAGACCCAAGAAAGCTTGTAAACAGAGTTTCTCTGTCACATTCTGTCCTGTAGCTGCTTCCAAATAGTCACCCAAAGGCATATATTAATCATAAATGCTTGGCCAGTAGCTCAGGCTTATTACTAACTAGCTCTTACACTTAAATTAACCTATAATTCTTATATATGTTTAGCCACATGGCTTGGTATCTGTTCTCAGTACAACATTCTCATCTTGCTGGTGACTCCTGACTCCACCCTTCCTCTTCCCAGCATTCTTAGTTTGGTCACTCTGCATATACTTCCTGCTTAGCTCCTGAACAATCAGTGTTTTATTAAACTAAAAGCAACAAACTTTTACAATGTACAAAAAGATTATTCCACAGCATTTCCCCTGTCTTTTAATTAAAAAGGAAGGCTTTAATTTGATAAAGTAAAATTATATACAAAAAAAGTTATTAAGTAAGAATTACAGTAAAACTATCTATTCCATTTATATTTAGTAAAATTAGAGAAAATAATTATCTATCTTATCTGGTGAGTCTAAAGTTTTGCATCTAATTTACTTTCTATTGTAACTAAGGAAAACTGTGATTACAACTATTTAGTCTTCAACTCCATCAAAGACCCCACAAGGGTGAAATATAACCTAATGACAGGAATATCAGGCTACCTGGACAATCACCCATAGTTCCTCTGTAACATTGTGGCATCCAACTATGGCCTACAGGCCTAGCATATCTGACAGACTTTTTAGTGAAGCAGAAAATTTGAATGACTGTCTGCCTATACTGGCAAAGTTTGTCAGTCACTTTCCTCAGTGCCCTGCAGAATGTCTACCAATTTCTTCAGTGAAGCAGGATTTTTGAAGGACTGTCTTGCCTTGTCTTGGCAAGATTCAGTACTCACTTTCTTTTGTGTCCTGCTTGTCCAATTTGGACAGCATACTGTCAGCAGTCAAGGCAAAGGCACTTTCTTACCCAGTGACTAACTTTTGCCACAAAGAAAACAAACTCTATATGGAGTTTCTTTGATGCCCATTATCTTCTCTGAAGTAATTGGTGCTGGGAGGAGCAGATGTGGCACATTGTCATAAAAAAAGAACATTATGTTATTAAAACATCTTAAATACCATATTCTGTAGATCTCAGAAGTGTTTGAAGACCAACTATCTAAAATATAACACTATTTGACCTTGAAAACATACATAACATGACTACGAGTTTGATTATAATTGGAGACTCACTACTGACATTTCTGCATTTCTTTATTTTCATAAATAGTTTGTAATAATAACTTTGAAAGACTATAAATTTACATTACATTGTTTGATGAGCTGTATAAAAACAGTACCTTTAACAAAAGTATAAATGTATGTACAGTATGTTCTAACAAAAATAACCTAAAATTTGTATCAATATAAAAAATCCATATCAATGCAAAATATTTAAAACTAGTAGTGGCTTTTTCGGTCTAAAAGTAGATTCAATAATCTACCTTTTTATCCTATCCCTTCTTTAATATATATATATATATATATATATATATATATATATATATATATATATACACTATAACAAAAATAAACTCAAATTTGTATCAATATACAAAAATCTAAGCCAGTGTAAAATATTTAAAACTAGTAGTTCTCTTTTGGTGTAAAAGTAGATGTAATAATCTACCTTTTTACCCTGTCTATATCCCCCTTTTTCTTTTTTGAACAAGAACCCTGAACCTAATCTCCTTTGTTCAGCATTTTTCCTGGCCATTACCAATAACAACTTGTAACCAACCTCCCTAAATGATGAGAAATATTCATAACCCACTGAACAAACAAAAAACATCTACCCTAACTCTTGGGAATGTGGGCATTGTGTTCTTAAATTTTCTTTCTGCAGTCTGGGGGTTAGGGCATCTTTAGGGAACCCTTTAGGATAATTGTCAAGTCCTGGGAGAGCTAACTGTATCATCTGTTGTCCAGTTTCTGTGTAATGGGAAAGTGTAGAGCTTGTTCAAATCCTGGCTAGGGTAGTCTGTAAAGCTGGATCATCTCAGGCAGCCAATTTGAAATTGTCCTGAGCAGTTTGTAGTCCAAAGCCAATCTTTAGATGGTATTTGTCAGTTTAGTGACACTACCATAGTCTAGGTGGAATCATCATTTTGGTGCCCCATCATCTTTAGAGACTTCAGAGATTACTGTTAGGAAAATTTAATGTTCACTATAATAAGACTTAAACATCATTAATATCAAAACAGAAAGTTTAAATTTAAAGATAACTCCAATCCTAAAGAAAATTTTTGAAGAGTCAAAAGAAATTAGAAAGGTAAGAGATTTATGACAATAATAGTCTCTCAGTTTTGGTTTTCTTCTGTCCCATACCAGGTGACTCCTCTGATATCAAAGAAAGACTCTGAATTTTCTTTAACAACATGATTGGGTTTAGAGAAGGAGAGAACCATGCTCCAAATCCAATGCAAACTTTAATTTTTAATTGAACTGGGACTACAAAAGGATCATTTGCATTATGTGTCTGTAGAGAACAGCAGAAGCAAACATTTAGGATTACTTAGGAAATTTTATCCTGTTGGAAATATGATATATCAATAGGCCAATTTACTCTTTTTCTTGGGACATTTTCTCTGAATGATTCACCTTTTTTTCAGATGCTTCATTTGTCCAATGGTCTTCAGATTCTTTAGATGGATGCCTTCATTCTCCTGGAAAGATAAAAACAAAACCCTGCCCCAACCCTAACTTTGAAGAGTGTCCCTTTTGGCAAGTTATATCTGATCAAATGAAAAGTAATTGTTAGTCTTTATAAGTTAGTTTAGATTGAATGGTCATGCTGGTTGATAAACTACCACCTCTTCTAATCAAGAGATCTCTCTTGTTCAAATCTAATCTTTACCAACTTTGATGCTATCCATAGCTTTTCTTCTCCTATGGAAACAAGAGCAAAACCTCTTCCCCAAAGTAACACCTATCCTGGTGTCCATTCTGAAGTCAACACATCTCTAAAGTATACATACTGATACAATTCAGTAGTTTTTTTTCTATTATCCAATGTCTCTCTGCAGCTGTTGTTCCTTTCTCATTAACATTTAGAAAATTTAAAGTGAATAAAAAATTATGCAATTTATCTCTAGGGGTCTTTATTACCCCTTTCTGTTTATTAAGCATATCTTTTAGAGTTCTGTTGTTAACTGTTTTTTATTATCTACAGTGGCCACCCCTTAAGAAATGGTTTTCCAAATAAGAGATTGCAATTCCACTGCTATGAGTCACAAGGGTCACAGCCTGAGGGGATTCTGTTCTCTGGGGCAACAACTCTTTCAAAGCTACTAAGAGAAACTTTATCTAAATCTACAGAACCCACAATCAAGGTTTTAGGAGGAATTCTGCTCAGTCAGAGATGCTGAATAGCAAGTAGCTAACCTTCTCCCTTTGCTGGCATCTTCAAAAAACCCAGCATCCTTCTCTCTGCCCCCACTTAAAAAAAAAAAAAAAACCTTGCTACACGTGGTTCTTCCCTATCACTTCTGCCAGCTACTTGCTGACTCAGTCTCCTACTCACAGGCTAATTTTGTTTAATAAACACATTTTTGAATTGTTAACAAAAGCACTAGGAAAAATGCAACACACTATAAAATAATATTCCATAACATAGCTCAAGTAGATCTTCCTATCACTGCTTGGCCTATAGGATTGTGTGGTAAGCCTGTAAATCATTTATGTTGTAAGAAGCAAAAAACTGTTTCATAGCCGGCCAGTGATGGTGCACGCCTTTAAGCCCAGCACTTGGGAGGCAGAGGAAAGAGGATCTCTGTGAGTTTAAGGCCAGCCTGGGCTACAGAGCAAGTTCCAGGAAAGGCACAAAGCTACACAGAGAAACCCTGTCTCAAAAAAAAAAAATCTGCCTCATTTTACTAGAGACATATGCTGGAGCATTGTCAGTCTTTATTTCTATGGATATCCCCGTGATGGCCTTGACTTCTAATAGATGTGTAATTACAGAATCAGCCTTTTCAGAACTCAAAGGAGTTTCCCATTGAAATCCTGAATATATATCTATGGTATAGTATACATATTTTAATTTTCCAAAATTCTACAAAATGAATCACATCGATTTGCCAAATTTTTTTTGTGATATATATTTTTTATTTTACAGTATCATTCAGTTCTACATATCAGCCATGGGTTCCCCTATTCTCCCCCCTCCCACGCCCTCCCCTTACCTCCAGCCCACCCTCCATTCCCACCTCCTCCAGGACAAGTCCTCCCCCGAGGACTGTGATCAACTTGGTAGACTCAGTCCAGGGAGGTCCAGTCCCTTCCTCCAAGACTAAGCCAAGTGTCCCTGCATAAGTTCCAGGTTTCAGACAGCCAACTCATGCAATGAGCACAGGACTTGGTCCCACTGCCTAGATGCCTCCCAAACTGATCAAGCCAATCAACTGTCTCACCTATTCAGAGGGCCTGGTCCAGCTGGGGGCCCCTCAGCCTTTGGTTCATAGTTCATGTGTACCATTCATTTGGCTATTTTTTTTTTCAATAATTGAGTAAAACTGAAATTTATTATATGCCACAGTCGTCCTAGGGACCTCCATGCTATATATATAGCCTTCATGGTTCTATGGGTTGTGGTCTGATTGTTCTTTATTTTATATCTAGAATCCACCAATGAGTGAGTACATACCATAACTGTCTTTCTGGGTTTGGGTTACCTCACTCAGGATGATTTTTTCTAGTTCCATCCATTTGCCTGCAAATTTCATGCTTTCATTGTTTTTCTCTGCTGAGTAGTACTCCATTGTGTATATGTACCACATTTTTTTCATCCATTCTTCCGTTGATGGGCATCTAGGTTGTTTCCAGGTTCTGGCTATTACAAATAGTGCTGCTATGAACATAGCTGAGCATGTATCTTTATGGTATAAATCAGCATTCCTTGGGTAGATGCCCAAGAGTGGGATGGCTGGGTCTTGAGGTAGTTCGATTCCTAATTTTCTGAGAAATCGCCATACTGATTTCCACAGTGGTTGTACAAGTTTACATTCCCACCAATGGTGGAGGAGTGTTCCCTTTGCTCCACATCCTCTCCAACATTGACTCAAAGGAGTTTCCCATTGAAATCCTGAATATGTATCTATGGTATAGTATACATATTTTAATTTTCCAAAATTCTACAAAATGAATCACATCGATTTGCCAAATTTTATGCATTTGTGTACCCTTTGGGTTATTTTCTGCAGGTAGTGGAGTTTGGTTATACAAGACAAAAG
Source organism: Peromyscus leucopus (assembly GCF_004664715.2). Classification (NCBI taxonomy): domain Eukaryota; kingdom Metazoa; phylum Chordata; class Mammalia; order Rodentia; family Cricetidae; genus Peromyscus; species Peromyscus leucopus. Next base: position 27,475,846 of record NC_051076.1, read on the forward strand.
TAGGATTTTTTTGCAATTTCCTTGCCTTGTTGCCAAGTGATGGAAAAATCCTTTTTAGACCTTTGCTATTGACATGATGTTTTTTATGAAATTCTGAGGCCTACAGTACATTTCCTGTTGATAACTGATCAATTTCATTATTACTTTGTGCTAGAGGGACTGGCAGACTCATATGGGATCTGATATGTGATGTGATGTGTGTGTGTGTGTTTGAGAGAGAGAGAGAGAGAGAGAGAGAGAGAGAGAGAGAGAGAGAGAGAAATGATTCCTATTCCTGACTAGTTCCTGTAATCATATAACTAACAAAGTTAATTGTGATTCATCAGGAATAAGTTCAGTGATTTCAATGTGTAAAACAAGTCTTTCTGCATATTAAGAGTCAGTAACTATATTAAGAGGTTCTATAAAATATATTAATACCATAACAATAAGCATGTAATTCTGACTTTTGGACAGAATCATAAGGGCTTTGAATAACTTTGCTTAAATTTCCTGATTTATAACCTGCTTTTCCTGATTTATTTGCAGCAGTATTGAATAGAGGGGCTCCACAAATTGGTGTTCCCCTTACAATGTGAGGAAGGATCTAGTTAGTTCTCTTTATAAACTGAATTATTTTGGTTTTGGTATATTTGTTGTTAACCTCTACAAAAAAATATTTCAAGCACGTTGCCAATTTTCATTTTCTGCCCATAAAGAGAAAATTTCTGTATTACTAAAGGGTACTACAATTTCTGTGGGGTCCATTCCTATCAAATGACAAAGTCTTAATTTTCCTTTTAGAATCAAATCAGAAACATTTTCTACATATGTCTTTAATTTTTTACCCTGTTTGTATAGTAAAAAATATATTTTCTAAGATAATATCTTCCCTCTGCCTTAAAATCCCTGTAGGGAAATGCATAAAGGAGAAAATAACCAGGATGCAATCAAGCTCCAAATCCAAATGATCCACATGTGCATTCTGTAATTTCTTTTCCACTAAAACCAATTCTCTCTCAGCTTCTCCTGATAATTTTCTGGGACTATATAAGTTTCTGTCACCTTTTAAAGTTTGAAACAAATTACTCATTTCTTGAGTTGTTATTCCAATAGTGGACCATAGATGAGCAATGTCTCCCAGCAAATATGAAAGTCATTTAGAGTCCAAATTTGATCTCTCCTTATTTGTACCTTTTGGGGTTGAATTTTTGTAAGGCTATTTTAATATCCTAAGTAATTAATAGAATCTCCTTTTTGTATTTTTTAAGAGCAATTTGTGATCCACAGTAGGGCAAATTTTTTTACTTCTTCAAAAATTTTCTCTAAAATATCTACATTTGAATCAGCTAATAAGATGTCAACCATAAAATGGTAATTTATAGATTGATGAAACTGTATATGAATCATTTCTAACAGCTGATGTACAAAATATTGGCACAGGGCGGGGGTGGGGGCTGTTTAACATCCCTTGTAGAAGAATCTTCCATTGATATCTCATAACAGGATGACAATTATTATAAGTAGGCACTGTGAAGGCAAATATTTCTCTATCCTTTTCTTGTAAAAATAACAGGCTTTTAAATCAGTAACTATAATAGATCATCCTTTAGGTAATATAGAAGGCAGGGAAATTCCAGACTGTAAAAAGCCCATTAGCTGAATCACATTATTAACAGTTCTTAGATCTGTTACCATTCTCCATTCTCCAGACTTTGTTTTAAAAACAAATACAGGAGAATTCCAAGGACTGGTGGATTGTTCAAATGAGAATTTAACTGCTTCTGTACCAACTGTCCTAAGGCCTGTAATTTTTTTCATGTCAAAGGCCATTTGTTCTACCAGACAGGTTTGTCAACCAACCATTTTAAAGGAAGGGCTGTTGGTACCTTTGAAAGATCAACAGCTATTGTGCCCTATTTTTGTACAATCTGAATGGTCAGTGACTGTTCTTTATAATACCTTTTAATATTTTTTCCAGAAATACATGTTATTTTGTGGTTTATTTCTGAGACTGGAGGAATGTTAAATCTTGATATTCCATTGCTGTAACAAATCACATCCCCATAAATTCATTGCCATATTAGCCACATATGGCTTTAGATTTCCTCTGTGTCCTTATGTCCCTATTCATTTGACCCACCTCATTATTTTACCTGAGATAAATTTCCAATCCCTAAAATCTAAACATTTACCTCCTGAATTTAGATATCAAGATTCAGGTGCAATTATTGCTACATCTGCCTCCATGTCTATAAGACCTTCAATCACAATGTCATTTACTCATATTTTTAGCTTTGTTCTTTGATCATTTAAGGAAGTCTGCCAAAATATTCACCTTATGGTTTCTCCAGAAATTGTTGTTTTATCTTCTAAAGCTGTTCTATCATCCAAAGCAGTATGGTTTTTTTTACAATAGAAATTAGGTCCTTTAATTGCTCTGGGGAGGAGTTTCCCCCACAGTGACAGGGAATGACTGAACCAAATTTGATATGGGGGCCTGTGAGAGACCCTCCAAGGCATTTGCTGATGGCAAAGGGTTACTCTGTCTTTCCCTTATTGATCTGCATTCATTGGTACAATGTCGACCTTTACCTTCTGCATACTCCAGAAGGAAGGGGCCTTCTGTTTTGATTATTCCTAGGAAAAACATTGTTTCTAGGAATGTCCTGTCTACAATACCTTTTTAGGTGACCTTGTTTGCCACAATTAAAACACATGACATTCTGGTTTTTTCCTCAAGCCTCTGAAAATCAACTCTCTGATGTCATCATGATTATGATATTCAAATGTTGACTGTATCTTAGATCCATTCCTCTATGGGTGATAATCTTGCCTTTAAAGGCAAAATTACCCTTTTGTGTTGTGATTTAGCATTTTCAAAGGCCAAACATTCAATTATTATTTGTCTTCTGAATTTGATATCATTCTACTTACAGCTGAAGCCAATCTTTAGAATAATCAGTGAAGGTTTCTTCTGGGCCCTGTATAATTTTAGTAAATGACTCAGTTCTCTTTCTGATTTCTTCAATAGTGTCCCAAGCATTCAAAGCTGCCATGGAGCATAGATCCAGGGTTTGGTCATCATATATAGACTGTCTTTGTATATCAGCATAATCACCCTCTCCAAGAAGTTACTCTTGGGAGATTTTAACACCTCTAGCACTACTTTATTGTTCAATGGTCCTAGCCTCGTCTTTCCACCAGGTCCTCCACAGTAATTGAGAACCAAGCTATAACTAAGTGTTTCCAGTCTTGTGGGACAATTTTGTTACTAGTTGACATAAATTAAACATCTGCTTTACAAATGTGAATGCAGACCATTTATGACTATCACTTTCTTAAATCTCCTCAAATCTAACATTTCCAAAAGGATCCAGTCAGCTCTTACACAGCCTTGGGGATATCTGTCATTTGGTAGTTGTTCCTGTAGCATGACTAGATAAATTAAGGTTAGTTGTTTGAAATCCATGGGCTCTTACTCTCTAGTTTTAATAACATAATGGTGAAGTTGGTTCTCCTTTAAATTCCTCTGTCTAGGTCTGAATATCTCTATGATCTGTTTTAATAAGTTTTTCTAAGGTCTGTATCTTGGCACTCATATCAATCCACTTTTTTAGAGATGAACCAAAAATTATCAAACCAATAATAAGAATTATCAAAATGAATATTAACATTATGTCAATCCCAGTTAAGTTGGCTATCCTTTCATTTAATTGTTCAATTTTTAAACAATCTATTGTATAATCATACAGCCACCTAAATCTTCTTCATTGTAATAGTGTTTCCCATTTTTTAATGTTGGAAAAAATTCTTTTTTAACTAATTCCCCCTTTAAGAATTCCCAAATGCCAGACTTCCCTTCTGGACCAGAGAGTTGGACAAGAGAACTCCCTTTTGAACAAGAGAGAGAGTCTTCCTGAATCTGTCAGCTCTTTCTGAAACAAGTACACTGATAAGACCAAGAAGGAACCACAAGGAGATGGGCAGACGTCAAGGCAGAAGTACATACAACAAAATGAAGAGCAATACAGCATCACCAGAACCTAGCCTGCCTCCAACATCTAGACCTGAACACCAAAAATTGGAAGAAGCAGAAGAAAGTAGCCTTATGAGTAACTTCATGAAGAAAGTAGAGACTTGTGTAGAGGAAAAGACAAGAAAATTGGAAGAACGCTGTAAACAACTAGAGGAAAGGGCAAACAAATTAGAAGAAAACAATAAAGCCCTCCAAGAAAACAATAAAGTCCTGGAAGAAAACAATAAAGCACTGAAAGAAAATCATGAAAAAGCAATGAAACAAACAAAGGAAACAGTCCAAGAACTGAAAAGGGAAATTGAAAAAATAAAGAAGATACAAACAGAGGGAATGCTGGAAATAGAAAACCTGAGTAAAAGATCGGGAACTTCAGATGCAAGTATAACCAACAGAATACAAGAGATGGAAGAGAGGATTTCTGGCATTGAAGATACAGTAGAAGAAATAGTTTCATCAGTCAAAGGAAACACTAAAGCCACCAAAGTCATGAACCAAAATGTCCAAGAAATATGGGACACCATGAAAAGACCAAACCTACAAATTATAGGGATAGAAGAAGATGAAGAATACCAACTCAAAGGCACAGAAAATATATTCAACAAAATTATAGAAGAAAACTTTCCCAACTTAAAGAAGGAAATGCCTATGAAGATACAAGAAGCCTATAGAACACCAAACAGACTAGATCCCAAAAAAAAGTCCCCTCGACACATAATAATTAAACAACTAAATGTACAGAATAAAGAAAGAATATTAAGAGCAGCAAAGGAAAAAGGCCAAGTGACCTATAAAGGTAAACCCATCAGAATAACACCCGATTTCTCAATGGAGACTTTGAAAGCCAGAGGACCTGGACAGATGTAATGCAGACACTAAGAGACCATGGATGTCAGCCCAGACTAATATACCCAGCAAAACCTTCAATCATCATAGACGGAAGGAACAAGACATTCGAAGACAAAGCCAGATTTAAACAATACCTATCCACAAACCCAGCCCTACAGAAAGCACTAGAAGGAAAATTCCAACTGAAGGAAGTCAGATACACACTCGAAAACACAGGCAATAGATAAAGCCACAACAGTAAACCCCAAAGAAGGGAAGTACACACACACTACCACCAAAAATAACAGGGATGAACAATCACTGGTCATTAATATCCCTTAATATCAACGGACTTAATTCACCTATAAAAAGACATAGACTTACAGAATGGATACGAAAGCAGGACCCATCTTTCTGCTGCATACAAGAAACACATCTCAAATTCAAAGACAGACACTACCTAAGAATAAAAGACTGGGAAAAGACTTTCCAATCAAATGGTCTTAAGAAACAAACAGGGGTAGCCATCCTGATATCCAACAAAATAGACTTCAAACTAAAATCAATCAAAAGAGATCAAGAAGGACATTACATACTCATCACAGGAAAGATCCACCAAGATGAAGTTTCAATTCTGAACATTTATGCCCCAAACACAAGGGCACCCACATATGTAAAAGAAACATTACTAAAGCTTAAACCACATATAAAACCCCACACATTAATAGTGGGAGATCTCAACACCCCACTTTCACCACTGGACAGATCTCCCAAATCGAAACTTAACAGAGAAATAAAAGACTTAACTGATGTCATGACCCAATTGGACCTAATAGATATCTACAGAACATTCCATCCTAACAAGAAAGAATATACCTTCTTCTCAGCACCCCATGGAACTTTCTCTAAAATCGGCCACATACTTGGCCACAAAGCAAATCTCAACAGATACAAAACAATTAGAATAACCTCCTGTGTTCTATCAGACCACCATGGTTTAAAGTTAGATTTCAACAACAACAAAAACTACAGAAAACCTACAATCTCATGGAAACTGAATAATGCTCAACTGAATCACCAATGGGTTAAGGAAGAAATAAAGAAAGAAATTAAAGACTTCCTAGAGATCAATGAAAATGAAGACACCACATACCCAAATTTATGGGACACTATGAAAGCAGTGCTAAGAGGGAAATTCATAGCACTAAATGCCCACATAAAGAAGTTGGAGAAATCCCACACTAGTGACTTAACAGCACACCTGAAAGCTCTAGAACAAGAAGAAGCAAAGTCTCCCAGGAAGAATAGACGCCAGGAAATTATCAAAGTGAGAGGTGAAATTAATAAATTAGAAACTAAGAGAATAATACAAAAAATTAATGAAACAAAGAGTTGGTTCTTTGAGAAAATCAACAAGATAGACAAGCCCTTATCCAAACTAACCAAAAGACAGAGAGAGAGAATCCAAATCAACAAAATCAGAAATGAAAAGGGGGACATAACAACAGACATTGAGGAAATCCAGAGAATTATCAGGTCATATTTCAAAAACCTCTACTCCACAAAACTGGAAAACCTAAAAGAAATGGACATTTTTCTGGATAGGTACCACATACCTAAGTTAAATCAAGACCAGATAAACTATTTAAATAGCCCAATAACCCCTAAGGAAATAGAAACAGTCATTAAAAGTCTCCCAACCAAAAAAAGCCCAGGATCAGATGGTTTCAGCACAGAATTCCACCAGATCTTCAAAGAAGAGTTAATACCAATACTCTCTAAATTGTTCCACATAATAGAAACAGATGGAACATTACCAAACTCCTTCTATGAGGCTACAATTACCCTGATTCCTAAACCAAACAAGGATGCAACAAAGAAAGAGAACTACAGACCGATCTCCCTCATGAACATTGATGCAAAAATACTCAATAAAATACTGGCAAACAGACTCCAAGAACACATCAGAACAATTATCCACCATGATCAAGTAGGCTTCATCCCAGGGATGCAAAGGTAGTTCAACATACGAAAGTCCATCAATGTAATACACCATATAAACAAACTCAAAGAAAAAAACCACATGATCATCTCACTAGATGCAGAAAAGGCATCTGACAAAATCCAACACCCCTTCATGATAAAAGTCTTGGAGCAATCAGGAATACAGGGAACATACCTAAACATAATAAAGGCAATATATAGCAAACCAACAGCCAACATCAAATTAAATGGAGAGAAACTCAAAGCAATTCCACTAAAATCAGGAACGAGGCAAGGCTGTCCACTCTCCCCATACTTATTCAATGTAGTACTTGAAGTTCTAGCCAGAGCAATAAGACAACATAAGGAGATTAAGGGGATACAAATTGGAAAGGAAGAAGTCAAGCTTTCCCTATTTGCAGATGACATGATAGTATACTTGAGTGACCCCAAAGATTCCACCCAGGAATTGATAAAGCTTATAAACACCTTCAGCAACATTGCAGGATACAAGATCAACTCAAAAAAATCAGTAGCCCTCCTATATACAATGGACAAAGAAACTGAGAAGGCAATTAGAGATACATCACCCTTTACAATAGCCAAAAATGACATAAAATACCTTGGGGTAACACTAACCAAGCAAGTAAAGGACCTATATGACAAGAACTTTAAGTCCCTGAAAAAAGAAATTGAAGAAGATGTCAGAAAATGGAAAGATCTCCCATGCTCATGGATAGGCAGGGTTAACATAGTAAAAATGGCAATCTTACCAAAAGCAATTTACAGATTCAATGCAATCCCCATCAAAATAACAACACAATTCTTCACAGACCTGGAAAGAATAATACTCAACTTCATATGGAAAAACAAAAAACCCAGGATAGCTAAAAGAAACCTGTACAATAAAACAACTTCTGGAGGCATCACAATCCCTGACTTCAAGCTCTACTATAGAGCTACAGTAATAAAAACAGCTTGGTATTGGCATAAAAACCGACATGTGAACCAATGGAATCAAATTGAAGACCCTGACATTAACCCACACACCTATGGACATATAATTTTTGACAAAGAAGTCAAAAGTGTACAATGGAAAAAAGAAAGCATCTTCAACAAATGGTGCTGGCATAACTGGATATCAACATGTAGAAGGCTGCAAATAGATCCATATCTGTCACCGTGCACAAAACTTAAGTCCAAGTGGATCAAAGACCTCAACATAAATCCAGCTACTCTGAACCTGCTAGAAGAGAAAGTAGGAAGTAGTCTTGAATGCATTGGCATAGGAGATCACTTCCTAAATATAACACCAGTAGCGCAAATACTGAGACAAACAATCAATCAATGGGACCTCCTGAAACTGAGAAGCTTTTGTAGAGCAAAGGATACGGTCAACAAGGCAAAGCGACACCCTACAGAATGGGAAAAGATCTTCACCAACCCCACAGGTGACAGAGGACTGATATCCAGAATATATAAGGAACTCAAGAAATTAGACATCAAAACGACCAACAGTCCAATTGAGAAATGGGCTTTAGAACTAAACAGAGAATTCTCAACAGAGGAAACCCAAATGGCTGAAAGACATTTAAGGAATTGCTCAACATGCCTAATCATCAGGGAAATGCAAATCAAAACAACTCTGAGATACCACCTTACGCCTGTCAGAGTGGCTAAGATCAAAAACACTGAAGACACTTTATGCTGGAGAGGATGTGGAACTAGGGGAACTCTCCTCCACTGCTGGTGGGAATGCAAGCTTGTACAACCACTTTGGAAATCAATATGGCGCTTTCTCAGAAAATTGGGAATCAATCTCCCCTAAGATCCAGCTATACCACTCCTGGGCATATACCCAAGAAATGCTCAATCATACCACAAGAGCACTTGCTCAGCTATGTTCATATCAGCATTGTTTGTAATAGCCAAAACCTGGAAACAACCTAGATGCCCTTCAACTGAAGAATGGATAAATAAATTGTGGCACATATACACAATGGAATACTACTCAGCAGAGAAAAACAATGACATCATACGGTTTGCAGGCAAATGGATGGATCTAGAAAAAATCATCCTGAGTGAGGTAACCCAGACTCAGAAAGACAAATATGGTATGTACTCACTCATAGGAAGATGCTAGATGTGGAACAAGGATGACTGCTACTCACATCACCAGTGAGGCTACCTGAAAAACGGGACCCCAAAAAAATAGACACGGTGAAATGGATGAGATCTACATGAACAGCCTGGTCATGAGTGGGAACAATGAAGAGCAACGGTCGAGGGAAAGAGAGTGGGAGATCCTAGCTGGATCAAGAAAAGAGAGGGAGAACAAGGAATAGGAGACCATGGTAAATGAAGACCACATGAGAAGGGGAGGAAGCAGAGAGCTAGGGAGGCCCACGGAGATCCACAAAGATACCCCCGCAAAAGACTGCTGGCAATGGTCGAGAGACGGCAGGAACTGACCTACTCTGGTGATAGAATGGCCAGACACCCTGATAGTTGTGCCATAAACCCCATCCAAGGACTGAGGAATCTGAATGCAGACATCCACGGCTGGGCCCCTGGTGGAGCACTGGGAGTCTAATTAGTGAGAAAGAAGAGGGTTTATATGAGCGAGAATTGCTGGAGCCAAGGTTGGATAAAGCACAGGGACAAATAACCAAATGAATGGAAGCACAGGATCTATGAACCAAAGGCTGAGGGGCCCCCAACTGGATCAGGCCCCCTGAATGGGTGAGACAGTCTTTTGGCTTGATCTGTTTGGGAGGCAGCTGTGCATTGGTGCCAGGTCCTGAGCTCGTTGCATGAGTTGGCTGTTTGAATCCTGGGACTTATGCAGGGATGTTTGGCTCGGTCTGGGAGGGGGGGACTGGACCTGCCTGGACTGAGTCTACCAGGTCGACCCCGGTCCTTGGGGGGAGACCTTGATCTGGAGGAGGTGGGAATGGGGGGTGGGCTGGGGGGAGGGGGAAGGGGGCGAGAGGGGGAGAACGGGGGAATCTGTGGCTATTATGTTGAACTGAGTGGTGTTGTAAAATAAATTAAAAAAAAAAAAGAATTCCCAAATCTGCTGACAATGACAGTGAAGATGATGGTGAAGTTTGAGGCTGGCCGCTGCTGCCTAGAACAGTAGAAGCCCAAGTGGATGTCAAGGCAACTACTGAGTATGGCAACATCCCAATGAGGGGGTCCAGGGAAAGCCCACACACCCACCAGGAGAAAAGAAACTGAAGAACCAGCATGGGGGAAAGTGCAAAGGAAGCTAACTCTAGTGGTGTTTTGAACCCAAGCACCTGTGTCATGTACTGTAAAGAGGCTGAATCCCAAACTTGCTCAGAGGGCTTGGGGAAAAAGAAAGGAAAACCTTGTGGGGGTGCTGGTGACTCCAGTGGAGGACCCCATGTGCAGCTCCAGCATGTGCCAGTGGCTATAAAGCCACAGGCAAGCAGCTTTTTTTGTGAATTCTTGCCCCAATTGCTGGACACTAGCTGTTTCTGTCATTTCTTATTTTTGGAAGTTGTTTGCTCTACACTTTCTATTTACTTGGGTAATACTATATCCTTCTCACATCTCTGATGGAGTTGAAGACTACATAGTTATAATTATACTTTCCTTGTTACCAGATTCAGAAAAGAAACTCACTAAAGAGGCGTAAATTGTATATGGTTGAAAGATATAGAAAGATACTTTTAAGTGGGTAATGCCAGTTAGGGTAGAAAGTGAATTAGGCAGAACACTTTGGACTCACCAAGATAGGATAGATAATGGAGTATTTTCTCTGAATTTGTCAAATGCTAATGGACTAGACAATGTCAATGTAATTATTGCCTTATATACTTATATATAGTTATTGTACTTACTGTATATACTTTTTCTATGTTAATTAAAACCTTTGCTTTTTATCTATACAAGGGGGAAGTGTATGATATTTTTTGTGTTCTGACAAATAAAGCTTGCCTGGAGATCAGAGGACAGAGATAGCCACTAGTTAATTATAGAGGCCGGGCACTGGTGGCACACACCTTTAATCCCAGTACTTGGGAGGAGAAAGCAGAAAGATCAGGAGATCAAAGCCAACTGAGCTACACAAGATTGAACCAGTCTAAAAGAGAAAGAAAGCTGGGCAGTAGTGGTGGTCCATGCCTTTAATCTCAGCACAAGGAAGGTGGAGACAGGAATATAAGGCAGGTGGAGACAGAATCTTGCCCCATTCAGTCTGAGGATTCATAGAAGTAAGAAGTCTCTAGTGGCTGCTGCTCTGCTTTCAGCTTTCACCCTCATAGTCGAGTTCAGGTTTTTATTAATAAGACTGATTAGGATCACACTTCAAAAGCTTTTTAAAAAAAAAAAAAAGTTTCCAAACACACAAAAACAGAGCCAAACACGGCTCCTTAGTCCCACAGTCTCTCATTCAGGCTGCATTACAGAGATATGTATCTTGGTAGCAGCCTGCAGGCCTGAGCCAGCAGCACACTAATGTGGCAGGGTCCTGTGCTGTTGTACCCTTTGTGGGAGGGGGCCAAGTAGACACAGAGTCAAACAACACAGACTCTGGGAGAATGTCAAAACAACAAGTTCAGTTTATTCAGGAAGAGGCAAGCCTTGTATACCCTCCACCCCATCCTGGAGGAGGTCTGATGAATATGCATCTGCTGCTGTGACATGGCTGCATCTCATTGGTTCAGGTCATGTCTCAGCTACTGTTGCTAAGGCCCTTAGGCAGACTCAGGTTGGTTGTCAGAAAATATCCTTTTCACTGGTTTGGGCCGCCTGGCCCTCAAGCCTGTTAGAGATGAGTCATCCCACATGTCCTTTTTTATTATTTTATAGGACATGCTCAGTGGGAGATAGGGTGCATTGCCCTAATCTTGTTGACCCCACCTCAAGAGAGCTCAGCATAACGGATGAGGATGTGCCTGCCATAGGTTGGTTTGCCAAACAAGCTTGTACCCATCATTGACTACCAGCCCTCGAAGAACAGCAATCCTGGAGAGCTGTCTGGGTGGTGGGCATTAGGCACCACCTTCTGTATCTCAGTGAGCCATGCATGCATTACCTTTCTAAGAGGACTTTGATCTAGGTGTCTGAGAGCCAATAAAACCTGTAGGGTCACCCTTGTGGCTGCCTTCTGTTGGTGAACCCCTCTGAAGCTTCTTCTTTGGCCTATCTCTCTCGTTCTGTTGCCAGATACACATCTCTGGAGGGTATCTATATCAGCATGGTGGTATTCTGGGTAAAAAGGCAAGCATACCCTCACCCCTGGGTTAATACGGGAGCCGGGGGTTGCCATTGAAGGGTGATGGGATCCCTCTAAGGGCAATGGTGTCTCCTGAGGCAAGTAAATAAGCATGTTGTCCAATTTGGGCTTGTGTGACAGGGTTAACATATGGTTCTTGGCCCGTGAGCATCATAAGAGAAACAGCCATGTTGTACTATCTATTACAGAGCCTCGGCCTGGTCATCCTATGTAGCTTGCCAGTTAAGGAAGATCACAATCTCTAACATGGCCTTCATCAAATGATACCAGTCATAATAAGTCTATAACACATTGCCCATTGCTGTAGGACTTGCTCAAAATACGGCAAGTCAGGACCCAATTCATTAGAAGCTTTATGGATGAAAGACAGGTCTGCAAGAGGGGTAGGTATCCATGACTTGCTGGCTATACTGGGACCCACGTGAACTGGAAATGCCATGGTGGGCATAGGCAGCATCCTAGGTGGATTAAGCAGGGAGGTATGTGAAGCAGCTGTCTCTGCAGGAAGACATCCAGGCAAATCACTCCGTGGATACTGCATTGGAGGGGCAGCCACTTGAGGCATGGAGGGAGTAGAGAGCGGGAACGTTGGTATAGGCTTGGGTGCTGACACAATCATTTCCTCTTTTTCCGCCCCCTTCCTTCACTTTACACCTATTCTCATCTGTCTCCTTGTCAGCAGAGGCAGAGAAAATATCAGTCATGGATGGAATGAAGGTGATAGATAAGTTGGTGTTACATTGTTCCTGGCAGTGCTTATTGTGGGCCTTCATGACCCCCTCAGTAGAGGAGGACTTTAGGCCAGTGATTATAGCCAACAAAATGAGCATAACAAACAATTGGAGGGTTACTCCTGAGGCCAGTTCCCTTTCTCTGGCCAAGAACAGAACTCTCATTCAGTGATCAGGTGTTTCCCACATGTTCTCTGGAGGAGCAGCAAACACTCTTAACTGCTGAGTCATCTCTCCAGGCATCACAAACCACAAGCACATGCATGCATTAACACACACACACACACACACACACACACACACACACACACACACCTAAAAATAGTAAGACTGTGGCTCGGTTTCCTGAAGGTCCGGCCCTTATATGAAATGCTTGGTTAGTCTGAACAAAAGTATGTGCCACCCTACTGTACAGACAGACACACAAACAAGACAAAAAATGAAGAAAGTGGGGGTCTCAGCATTTACCTGCTGAAGGGACCAAAAGCACACAACGTAGAGGGACCTACTCTCCAAAATACACCAATTAAGGGGGCTGCTCAACCAGCACAGCACCTGAGGAAGGGGAGACAAACAGTCCCTGTTCAAGTACCAAATGCCCCGGGTTTTAGCACCAGATGTGGCAGGGTCCTGTGCTGTTGCTCCCTTTGGGGGAGGGGGCTAAGTAGGCACAGAGTCAATGACACAGACTCCAGGAGAATGTCAAAGCAACAAGTTCAGTTTATTAGAAAGAGGCAAGTGTTATATACCCCCCACCCCACCCTGGAGGAAGGTCTGATGAATATGTATCTGCTGGTGTGACATGGCTGCCTCTCATTGGTCCAGGTCATCACCAGATCATGTCTCAGCTGCTGATGCTAAGGCCCTTAGGCAGACTCAGGTTGGTTCTCAGAAAGTATCTTTTTTACTGGTTTGGGCTGGCTGACCCTCAAGCTTGTTGGGGATGAGTTATGCCACACACCATGAAATAAACTATTCAGTGGGATTAAGGTTTGACTCATGTGGTCAGAGAATTATGCACTTGCCTAGTAAAGCAAAATCCAGACAGAAAAAGGATGTATAGGCAGTCATAGAAAAAAATAATAGTTTAAAAATAACAAAGTCTTTAAAGAGAAAAGCAAAGTAATAAAAAAAAAAAGCCATGTAAGCATGGGAAGTATTATAACACAGGGAGTTTGGACCTTATATGGTGCTTTGTTAATTTTGATTATTTTTGAATATTAATGAACCAAAACAACTGCTGAGAGACATTGGATAGTGGAAGGTACTGCTAAATTAAACCAACCTATATACTTTAGAAATGCCTTAACTTTAAATGGATATGAAAAATGTATTGTAGTGGTGGTGCATGCCTTTAATGCCAGCACTCAGGAGGCAGAAGCAGGCAGATCTCTGTGAGTTCAAGGCCTGCCTGGGCTACAGAGTGAGTTCCAGGAAAGGCATTAAAGCTACACAGAGAAACCCTGCCTCAAAAAACTAAAAAAAAAAAAAAAGTATTATGTTGGGGAAGAGGTTATGCTTTTGTTTCCACAGGATATGAAAGGCTGTAGATTCCTTCCAGGTTAATAGAGATCAGATTTGACAAGGGAGAAACTCCTGAGTATCTTGACTACAGACATAAGGGAGGAAGTCAAGAAAGACTACAGGACAGATGACAAGTAAGCTGATCCCTCTGCATGAGAACATCTTGGAGACAAGATGAGGCATGATAAATCTTGTTGGCTACAGGGTTCTCATGATTTATTATTACATGCCATCCTATCATATGGCATGCATAGAGATTTATATTACAATTTAGTTATTCAGTCCAAGTGGACTTATAAAGTTGACAGATGCCTTTTACTTGCTCAAACACAGGGAAAAAAAAAACTTTAATAGACTTGTGCATACCAAACATTCCTTACTGTGTTAATACAGATATGTATGTTACCTTTAAAAGTTGGTGTGTTTTCAGAACAAGAGAACCAGACACCAATGAAAATGGTTGGCCCAGGTGATCCAGCCTCTCAGAGTGCTGCTGTTGCAGTTTCTTCAGAGTTCCATACCCAGAACAGCATCAAGTTGCTGGCTGAGATGGTCCAGCTTCACAGACTACAACAGCCAGACTTTACATAAGCCGTACATTTTCCCATCACATCAAGACTAGACAACAGCTAGCTCTCCCAGGACTTGACCACCATTCCAACTTTCTAAGGTTCCCCTACATATGCCATTGCCCCCAGACAACAGAAAGCAGTCTAGAGAACACTATGCCCATATTCCCTAGAGGGTGCATGTGTAATTTTTTGTCATTCAGTGGGTTATAGATTTTATTTGTCATCATTTAGGGGAGAATAGTTCCAAGTAGTTCTTGGTAATGGTTAGGGAAAACACTGAACAAAGATGATTAGATTCAGGGATCTTGTTCTGAAAAGAAGAAGTGGGGATATAGAAATGGTAGGATAAAATTATAGATTATTGAATCTATTTTTAAACTGAAAAAACAACTACTAGTCTCAAATATTTCACATTGGTATAGATTTTTGTATATTGATACAAATTTGAGGTTGGTTTTGTTATACTTTATATAAGTTCCTATTCTTGTTTAAGGTGTTGTACCTATGCAGCTCATTTTAAAATGTAATGTAAAGCATTTAGTCCTTGAAAGCTGGTTAGGATGATAAAGAAATACAGGTTGCTAGATAGTCATCTATAACAATCAAACTGATCTGAACTGAGGGTGTGGGAGGGTTCCAAGCGCAGATGGGTCTCTTGCTTGTTCTTCTGATTGTATTGGCCTACAGCAATATTTCTTTAAATAGAGCCTCCCAAACATCCTGAGATTTACAGGGCAAGGAGGAGGTACTTTACCCCACTATCTCCTTATTTTGTTTTTAATTATTAAAATGAGGATTTATGTATGAAATAATTGTGTGTGTGTGTGTGTGTGTGTGTGTGTGTGTGTGTGTGTGTGTGTGTGTGGTAATGCATACCACATTATGTGCAGGTACCTGCTGAGTCCAGAAGAGGTGATTGGATTCCCTGGAACTGGAGTTGTATGAGGTTGTGAGTTGCCTGAAGTAAGTGCTGGTAACTGCACTTGGGTCCTCTGAAAAAAGCAATGTCCTTGTAACTGCTGAGCCATCTCTCTATTCCCCTCCTCTCCTCCTCATCCTCCTCCTACTACTGTGAATTATATCTTTCCTCACTCCCTTCCTTATTTTTTCTGACAGTCTCATGTGTCATAAATTGACCTTAAACTGCACTTGCAGAAGACATAGGTTTGGTTCCCAGCACCCTCATAGCTCACAGCTATCTATAACTACAGTTCAAGAGTATCCAATCCTCTTTCTGGCCTTAAGTGACACTGCACACACATGTTGTATATATACATGCAAGCAACACAGTCTACATATCAAAAGAATATTGGGGCAGGGAAGAGTATTTATCTTGTTTGAACTAGATTTCGGGGGTCCTAAATGAGAAATTGCTTGTGGTCTCTCAACTCTTTCCCCATCTCCTTCTCTTTCATTAATAACCTGGCTTTTGCTAGCTGTTCTTTCCTGACTTTTCTCTTACCTCTTGTCCTCATTTGTCATCCTAAAGATGTGGGGCCTGCAACATAGCTTATCTGGTAGGCGTGTTTGCCGGAGAGCCCAATGACTTGAGTTTGATTCCCAGGATCCACATGGTAGAAGAAATCTGAGTTGCAAAATTGTCCTCTAACCTCCATGGCATAATGGCTTGTGTGTGTCACACACACACACACACACACACACACACACACACACACAAATATGCACACACAGCAACAAACACACATGGAAAAATAAACATAACAAATATATGTCCCTCGTTATTCTCACATGCCTCCCTTCCACTTGCCGAAAGCAATAGGAAACTTGAATGAGTTTTATCTGTTGGCAGTACCCTGCAAGGGATATTCAATCACACTGTGAACCCCAAGTTAGCATTTGTGTTATTTAAATAAAATTAACCTTGGAATGCCAGCCTGTGTTGACTAACCAAGGGAGGCCTTACCCTCTATGAGGAGGGGATGGGTGTAGGATGGGGATATGTGGGGGGGAGCAGGAGAAGGGTAGGGAAGGAGAACAGGGGTTAGTATGTAAAAAGAAAAAAATTTAAATAAAAAAATAAAACTTGTGTCAAGAGGCTGAGTTAGCAACTAACTGAAAGAAAGTAATAATAGAGCATCAGAAGGCACCTGGAAGGGATAGAGAGGCACCAGGAGTAGTAGCAAGGGATTTTGAGTGGCACTGCTTTTCTCTTTTGGGGAACAGAAGGACATGATTTTGAGGGAGACTCCAGCAAGGAGAGGAGGTTAGCTAGTTGCTACTTAAAGCTACCTTTAATGGAAACAACAGTGCCTTTGCCTGTGGGAAAGGAATCCCACTGGGCTGCAGCCTGAGCAGCCTGGCCATTGCCAGTAAAGCAGGTCAGTAACTTCAGAGTCACAGTTGCTGGCAGAAATAGCAGTAGATTAAGTCACAGACACTGTGCCAAAGATAAAATAACAGTCCCCTGTGTGTAGCCCAGTTGTGTGCAGACCAGTTGCAGAATACTTTCAACTTTCACAGCTCTACAGCATGCAGTCCAGGAACTAGATCAATAAGGACTGTGGAGCTGTGAAAAAGCAGACAGAAGAGCCACCTGCTAAAGCTGCAGGCTTTTCCAGGGCAAATATTCTAGGAAAGTGTGACTCATGGAGCTAGAGAATCACAGAGGGGAGCCTCTAATCCAGAGAAGCTGCCAGGAGGACCTCACTGTGAAGGTGATTTGGCTTAACTCCTCACCTACCCTAGAGAGATAACAAGGACATGCCATTATTTTCATGGTGTCCCATGGAGAATTGACTTAGTGTTTAAGAGCTTGTACTGCCCTTCCAGAGGACTCAAGTTTGATTCCCAGCACTCTTGTCAGGTGACTCACTGCTGCCTGTAACTCTAGTTCCAGGGAATCCAATGCCTCTAGCCTCTGTGGCACCAGCTGGGGACCAAGAATTCAACACACAGACCTGTAGTAGATATTCATATTCAAAGCATAACATTTTGTTTCTCCAACTCAAGAGTCAGAACTCATGACTACAGCATCCATTTGGCCAGATCCATCTGCCTGTATTATGGATTGCCATACGGTATGAGGAAAAACCATCCCTTCAATTTCCCAGTATCTGAGTCTCAGACTCCCTCCAAGACTAGGAAGCATGGGAGAGATTTCTTCAAAGGGAGAAAGGTGTAATACTTTCCACGTGTTTGCATACATTCTCTCTTTGGTCTTTTCCATTCACTCCTCACAGCACCCGCGTGAAGTAGAGTTTGTTATAAATGTTTGGTGTGAATATTGAGGTTCAGAGAGATGAAACAATAGGAGTAAGCTATTTTCGCCAGGTGATAGAATGTTTAGACAGAAATTCTAAACTATAGCTGCAGATCGATTATCAGAATGAATGAAAGGAACGTTTTATTGGCTACAAAGGTAACATAGAAATCAGTTATATCTAATTAGGACCAGAGCTTAGACTTCAGCTAAGTCTTCAGGCTGGCAGGAAGTTTTTTTTTTTTTACATTATAGCAACCTCTGCTCATGTCAGAATGAGCATTTTTCATGGAATCTAAGACACGTTGATGAACAACTGTACTATGCAGGATGAATCACAAACAACAACATGTCACTGAATAAACATGAACCATCATTAGAGACAGTAAAGTCCTAACTCTAGTGTTACAGGAAGTATACATGTTATTTGAACACTTGTCTAAGACCCACGTGTAGTCCTATTCTCTTTGGTTGGAGATTATGGAACTGTGTAAATTTACAAAGAAAATATTGGCTTCACAAGTACAGTCTGATAAGTTTCATAGGAACTGTCAAAGGAGCCATGTAAACAATGCAACAGCCTTGCTACTATTGCACTAAGATAACCCTGTGCACAGGATGAAGCAACACCTAGGAGGAAGGGCTCCAGTCCCCTGAGGGAAAGTGAAAATAGCAGTGATACTCAGAGAATGGAGGGATGACATTGGGCAGGAGAGATGGAGCCGGTAACTAAGCACCAGAGGAAGTGTGTACTGATCATGCATTGAACATGGGGTCTGGGGATGATTGTAACAGGCTCTCAGAACTTAGCTTAACAGATGCCATGTTAGATGTATCAAGGCACCATCCTAACATAAGAGACCATCACATAGACCTCTACACTGGCCAAAATGAGAACAAACCTAAATCAATATCATTCATTAGAAAAGTCCCTAAATGTGTGAACCTTGCCTTTTTGCTGTTTTAGCTCTGCTTATTTCTAACTGC
Organism: Peromyscus leucopus; assembly: GCF_004664715.2. Taxonomy (NCBI): domain Eukaryota; kingdom Metazoa; phylum Chordata; class Mammalia; order Rodentia; family Cricetidae; genus Peromyscus; species Peromyscus leucopus. The sequence continues at coordinate 27,494,972 of NC_051076.1, forward strand.
TTTCTGTTAACTGAAGTGTGTGCCAACCAGGGTATGATTTTTGTGCAGAAAAAAAAAAGCCAAAAACACTAAGGCTTATAGCTACATGATTAGAGATACATGATTCGGTGTGTAGTCTGCCAGCCAGTGAAGAAAGACTTTCTTTTGGCTTTAAGAGTGTGTGTTCTCTGAAGGAGTTACCTCAAAACACCATTGTCATTTGAGGATAAGTTAGTTAAACCACTCCGAACTTTTTATTCACTTGTGGTACTTCTCATCCTAAACAGGTCTCTCTCTCTCTCTCTCTCTCTCTCTCTCTCTCTCTATCTATCTATCTATCTATCTATCTATCTATCTCTATCTCTATCTCTCTTTCTCTCTCTCTCTCTCTCTCTCACACACACACACACACATACACACACACACACACACACACACACACACACACACACACACACACACAGGGCTCCAGTGAGCTCACTGTCTTTCTCTGTTAGAAGGACCAACAAACACATTATTCCTTTAGGGGCATTGCATGTCTCCTCTGTATGGGGAATAAGGTGTGGTTGCTGGTGGGTGATAGAATTACCCAGCCTCTGCATCCAGTGGCCTAGGAATCAGGTGTCCTGTGTAGCACCACAGAAGTTACTCTGAGTAAGGGCTCATAAGTGGAGACAGGGCTGGGAGGTGGGGAAGCCTTGGGGTAAGGCTGCAGTAGGAGTGATCATTATATAGGCTGAGTGGATAGACAACGATCTGCTTGGACAGAAATTGCTTTTGCAAAGGATCTTTGGCATCCAGGACCAAGGTGGTCTATGGGTCAACCTGGGACTCCTCACTGGAGGGTTCTTGGTCCACAAGCTGCTACAGGATCACTGGGGGTTTGAAGTCTGGGCATGAAAATGTGGCATTAAAGATAAGCTTATGGTAAAATGATGATAAACACAATCTGATCATCTTGATAAATGTAGAAAGGGTGGTGTGTATAATCTGACATCATTCACAATAAAACATCTATTAATATGGGCAGAAGAGTTAACTCATTTGCTACATGGCTTGTTGGGTATATTAGTCAGGGTTCTCTAACAAAAAAGAACTGAGAGAGAGAGAATGAGAGAGGGGGGGGGGGTCTTTTGTCTACATGTGTTAAAGGGGGATTTATTAGTGTAGCTTATAGGCTGTGGTCCCAGTAGTCCAACAATGGATGTCTTCCAAGTCTCCAGAGGAAAAACCAAGAACTCCATGGTTGTTGAGTGCATGAGACTGGATGTCTCATCAGTCCCAGTCTGGTGCTGAAGTCCCAAGGAAAGCCTAGAGAGCTGCCAGTCTCCAGTCTATGAGGGACTCTCAAAGAAATATGTTATAATACCAGCAAAGGAATGCCTCAGGAACAGGATATACAAACTCACAAGCAAGAGTGAAGACAAGCAAGCAAAAAGCAAAAGCTTCCTTCTTCCATATTCTTTTAGTGGGCTACCAGCAAAGGTGTGGTTTAGACTTAGGGTGCGTCTTCTTACCTCAAATCATCCAATCAAGAAAATCCATTACAGGCATGCCCAGCTTTTTCAATTTTAGCTGATTCCAGATGTAGTAAAGGTGACAGTCAAGATTAGCCATTACACTGCTCAAGCATAAGTTTGGATACCCAGCACACACATAAAAATTGGGTACAGCAACATGCACCTGACTCACATCTCTGAGGAAGCAGAGACAGGTGGGTTTCTGGGCTTTGCTGGACATCCAGTCTAGCTGCATGGGCAAGGTCCAGGTTCTGGGAGAGTCCCTGTCTCAAAAGATGGACAGAGCCAATAAGATAATTCTTTGGGTAAAGACACTCAAACCTTAGTTTAATACCCAGAACCCACACGGTGGAAGGAGAAAACTGGCTTGCATGCAGTTTTCCTGTCCCTCAGCAACTCTCAAATAAACACACATAGGGTTAAATTAATTATAAATGATTGGCCAATAGCTCAGGTTTGTTACTAACTAGCTCTTACAACTTAACCCATTTCTATAAATCTACGTGTTGCTCCGAGGCTCATGATTCTCTATCCTGTTTGTGTGTCTGGCACGTTCTTTGTCTGGCAGGTGACTCCTCTGACTCTGCCTTTCCTCATCCCATCCTTCTCAGTTTGGCTTTCCCACCTAACTTTATCCTGTTCAGCTATTGGCCAGTCAGCTTAATTATTAAACCAATCATAATGACATATATTTACATAGTGTACAGAAGGATGGTTCTGCAGCACTGACTTTTTCAAGTTGTCCCCTGACTTCCATAAATGTACATTATAACACACACACACACACACACACACACACACACAAATGAAATAAATAAATATAAGTTTTTTAGTTTACCTAAAGCCAGGCATAGTGGCACACACCTTTAATCCCAGCATTCCAGAGACAGAAGCAGGTGAATCTCTGAGTTCAAGGCCAGCATGATCTACAGAGCAAGTTCCAGGACAGACAGGGCTACACAGAGAAACTGTCTCAAAAAATTTTTTTTTATTTAATTTAAGTAAGGTGTGATGAAGCATACCTTAAAGTAAGCATATTGTTCTACAAACACACACCTCTTATTCTCAAGGTTGGGGACCAAACCCAAGGCTCTAATTTTTTCATATTCATGTCATCATGTTTACACTTCATCAAAACTTCCAGCTTGTCTCAAACTTTGTCCAGTTTAGTCTATAGCACAAGAAGAAAGGTCAACTGGGACAACTTCTGTCCCCTGACCTTGCTCTCAGCACCACTACCCAGTTAATCATTGCCAACAGTAGATATAAAACACTCACAGACATACTACTAACATCTCTGATTGTTCTATCCTGCTACATAAGGAAGTTGATCTAAATGACACATGAGTTTCAAAGAGAGCCCAAGAAAGACAGCTGCCATGCAGTCATACAACACACTGACCACCAGCCATTGGCTGCTTTGCTTTCAAATGTGTCAGCAATTCAGCCCTAAAATCCCACCCTGACTGTAAAGGGAGGGAAAGCATGGGAATGGCCCAGCAGATGTTAAACACAGCAGAAGCTAGTCAAGCCCTCTATGTGCTGATCAAACCGTAGCCTCGTAGATAAAAGGAATGAGTCCTGTTTTAAGTCACTAAATCACAGAGAGAAGTAACTGACACAATTGCTATGACATGGGCTTTGAACCCAGCTGATACAGGGGGACAACAATATTTTTAATTGGGATCACAAGAGTCACCATGGTGGTGATGGCAGTGGTGTGTGTGTGTGTGTGTGTGTGTGTGTGTGTGTGTGTGTGTGTGCTTCTCAGTCTGTATCTGTGTCGGTGTCTGTGGCTCTGTGTCTGTGTCATCTCTGTATCTATGTGTCTGTGTCTGTTTCTTTGTGTGTCTGTATGTTGTGTTGATTTGATTTTTCAGACAAGGTCATTCTCCTGTAGCTCAGGCTGGCTTTCAACTCACCATGTAGATAATGATGACCTTGAATACTTTATCCTTGTGTTTCCACCTTCCAAATGCCAGGATTATGGTTCTGGGCCATCATTCTTAGCTAAGGCTTTTGATTTAAAAGGAATCTTGTTGTCAGCAGTGTGGTGTTGGGGAATATTCAATGCCACTGTGAACTCCAAGTTTGTATTTGCATTGTTTAAATAAAATTGGCATTGGGTCAGGAGGCTGAGTTAGCATCTAATTGACACAAAGTAACCATAGAGCATTGGAGGGCATCTGGAAGAGATAAAGAGATGCACAGGAAGTAGTAGGGAGGGCTTTTGAGTGTCCAGCTTTTTCTGTTTGGATAGAACAGATGATGGACTTTGTGGGGGAGAAGGTAGCTAGGTGCTACTCAACCTCTCTGAGCTAGCAGGCTTCCTCTCAGCCTTTGACTCTCAAATTTTATTTATAAACAGAATGATAGAGATTTAGTAAAAGCTGCCTTTAGTGGAATTGGCAGAGCCAGTACCTGTAGGAAAAGAAGGCCCTCCAGGTCACTGCCAGAGAAGCAGGCCAGTAACTTCAGAGTCACAATTACTGGCTGAAATAGCAGCAGACTAACTAACACATGTTCCTAAGAAGATTATTAATAAGTATTACAAAGAACAGTCACAGGCCATTCAGATTGTACATAAACAGGCAAAACAACTGTTGATCTTTCAAAGGTACCAACAGCCCTACCTTTAAAATTGTTAACTGCCAAATCTGTCTGGATGGAACAATGGCCTTTGATATCAGAATAATTTGAGGTCTAGAACAGTTGGTACAGGAGCAGCTACATGCTCAACATATTGAAGAATCGACCAGTCCATGGAATTCTTCTGTATGTGTTATTAAAAAGAAATCTGGAAAATAGAGAATGTTAACATATCTAAGAGCTATTAATAGGTGATTTAGCCAATGGTCTCTTTACAACCTGGAATTCTCTTGCCTTCTCTATTACCTACAGATCTATTATAGTGATTGAGTTAAAAGATTGCCTTTTTACTAAACATTTGCAAAAACAAGATAGAGAAAAATTTGCCTTCATAGCGCCTACTGATGATAATTCCTAGCCTGATAAGAGATATCAATGGCGCTGGGCATTAGTGGTGCACACCTTTAATTCCAGCACTCGGGAGGAAGAGCCAGGTGGATCTCTGTGAGGTCAAGGCCAGCCTGGTCTACAGAGCAAGATCCAGGACAGGCATCAAAACTACACAGAGAAAGCACGTCTCAAAAAACAAACAAACAAACAAAAAAGATTTATCAATGGAAAATCCTTCTACAAGTGATATAGAAATGTATGAGATAGATATAATAGGATGGAAGTGTAGATTATTGAATCTACTCTAAAGAGGAACAACTTGCTTAAAATGTTTCACATTGCAATGGATTTTGGTTTATTGATACAAATTTAAAATTAATTTTGTTATAATGTATGTATATTTCTATTCTCATTTAAGGTATTATGTTTATGCAACTCAATTAAAATTGTAATATATAATTAAGAAATACAGATTAATAATTAGTCATCTATGATAATCAAACTTACAGTCATGTTAGTTAAGTTTCTACGTATACAATGATATATTTTAATTAGGTAGATAATCTTCAAACACTTCAAAGACCTACAGAATATGGCATTTAAAATGTTTTAAGAATTTTGACTTTCTGGACATTGAGACATGTCTGCTGTACAATAAAGCAACTTATTTTTATTACTATAGAGCTATAGTAATAAAAACAGCTTAGTATTGGCATAAAAACAGACATGAAGAACAATGGGATTGAATCAAAGACCATACCATTAGTCCACACACCTACGAACACCTGATTTTTGACAAAGAAGACAAAACTGTACAATGGAAAAAAGCCAGAATAATAGCCAGAACCTGGAAATAACCTAGATGCCCTCAACCAAAGAATGGATAAAGAAAATGTGGCACATGTATATGATGGAGTATTACTCAGCTGGGGGGAAAAAGGTGACATCATGAAATTTGCAGGCAAATGGATGGAACTAGAAAATATCATCCTGAGTGAGGTAACCCAGACTCAGAAAGAAAAACATGGTAGGTACTCACTCATAGTGGATACTAGATGTAAAGCAAAGGATAATCAGACCTACAACTCACAGCTCCAGAGAAACTAAGAAACGAGGAGGACCCTAAGAGGGATGCATGAATTGCCTTGGAAAGGGGAAACAGATAAGATCTCAATGTGTAACCTGGGGATGGGGACAAAACAGAGGGGAAGGAATGGGGGATGGTCACACTGGGGGAGGAACAGAGTGGGAGAGCAATGAAAGAGCTATCTTGATAGAGGGAGACATTATGGGGTAAGGGGTGCAAGAGGAATTTTCCAGGAATCCACAAGGATGGCCCCAGCTTAGATTACTAGCAATAGCGGAGAGGGTGGCTGAACTGCCCTTCCCCTGTAATCAGATTGGTGACTACCCTAATTGTCATCATAGAGCCTTCATCCAGCAACTGATAGAAGCAAATGCAGAGACCCAAAACCAAACACCAGGCCAAGCTCCGGGAGTCCAGTCGAAGAGAGGGAAGAGGGATTATATGAGCAAGAGGGGGGTCAAGATCATGATGGGGAAATCTACAGAGACAACTGAACCAAGCTCATCTGAACTCATGAACTTAAGGTCAACAACTGTGTGGAACCTGCATAGGACTGAACTAGGCCCTCTGCATATGGGAGACAGTTGTGTAGCTTGGTCTGTTTGAGGGGTCCCTGGCAGTGGGATCAAGATCTATTCCTGGTACATGAGCTGGCTTTCTGGACCCCATTACCTATGATGGGAATCCTTGCTCAGTCTTGATTCAGGGGAGAGGGGTTTGGTCCTGCCTCAACTTAATGTACAAGGCTTTGCTGACTCCCCACAAGAGGCCTTACCCTTTTGAAAAGGAGATTCAGGATAGGTCAGGGAAGGGAGGCTGCAGGAGAGCAGGAGGAGGGATGAAAGGGAAAGGAGGGTGATCTGTGGTTGGTATGTAAAATGAATAAAAAAAATTTTAAATTAAAAAAAATGTATTTGGCATGCATGCCCCCCATCCCTCTAAACAAAATAAAGAAATTTAAAATGTATTAAATTTTAAAAGAAAAAAATGTATTTGGGTTGACTTGTTCCAGAAAAACATGCTTTTATGTTGATTATATAGTAACTGCATAACTTTTGGTTATGAGGAAAATCCTCTTTGTAATGTATTTGGTGTAGGAAATATTAAAAAGGGTGTTTAAAAAAAAGAATATATAAAGATAGAAAGACCCTGAAGGAGTGTGTGTGTGTGTGTGTGTGTGTGTGTGTGTGTGTGTGTGTGTTTGTTTCCCTTTTTCAACAACCCCAGAATTACATTTTACTCCCTCAGATAGAAAGGTCAATTGAGGGCTGGAGAGATGACTCAGAGGTCATCTCTCCAGTGAGTCACCATGTGGTTCCCAGCAACCACATGGTGACTCACAACCATCTGTAATGAGATCTGGAGCCCTCTTCTGGCCTGAAGAGGTATATGCAGGCAGAACTACACATAAAAAATTAAAAAAAAATCTTTTTTAAAAGAAACAAAAACAGGGCTGGAGAGATGGCTCAGAGGTTAAGAGCACTGACTGCTCTTCCAGAGGTCCTGAGTTCAATTCCCAGCAACCACATGGTGGCTCACAACCATCTGTAATGAGATCTGGTGCCCTCTTCTGGCCTGCAGTCATACATGCTGTATACATAATAAATAAATATATCTTTAAAAAAAAAAAAGAAAAAGAAAAAAAAAAGAAACAAAAACAAAAGAAAGAAAGATCAATTGAGTAATTAGTTGGAGACTCCATGGCTCCCCTTCAATTCCTGAGCTACTGAAGGCTGGTCCGTACAGCAACAATCAAGGAAACAACAAAATAAATAGGAGACATGGTGGCTTCCAACTCACTATGTAGACAAAGATGGCCTTGAACTTATCCACTTAAAGATGTGTAGATTATCTTTGTGTGTGAGCAGGTTGCTGGTTTTTTTTTTTTTTTTTTTTTTTTTTTTTTTTTTTTTTTTTTTTGAGACTTATGTACAAGACACTGTCCTCCAACCTGGCCATGTAGTAAGGGATAACCTTGAACTTCTGATCCTCCTATTTCCACTTCTCAAGTGCAGGAATTTCGGACATGCCCCACCAAACCTAGTTTACAGATGCCAGGGATTGAACCCATAGCTCATGTATCCGAGGCAAACATTCTGCCAGCTGAGTTACATACCTCTGTTTTGTTCTATTCTATCAACCTACCTGAGTTATGTTGTATATATCAGTCCTTTGAACATAAAAAGATATAAAATATGAGCTTAACCAAAAGCTGACTCCCAAAGGATTGCAATGTTGTTAGTATTATAATAAAGCTTTGTACTGAGGATGTTTCATCGCTGAGGAAAAGACAATTCATTCAATTGTAGCCCTAAGTGGTGTCTGAGAACTGGAGAAAGACAAAAGGTGGGGATGGAGGAAGTTCCGAGCATCTTCAGAGAGGATTTAAACAGATTGAATCCAAAATGCAGTCTATTGTGAAATTTCACTAGTTTGTGATAACTCTGAGAAAATCAAATACAAAATAGTGAAGGTTGTATGAAATTCAATTTATGCAGACTAAAGATATGCATTTATTCTTAAATGATTACTTACTTACTATTTTGTTGTTAAACTTTTCTTTTTTATAGTCAAGTTTGATGGTGTGTGCCCATAATCCCAGCACTTGGGTGGGAGGAAGAGAGTCAGGAGTTCAATGACATCATCACCTAAACAGTGAGTTTGAGGAGAGCCTGGGCTATAAGAAATGTACTCTGTTATACATTGTGTCCCACCCAAAAGAAAGTCTTTCTCTCCTATGAAATGGGAATAACTATGAATATTTGGGGATTTTAAGTATTACCTTGCAAGAAAGACACAAACTAAAATGTCCAAATGGATGTCAAAGGTTGCAAGTCACCTCATTTATTTCCCTTTTAAAAATACACAGATCATTGAATTTCCAAACCTGGTGATAGTGCTAGGATATGACATTTAATATTTATCTTTTTGAGCCTTTGAATCCCATGAGTCAACACTGTAAAAAGAACTTTCCCTGCAATAAATGAAAGCTGCCTCTCTTGTGGCATCCTGCCAGAAAAGGGGGAGCCTGGCAAAGTCTGGGCTATTCCCACCAGGCTCTTCCCATAAAAAGATAAGAGCTTCACCAGGACTACACTAGAAACTCTGCAGAGAGAAGGGGGATCCTCTCTGCTCAGCTGACAACTCTTCATTTCTGGACAGGTATGGAAGGGAAGGCACTTGCTGTGGATGGAATTAGGAAAGTGGACTCTGGCTCAGGACTGCTTTAAGCCCTGAGAAATGAGGAGTTTAAAGGAAAGGAAGGACTAGATAGGAGCTGAGACAGGGACAACGGGAAAGATGGTCTGGATAGAGACTGACCTTCATCTTGCTTTTCTGTAGATGACCATGACCCAACTCAGCTTCCTGCTGTTTATCATCCTGGCCACCAGAAGTTGCAGTGCTGGTGAGTCTCGCTACCAGGTCACCTCTAGCTTTAATGGTAGTCAGCACTAGACTCGGCTGCTTCCAGGATGTGGATCTCTGAGGAACAGAGATCACACTTTTGTTGTGGTTGTTTGTTTTTGTTTTTTGACACAGGGATTTACTCTGTAGCCCTGGCTGTCCTGGAACTCAGTCTATAGACCAGGCAGACATCAGACTCAGAGATCTGCCTGCTTCTGCCTTCTGAGTGCTGGGATTAAAGACGTGGGTCACCACTGCTTGGCCCATCATGCCTTTTTAAAAATCTTCAAAGTAAATATAATTTTATTCTTTTCCCATTCCTTTTCCTCTTTGTAGCCTTTCCAAATTAACCCCCCTCACCACTCTCTACAAAAATAAAGGTCTCTTTTTGTTTAATCATATATATCTCCATAATTAAACAATATATATATATATATATATATGTAAACACAGACACAGTCACACACACACACACATATATACGTGTGTGTGTGTGTGTGTGATATATATGTGTTTGTGTGTGTGTGATGTGTGTGTGTGTGTGTGTGTGTGTGTGTGTGTGTGTGTGTGTGTGTGTGTGTATTCCTGGACATGTAAATACAACCTATGCCATCCCCCAAAGAGATTATGCCTTTGAGATGTAGACTGGGTGCTGATTGGCTCTTGAAGGAATTGACCAGTGGCAACGAGACTGTTGAGGTCTGTCCTGGTTCAGATTCTGTACTTGTGTGTAGCTCTAGGGGACCTTCTGCAAGAACTGTGTCCCATCCTAATCACTCCTTATACTTAAGAACTTGGCCTTAGAGTTTCAGTGCCAAGGGAATGGTCTGGTTTGTGCCCAGAGACTGTTGTCTTCAATTCTGCTCTCTACAAGAACTCAACAGCATTTTAAAATGTGTAGTACCTCTTCACTGCTTTTTGAGTATTTTTAAGGAAAAAGTCTCTAAACGCCATCTTACTTGATCTCCACATGAAAATCTTTGTAGGCTTGGTATTAGGCACTAGGGAACTGAAGCTCAGTCACAGTAATGTGTGGGAGCCCACAAAGGTTTCCTAGTGAGATCTCAGCTTGCTTTACCCAGCAGGGCTGCATTAGGGGATGGCTTGACCACCTGTGTTGTTACCAGGTGTCTGGGATGGTCTGCATTTGGCTGTGCTGGTGGGGAAGTCATTTGCTCCACCCTTTGGCATTCCTTTAAAGGAGTCCTTTAGAAGAGACAGAAGGGGCTGGTGGGTTTTGATCGAGGTCCTCCAGAGGCTATCCTGGGTTTCTCTCTGTCTCTCTCCCTCTATATTTCTATCTAAATATTTCTCACTTCTCCCTCCCCAAGAGTAAAAATGGGGGGAAAAAGGGGGAGCTGGTCTCCCTCAAATGGTGCCCAAACAGGGACCAGGGACTTTCAAAAGGGGCATCAGAGGGCCCTAAAGGAAGTTAGAACATGTCTGATTATGGAAATTAAGGTGGGGATAATCTATTTGGGGGAGTGAAAGTGGCTGGAAGATGCCCTAGTGAAGCTGCAGCTTATATTTCTCTCTCTCTAGGTTTTTTTTCTTTCTCTCTCTCTTAACTTCTATCTATGAAAATTAAGGGAGGTAGAATACAGGAATACAGTATCACAAAAAATTTTGAGTAAGAATAGAATTTCCTTAGAGTTAAAATGAAGCACAAAAATAGTAAGCAAATCTTCAAAGAGTCACTTGTAGTGTTTTTCCCGTGCCGCGAGACCCCCAACCAGACCACCAAGGAGCCAACTTCCCATGCAAAACAAACGATTTCTTCATTCAAGCCAAGCCCAGGCAGAGACTTCCTCCGTTACAGGGAGTAAATGAGGAAAAACTGAGAACTTATTACAAGGGGGTTATACAGGAAAAGTTAACATGCAGTGGGTTACATATCGTTGGACGAGAGGGTTGGGCTAAGGTAGTTCTTTGAAGTTATTGGCTGAACTATATGCATGAAGGTACTAATGGCTAACAGGATGCAGGGTATCTACAGAGACATACATTTTTTACTTCCTATATCCTGTTTTTGCTGATCCCAGGATATATACATTCAGATTTATTGTTCCAGTCCTATTTTCCCATGACTTCAATCTCTGATCAGTTGAGTCCATTATTCCCCATATCCTCTTTTGCTGAGTCCAGGATATATCATGTAAATTCAATCTCTGGTCAGCTCTGGGTTCACTTATAGATCAGCAGATACCTTTACATGGGAGGGGGAGATGATTCTCAAGAGGGATACTGATTTTTCCTCTTCAGTAGAAAAATTAAAAAGCAGAGGGGTAAGGTGGAACTACAAGTACAGAGGTTCCTGGAGTTCATAGAGGAACTGTGTCCTTGATTTTCTGATTATGGGACTTTAAATGCAGAGAATTGGGGTTGAAATGCAAAAATATTATGGAGAATACAGGCCAGAAATGATTCCTATAGATGCCTTTGGCCTGTGGTCATTGGTTCAGGACAGTTTAGATCTAAGCACAGAGAAGCGGGAGGGAATCTTCCCTGAAGCAGACTCAGAAGAGACAAAACCCTCCACTCCACCAGCAGGGCCTGAGAACACCTGTACAACACCATTCAAACAAGATCCGTTTCCTCTTGACCATGAAGCTGAGTTGAAGGAACAGAAATCTTGGGATGAGACAAGGAAGAAATTGAAAGGCTTGAAAAATTTAGTAATTTCTCTCACTCAAAAAATGGAAGCCCTTCAGGTCTATCCCTTTCAGAAAGGTATTCATCTTCCCTCTGTAGGAACAGAATTAGACTCATCTGGGGTGGGGCATCTATCAGAATGGAAAAGCAGCCTGGACTTGCCCTAGCACAAAGATCTCCAGGAGCAATGCAAACTCTCTCTGTTAGCACTAAGTCTCCTCTTCAAGCCAGCATTCAGGAGACTGCTAGCAAAGGAGAGGAAATTCAAGGCTTCCAAATGATCCCTGCCATCCCAGCAGGGTGGCCAGGGTAATATCATTCGAGTGCATGTTCCAATTCCTTTTAAACAGCTTAAGGAATTAAAAACAGCCTGTAATCAATATGTCCTGATGCTACTTTTACAACAGCATTGTTAGAGAGTCTTTCTCTGGACACTTTGCCCCCCAGGGGATTGGAAACAAATGGCTAGAACATGCCTGTCAGGTGAAGAATATCTGCTGTGGAAAAAAAAAAAAAAACCAAGTTTGTGGAACAATGTCAGGCCACAGCTAAGATAAATTGGGTCCAGCAGATTCCCATCCCTTTTGATATGCTTGCTGGAGAAGGCCCATATCAGGAGACAGGTCAACAGTTAGATTTTGATGTCTCAGTGTATGCTCGGGTTAATACAGCTGCCAAAAGAGCCTGGAATAAGCTTCCATCATCTCGAAGACAGAATGAGGATTTGTCTAAGATAAGGCAAGGACCTGAAAAATTGTTTCAGGATTTCGTTTCCAGATTAATGCAAACAGCAGGCAGGTTAATTCAAGATTCAGAAGCTGGACTTTTGCTGGTGAAACAGCTCACTTATGAGAATACCAATGCAGCATGCCAGGCTGCAATGTGCCCTTTTAGAAAGAAAGGAAACATCTCTGACTATATCTGACTTTGTTCAGATATAGGGCCATCATACAATCAAGGGATAGTTATGGTTACAGCATTACAAGGAAAAAGAGTCAAGGGTTTTTGTACCAGCAAAGCCATCCTGATTCCAGAAAAGGGAAAGCTGCCAGACCCAGGGAAGTTGTTTTGGTTCTGGAAAGATGGGACACCATATTAAGAGGTGTCCTGACAGGAGAAATAGCTTAAAGGCAAATAGAGAACATGGGCTATGCCCAAGATACAAAAGAGGGAGACATTGAACTAACAAATGTCTATCAAGGATGAATACCCGGGAGAATCCATTTCATGGAAATGGATGGAGGGCCCGCCCCAGACTCCAACAAAATAGACCTTTAGGATAACTCAGCTGTCAATCTTCCATAAAAGAAATATAGCCCTGATCTCTATACAGCAACCCTAGGTAGTGCTGGATTGGATCTCAGCTCTTCCATCTACGCAGTTTTGCCCCCTGAAATGGGGATGCGGGCCCTCCCTACAGACGTTTATGGACCTTTCCCAAAAGGCTCTGTAGAGCTGTTGCTGGGAAGAAGTAGTACCACCATGCAGGGAATCTTTGTTGCTTCTGGAGTAATTGATGCTGATTATGTAAGAGAAATAAAGGTGGTGACTCACTCACCCAAAGGAATTTCAATAACAAAGATTGGCTGGAGACTTGCACAGTTAAGTTTACTTCTTCAGATACAAACAAAAAATCCAGTCAAAAGAGGTAAGAGAGGAGAAGCTGGGTTTGGTTCATCAGATGCCTATTGGCTACAAGCCATAGGTCCACAGGACCTATACTTTAGTTATAAATGGGAAAATTTTCTTGGGTCTTTTAGATACAAGTACAGATTTATCTGTTATAACTGCTAGTCAATGACTTTCTATGTGGCCAAAAATGGAAATTATGACACACTTGCAAGGGGTTGGTCAAACTCAGTGTCCTGAGCAGAGCAGCAATGAACTCTCCTGGTGAGATTAAGCAGTCGTGAAGGAACATTTTGACCATACATTGTCCCACACTTGCCTGTAAATTCGTGGGGTCCAGATGTTATGGGAGTATATTTATATAGTCCTGGTACAACCATCTCTAAACAAGAAGTTCCTGACCAAAAGTTAATAGAAAGGTCATCTTTACCCCCTAAAGAAAGAGCTAATAGGTTGCGGTCAGAATATTTTTAGGAAGGGTCCTTGAGCAGCCTGTACTCCATGCAGATCCTGTGACTTGGAAATCCGACTAGCCTGTGTGGATAGATCAATGACCCCTAACAGAAGAAAAATACAAACCATCCATCAGTTAGTACAGAAACAGATGGATGGTGGTCATATTGAACCTTCTAATTCTCCTTGGAATTCTCCTATTTTCCTCATCTAAAAGAAATCAGGGAAATGGAATTATTACAGGATTTAAGGAAAAATAATGAAACCATACAATCAAAGGGAGCTTTACAGCCTGGATTGCCTATCCCTACTGCTATACCAGAAAATGCTTATAAAATTATTTTTAATTTGAAGGATGGTTTTTATACCATTCTTTGGCTCTCCAAGACTGTCAAAGATTTGCATTTAGTGTTCCCTCAGTTAAATTTAAAGAACCCATGAAAAGATTCCATTGGTACTTGTATTTTTTCAATAAATAAATTAAGACACTTAAGAAAGAAAGAAAGAAAGAAAGAAAGGAAGGAAGGAAGGAAGGAAGGAAGGAAGGAAGGAAGGAAGGAAGGAAGACAACAACAAAAAAAGATTCCATTTGGAAGGTCTTGCCCCAGAGAATGGTCAACAGCCCAACACTGTATCAGAAATTTGTAGCTCAAGCTATCCAAAAAGTTAGAGCAATTTCAGCAGGTTTATAATATTCATTATATGGATGATATTTTCCTTGTACATGAAGATGAAGAAATTTTACTTAACACTTTTGGACAGCTTCAGTGCTGTCTTACTTGCCTAGACTTAATTTTTGCTCCAGAGACAGTACAAAGACCTTTTCAGTATCTAGGACATGTATTATACCCTAAGAAAATAAAGCCTCAAAAATTGGAAATAAGAATGGATGGGTTAAAAAACCTTAACTGATTTTCAAAAATTACTGGGGACACTCAATGGTTATGACCCTATTTAAAATTATTTACCAGTGATTTGGAACCTTTAAGTGGTATTTTAAAAGGAGATGGTGACCCTACTTCACCCAGACAGTTAACTGAAAAAGATAGAAAAGTTCTCTTGCAAGTTGAGAAGGCTATTCAACATCAGCAAGTACATTACATTAACTATACCCTACCTTAGCATGCATATATTTTACCCACTAAACATACTCCTACAGCAGTATTATGGCAAAACAATTCTCTTTTATGGTTGCATCTTTCTGTTTCACCAGCCAAGGCATTAAATCCATACTACAAATTGGTAGCTTGTTTAGTACAGAAAAGCAGAATTGAATCTAGCTGTTATTTTGTTAAAGAAACAAGTGCAATTAGTGTTCCTTTTACAAAACAGCAAATTGATTGGCTTTTCCAAAATAGTGATTCTTGGGCAATTGCCTTTTCACAGGTTCTAGGTCAAACTGATAGTCAATTTCCAGCTGATCAATTGCTACAATTTGCTCAAATGTATTCATTTGTATTTCCTAAGATTGTTATGAAAGATCCCATAGAAGATGCTGTGCTAGTTTTTACTGATGGTTCTTCTGATGGAAGGACTGCTTATGTTATCAATGGAAAAAGCTACATAGTACAAACAACCCCAACTTCTGCACAGATAGTGGAATTACAGGCAGTGATCATGGTTTTTCAGTTTCTTGTGAACAGCTCATTTAATTTATATACAGATAGTCAATATATTTATGTAGTTTTTATAGTTATAAAACTGTTTCATGCATTGGGACTAGCCACAGTCAAGTTAAAATGCTGTTCCAACATATTCAAGACACTATTCACCAAAGAAAGTTACAATGATTTGTGGGTCATATTAGAGCTCATTCCTGGTCCTTTAGGTGAGGGTAATACATCATCTGACAAATTAACAAGGATGATTGCCTTATCCCAAGTAGAATTGGCTCAATAGTCACATGCTTTTCATCATCAAAATAGCAAGAGTCTAAGGAAGCAATTTAATCTTACCAGGGAAGTTGTTTGACAAAGAGTTAAACGATGTGGGGTATATCCAAATTATTTTCCTGTCCCTCACTTAGGGGTAAACTCTCAAGATCTTCTTCCTAATCATTTCTGGCAAATGGACGTCACTCATATTGTGGGATTTGGCAAGTTAAAATATGTACATGTGACCATAGACACTTACTCAGAATTTTTAATGGCCAGTGCACAATCTGGGGAAGCTACAAAACATGCAATTGTGCATTGCTTGAAGTGTTTTTCCTATTTGGGAATACCAAAATTTATTAAAATTGATAATGGTTCTGGATATAGTAGTAAAGCATTTCAGCAATTTTTTATCCAATGGCAAATTGAACATAAAACAGGCATTGCCACGGACTGGCCCACCGGGAGTACCACGACCGTAGGAGAATCAGGGCTTGGGTAGTCAGGAAGGCAAGGATTTGGCGACTGACAGACAACACACTCAAAAGTGGTTTGAATCTGTTGTAATTTTACTTCTGTAAATCAGTAGTTTATATACAGAAAAGAAAACTATCAAGTCATACAGGGAACAACAAGAGCTTGGCAATAATTTAATTACACCATCTTTTTTTAAAAAATCAAGCACACAGTTGTTAATCGGTGCTAGACATAGCTCTTTACTCACAAGAACTTTATGACCTAAAGAGCAGTCTGTGTTTTATAAACTTAGTACAGTCCCTAGACTTGTGAAGGCTTTTTTGTGGTTGCGGCTGTGTCCTTTATTTTTATCTCAGCTGCTCTCTAGTTTATTATGAACTTTTACTTTTCTGGTTCTCATGACCCATTTAGCCAATTTTGATGCTGTAGATCCTCCCTAAGTATTTCTTCAGTTCTTTATCATATATCTCCTCTAATATAAAACCTTTTTACCTGCTGGAATATGGACTCTTGTACTTTTACACCTGTGAGGGGAAGGGGTTCTGTTGTAGTCCTTAAGTTTTCCATGCTGAACTTCCTAAACAGAGGGGCCCACCATCTGCCTCCTATGAGATAATGTTTTCTGCCATAAATCACTTTAGTTGGGATTCCTAAAGGATTTCTAGTGGGTGAGTGTTCATTCCCTAGAAATACCTGAGATATTATACTTTCTATTATCTAGCGGCTTGAGGCTTGAGGTCTTTAAGGAATAGTTCATTCTGCTATATCTAAATAAGGTCCATGTGCAGCTTCCCCTTTCCTCCACAGTTCACAACCCAAGCATTCATTAATTTTGGCTGTGTTTTATAGATTAATTAGAACATTATCAGAAAAGCAGTTATACAGAACCCATAGCCTAGGGAGCTCATGATCTCTGAAGCACGTCTCCTTCGAGAACGAGACATAACACGGGTACTCTGCCAGGGACCTCCAGGGAGCTTAGTCCCATGGGACACGTATCTCCCGTCCGCTATTATTGACATAATTGTTCATGTCACATGGACGACACTGGAGTTGGTGTGGCAAGGCATTCCTTATAATCCCCAAGGACAAGGCATAGAGGAAAGAGCTCATGGCAGTCTTAAAATACAACTTAAAAAAATAAAGAAGGGGGAAATTTACCCTCAATCACCACATTGAATCATGTTCTTTTTGTTCTGAATTTTTTTAATATGGATGTCTGTGAGGAATCTGCTGTGGATAGATTTTGGTGACTTTTGCTCAGGTGAAATGGAAAGATCCTTGCATGATATTGTGGAAGTCCCAACCCTGTTTTAATATGAGGTTGAGGACATGTACAAACATGTGTTTTTCACAAGATGAAAATGAAGCTCTATGGCTGCCTGAGCATTTGGTGAAGAGTGTGGAACAGAGGAAGGTCAGTTCCAATGACATTCCTATAGAGGAACTGGAGTGAAAGCAGCTGAACCAATGTTCCTGATATTGAGATTCCCTCCTGCAGTCTGTGCAAGTAGGAGACTCAGGGGACCCGCAGACTGCTGAGGACAAAGATTTTGTCACTATTTAGTAAAACCTAAAAAGAAATGGAGCTCAGAGCCACACCACTTTTGTCTGACTATCAGCAAATCAATGGAGGCTCCTTTAAGAGAAAGATAGTGCCTAATAGTGGAACAGAGAGTTTTTTCTAAGAGTTTTTTGGCAGCTCAATATGGTAATTTCACCCTGACCCTGAGGTAAGGCTTCTGCTGTAACTGAGTAAAGCACTCAGGGGATCTGTAATAAGTTTGGGTAAAAGGACAACCCCTAGTTAGAAACTGTCTATTGCTGAGAGTATCTCTGCCAGTTCCAGAATGGCTGAGAGAGCTCAGCAGAAAAGGTGATTTGGAGGAGTGGCATTGTCCCCAGAGTGTTACAGTCCCCTAGCAACAAGTGTTATAAATCCATAGTGACAGAACTCACTAAATCCCAGGGTTGAGGGAGAGCCATTGATGAATTAGGCTCTTTTCTCCAACTGTCAGGTGAACTTTCACAATGATATCAAAGCTGACTATAAACTCTGAACTTTAGAAATGATTTATGTACTTCTTGTCTTGTTAATAGTTTAGCTAAGAAATATCTTCCAAATGTTAAGAAATCTCTTCTAGATGCTTGCTTGTATAAGTTAGTTCTGTTAAGAGATTCTTTCTAGATGTCTGTATTTCTAGATGTCTGGTTTCCTCTTAAATATGTTTGGTAAATAGTTCATCCAAAAAATCTCTTCTAGATATGTGCCAAAGTTTGTAAAATAGTTTCCTTGTGAATATGTTTGTAAAATAGATCAATAGAGTTTCCTCTTGAATATGTTTCTAAGAAGTAAAAATAAGTAAGCTTGTAAAAAGAGTAAATATGTATAGTGATAGTAGTTCAGTTAAAAAATATCTTCTAAATGTTAAGAAATCTCTTCTAGATGTTAGTTAAGAAATCTCTTCTATAAGCTTGGTAAATAACTAATAAATCTCTTCTAGATATTTGCTAATGGTAATCCTACAGAGAGTTTCCTTTTGAATATAATTTTATAAGAAGTATAAATAAGTATATGTTGTACATAAGTTTATGTAAAGTGTAAATGTTAGTGTAAGTCTAAATGTTTAATGTAAGCTTATAAAATGTAAATATGTATAAGTGTAAATACATATAGTCAATAGCCCAGCTAGGTATAAATACATACAGTAAAGAGCCATGACAGTTGTAAATATGTAATTATACGAGAATTGTGTTGGTGTTAATGACCTAGAGTTTGTTGAAGAAGAGAATCTTTAAGTTTGATGTAATTTACTTGATGTGGTTTGTATCCAGAGTTTATTGATTTAATAAAAAAAAAAGGTGGGGGCTTGGCACAAATAAGACTGTTATAGATATCTTAAGATCCATTTAAAAAGGATATTCCATCTTTATCATCCTCCACTCCTGTACTGGGAGTTGTAGCAGCTATGGAGATCACTGTGGATGGCTGTAAGCTCAATATAAACCTGAGCCAGAGCTATGTCAATCTCAATAACCCCTCCTGCCAGAGGCTGAGAGCCAGAGATGGGCAACCTTCTCCTGATGGCTTCCACCCTAATGGAAGTAATAATCAGGGAGAACAACCTAAGATAGACCTCACTCTATCTGAGGTGTCCTTTAAAATTTAAGAGGAGGAACTTGTGGGAGCCCACAAATGTTTCCTAGTGAGATCTGAGCCTCCTTTACACAGCAGGGCTGCATTAGGGGATGGCTTGACCACATGCATGGTTACCAGATGTTTGGGATGGTCTACACTTGGCTGTGCTGGGCTGAGGTCTTTTGCTCCACCCTTTGACATTCATTTAAAAGCCTTTAGAAGAGACAGAAGTGGCCAGTGGGTATTGATCCAGGCCCTCCCGAAGGTATCCTGTTTCTATCTGTCTCTCTCCCTCTATATTTCTATCTAAATATTTCTCACTTCACCCTACTCAAGAGTACTCCGGGGGGAAAAATGGGAGCTGATCTCCCTCAGTAAGTATAATCCCAAAATACTTGACTTGCAAACATGGAGCTATGTAGTAGCTCTGACCCCAAAGTTAATGTTTGTTATTACTCTTCTGGGTTCTCAGATGACATTACAGAGTTGAGGCTAGTTTGCAAGGTTTTTTATTCAAAGGTCTCATGGTTAAACATCAGCACTGTTGACCTCACTACCCATGCTTCAGGCACATTAGGCTCCCTGCATTTTTTCTAATGCAGAGCTGGAATTCACTTTATTCTCCTTTTTCAGGACTTTGGACACAAAGTTCTCCACACCTTCAAATCTCTTGTCTTTCTTCCTAGTTACAAATCTTGTTGGTTCTCATAGTGAGGCTTTGAGAAGTCATGTAATGAGTATATAGTAAATGACAAGGGGAAGATGGGTGTCACATGAGAGTGAAACTCTGCATCTTCTCTCATTAAAGAGAATCTGGATACCAACAGATGGACCAATCCTATGTCTACCTCTATGTTTAGAACCTGCAAGGAAATCAAGCAGAAGGTCATTGGGGCACGAGGTGAGTGATGAAGCATTTAAATAGCACAATGTAATCCCAACACTTGGGAGCCCAAAGCAGAGGATTGAAAGGTCCAAGGCAGCCTGAGGAGATCCTGTCTCGAAAATACAAACAAATAACCAACTTAGGAAATCAGGCTTTTGTCCTCTAGAACAGCTTTTCTTTTTGATATAGAAAATGTGATAGGCCGTGCAGTGGTGGCGCACGCCTTTAATCCCAGCACTCGGGAGGCAGAGGTAGGCGGATCTCTGTGAGTTCGAGGCCAGCCTGGTCTCCAAAGCGAGTTCCAGGAAAGGCACAAAGCTAAAACAGAGAAACCCTGTCTCGAAAAACCAAAAAAAAAAAAAAAGAAAATGTGATAGAATGTACATACTGGATAAAAATTGTCACTTAACCAGTTTGAAGGGTTTTCAGAGTCAAGAACGACTTTCACAATGATATGGATCACCACTATCCATCCAAAAAGCAATGATTCCTTAAATAGAAATTCTGAAGCCACAAAGTAATAAATTCCTGTGTTCCCTGTGAGCCGCTGTTCTGTTTCCTACTTCTATGAATCTGTCAAATCTTTTTAACTCATATGATAATCTGCCTTATTTCATTAACATGCTTCAAGGCTCATATGTGATGTAGAACAGTTAATTTATTTTTAAAAAGATTTATTATTATTACTGTGTAGAAATA
This sequence comes from Peromyscus leucopus, assembly GCF_004664715.2. NCBI lineage: Eukaryota > Metazoa > Chordata > Mammalia > Rodentia > Cricetidae > Peromyscus > Peromyscus leucopus. The sequence continues at coordinate 27,515,751 of NC_051076.1, forward strand.
CATGTCTCTGTGGGGGAATGTGTACATGTATATGTATGTACATACAGAGTCCAGAAGAGGGCATCTAGGCCTCTGGAGCTGGAGCTACGGGCAGTTGTACACTGCCAAGTGTGAGCGCTGGAACCTAACTCAAGTTCTCTGCTAGAGCAGCACTTGCTCTTAACCATGGAGCCATTTCTCAAGCTCACTTCATTCTTTTTGATCTATTGGATATAAAGGAATGTACACAATATATAGTCTGCATAACAGACAGCATGGATTATCCCTTATTCCTTTTCCTGTAAAGTAATACTTGGATTGTTTCTGTCATCCAGGTTTTGTGACCAACGCTGTAATGAACATGGATGTAGATAACTGAAGCCCCATTCTTAGTTCTTTGAATATATACCAAGTAGAGTTTCTAAGTCCTTTAATAATACTATGTTTAACTTTAGAAATAAATCACTGTCAGTTTAAACAATTCTGTGTTCTGCCTCAATCACAGAAGGATGACTTTCTACACTCAGGAAGATTCCCAGGGACACCTGTGATAGGACACTCAAGGATATGAGGCATTAGCCATGGTTGTGTAGTTCCTAGAGTCATTCTGCTTCTGGAGCAGAGATGGACAATGAGCCTGCACACAGAACTGTGGACTGGTTCTCTCTACAGATGGCCTGTATTTCCTCTGTACAAAGAATGGTGTCATCTACCAGACCTTCTGTGACATGACCACTGCAGGTGGTGGCTGGACCCTGGTAGCCAGTGTGCATGAGAACAACATGGGTGGGAAGTGCACAGTGGGCGATCGCTGGTCCAGTCAGCAAGGCAGCAGAATCGATTACCCAGAGGGGGATGGCAACTGGGCCAACTACAATACCTTTGGGTCTGCAGAGGGGGCCACAAGTGATGACTACAAGGTTGGTACACTCTGTGGCCACTTGGGAAAGGGTAAGGATGTGAGTGCAGCTCAAGCATGCCTGGGAGAGCTGAACAACTGAAAAATACTTATCTTGAATCTCAACATACTCCCAAGTAGGCTTTTCAATTAGGTGGTGGGGGTGGTAGTGGTGGGACAATCATTCTTGGAAATGGGGCACTGTGCATGTGGGTCTTTGACTTAGTGAAACCTCCTGATCTGGCCAGGCTCACTGTTGGTTGCGTTCCAGAACCCTGGCTACTTCGACATTCAAGCTGAGAACCTGGGTATCTGGCATGTGCCCAACAAGAGCCCTCTGAAAAATTGGAAGGAGAGCTCCCTGCTGAGGTACCGCACCTTCAATGGCTTCCTGCAGCACCTGGGCCATAATCTGTTTGGCCTGTACCAGGTACTGGAGACTGCTGGCTGAGGCTGTTTTCAAGGGTGTAGAAAGAGAGGCAGGTGTTTGAGGCTGGGCAGGTTGTATTGCATCTGTCCCTTATTCTAAAGTATAATAAGCCAAGGAAGGCAAGGGATACCAGTATGTGGAAGAGAGGAAGGGCGGAGCAGAGAGGGGCAGGATAGGTGGAGATGAAGTGAAGCTAATAACAATCTCAGTTACTGGACACATGCTGTGCTTCTCCACAGTTACTGGAGACATGTTGTGCTTCTCCAAGCAGGACAGTGTTCCTGTGAGTGCCCATGCTGCCATCCTTACCCAGTGACTTCTTTTGTTCCTTGTAGAAGTACCCGGTGAAATATGGAGCTGGGAAGTGTTGGACTGACAATGGCCCAGCAATACCTGTGGTCTATGACTTTGGTGATGCTCAGAAGACAGCCTCTTATTACTCCCCCCTTGGCCGGAGTGAGTCTCTGATGCTTCTATGAACACTGTGCAGGACACGTGATAAATTAAGTTATGATAACTCTCATTTACCATCCATGACAGCCTGCTTCTCTTCTATAAATGTGTTTTCTTTCACTTCATTCAATTGCTTGCCTTTGATCTCTAAACTATTACTAACCCATTTTACAGATTAGGAAACTGAAGCACTGAAAGTCCAGGAATTTGCCTGGGATCACAGAGCATAAGCAGGAGAGTCAGCATTTGCACTGGGGTTACACAGTTTGTGAATCTACTCTTTGCAACCCCATTATCAGTCAGAAGTTTCTTGGGAACAAACCAGGTCCATGTACACAAGACTGAACGACAGAAAAAATGGAGTTTTGTTTTGGTTGTAAGGGATAAATATTACATTATTTAATATAAATTGAAGTGGCACATACTCTTTATGAATGCTGAGCCTATGCTGTATAATTCAAAGTTCTTATTTATGCTCGAGATGGAAGGCTTTAAAAGAAAAATTAGCAAGATAAATATGAACAGGACCAAAATGAATGCACTTGATAGCTGCTGTGACAAGCCTTGGAGATATTCAGTAGAGACTTTCCTATATAACAAATTTCTCCATTCAAACTCTGACAGATGAGGAACTTTTTTCAAGGACTGACTCTTGGGGTCTGTGGGTAGGAATAGCTGTGGCTTCCCCAATGTGTCTGTTATTTTAGACTGTATATCCTGAACCAAACTCTGGGCTGACAACTATTTCTAGCATTTTTCTTGAATGCTGTTTTCTGTCTCTTGTTTTCAGATGAATTCACCGCAGGATACATCCAATTCAGAGTGTTTAATAATGAGAGAGCAGCCAATGCCTTGTGTGCTGGAATGAGGGTCACTGGATGTAACACTGAGCATGTGAGTCTGTGTAGTGACCAGAGAGGCCCATGAATAAGACTGAGGTTGCCAGTGTGTATCTGTGTATTTTGAGCATGGGAGAATCCCCTGTTAGTATGTGTACATGTATGAGAGTGTGACCTTTCCCTGTACCTTGCTTGGTCTCAGGGATCAGAACTTCTATCTAAATACAGAAATCCTGTATTGTTAAAGACCATAGTCAATATTACAAACTTCTTATACACTGTTACTGTTTGTTTAGATTTAAGAATTAAACACTCGCCGGGCAGTGATGGCACATGCCTTTAATCCCAGCACTCAAGGTGAGCCAGGCAGATCTCTGTGAGTTTGAGGCCAGCTTGGTCTATAGAACGAGGTCCAGGACAGTCACCAAAACTACACAGAGAAATCCTGTCTCAGAAAAAAACAAAAGAAGAAGAAAAGAAAAAAGAATTAAACACTCAATTACCTGGAATGAGGGAGATACTTGTATTCAGGAAGCCCTGTGCAAGCCTTTGGGGGCTGAGATTGTTAGAGAGTCACAAGGTATTGGCACTCTCCACCTGGGATTTAGCTTTTAGAGTGAAACATATCCTTTCCATCCCTTTTCATGGCTTGTACAGATTTTCATGGTGTCAAGGGTTTACTAGGAGAATCCTGGACATCTTGTAGACCTCACCCAGGCCATTCACTTGCCTATCACAAAAAATTCTCTTGTTGGATGTTGGCATATCAACTAACTGACAAGACAGGTGCACTCACCTCCACTGCAGCAACCTGATGTCTCCCTGAGCCTGGGATCATTAGACTCGTATGGGTTTGTTTTGTTTCTTAATAATTTTTTTTTTTTGCAAAAAGCAGGCTGATGATAAAGCCCTTTTATTGCCACAGTGAAAGCTATAACAAGTTAACATGTTCTGGCCAAGCATGGTGATGCACATCTTTAATCCCAGCACTTGGATGGTAAAAACACACAGAACTCTGTGAGTTTGAGGCCACCCTGGTGTACATAGTGAGCTCCAGGTCAACCACAGCTACATAGTAAGACCCTGTCTTGAATAAAAGTTTGCATGTTCTTTTGGGATCCAGACCTCCCTAAAGTAACAGTCTGAAAAAAGGGTAATCACTTCCTGGCAGGTGATCATGAAGATCTCAGTGTCCATTCATTCCTCAGTCATTAGCTTGTCTTTCACCTGGTCAAGATGAGGCAACTTTGCTGTCAAGTAGGACCTTGAGACTATGTTGTGAATGATGAAATGGGAAGAGCATGTGGTGTTGAGGGAGTAGAAAGCTGTTTTCAATTTTGGTATGCAAGATGGATGTGGAATATAAGAAATGCTCCTTTTGGAAATGTTAACATGGACTAGATCAGGAAACAACTTTTACATCACATCAATGGTTTTTGGACTGTATAAGTGATGAAAACCCCTGCAATGTTTTAACAGGCAATAAGATTAATGTGAGCATTATTTTTTTTCCAAAGAGGACACTACACTGATAGTCTAGAGGTGATATATTCTAATGGAGAAAAGACTAATCATAAGGAAATAAATATTGAAATGTCTTCTATGGCACAAATGAGAGCCTGATGTAGTGTGATGTAAATATGGGGGGGGAGACTAATGAATTCCAAAGATTTTAAATTTATTAATAGTTGAATACAGAGAATGGGAAGAGAAGACATTTGTAATGAGTCTTTTTCAGTCACACCAACCAGCTCTCAAATGATGACACAGAGACTTATTTATTATGAAAGCCCAGCCTTAGCTTAGCCTTGTTTCTAACTAGCTCTTGTAAATTAAACTAACTCATATTTTTTTAATGTATGTTTTTCCACATACTTGTTACCTCATCTCCATCTAACCCATCCTACTACTTCAGCCTCTGGCTGGTAACTCTGCCTTTCTATTTTTTTTCTTTTTTTTTTCTTTTCTTTCTTTGGTTTTTTGAGACAGGGTTTCTCTGTGTAGCTTTGTGCCTTTCCTGAAACTCACTTTGTAGACCAGGCTGGCCTCAAACTCATAGAGATATGCCTGGCACTGCCTCCCGAGTGCTGGGGTTAAAGGCATGTGCCACCACCACCCAGCTAACTCTGCCTTTCCTTTTCCCTGATCTCTCTCTGTCCACAAGTCCTGCTTATAACTTCTGCCTAGCTATTGGTCATTCAGCTTTTTATTAAACCAATCACAGTGACACATCTTCACAGAGTGTAAAGGAATATTCTACAACAAACATTTTGAATAATTTCATGGTTTTCATTGAGTAGGTGAATATCAAGTAGTAAGCCAAGATTTCTAGATGCTAAATATGTTTGGAATCAAGGAGAGATATATAGTTATATGATGCTGGATTTTTAAAACATTTTTTTATTTTGTTTATATGTGTGCACATGTATATTCAAGTGATCACAGAGGTAAAAAGGAGACATTGGATCCCTGGGAATTGACATTAAAGTCTTTTGACTGGGTGCTGGGATCTGATATGGATGCTGGGACTTTGATTCTCTTGATAGAGTAGTAGGATGTCTCAACATTGGGGCCATATCTCCAGCCCCCATGTTACTAGCTTGTTTGGGTGGGATTTTATTTTGTCTTGTTTCAGATGTATTTATTTAATTTCATATATATGAGTATTTTGCTTGCACAAATGTTTGTATGTTGCTTGAGTTCCTGGTGCCTTTGAGCCAGAAGAGGGCATTCTATGTCCTGGAACTAGAGTTACAATAGTTGTCAGCCCCATATGGGTTCTGGGACCCAAACCTGGTCCTCTGCAAGAGCAGCAAGTACTCTTAACCACAGAGCTACCTCTCTAGCCCCAATGTACATGCTTTGATCAGTAATGGACTTTGAATATGAGGACAGTCTCAGAGGATTTGTATTGCTTACTAACATCATAGACATTCTAGCTTGTGTAAGGATAGCCTATGATTTTCGCAATGGCAAACTTATCAATGAACTTGCCCAAGTAAATCCCCATTTTTTAAGTTATATGTGGCTGTAAGTAACTGTGTTGTTGTTTTGTTTTGTTTTGTTTTGTTTTGTTTTGTTTGATTATTTGTTTGTTTGTTGTCATGTGGAGTGTAAAGACCCTGTGTAGTGATTCTAAATGGCAGCCTGATCATTAAGTCTTGAACTTAAGAAATATCTGGATTAGAGATAGGGATTTTAAGCCATCAGTGAATTATTCATATCTAAAGCTAAATATGTAATACAACATATAAGAGAATTGTAAATGTGTCCCCTCTGGGAAGTAGAACTTAAGGAATTCATGAAGGAAAAGTCTAGACAGGGAACCTGAGAACAAAGGCTCAGAGCAGTTGAAGGAAAGGTAGGAAGAGACAGTGATGCCACTAAAGCCAATGGAGGGGGTTTTATGGATCAAATAGAGTGATACTGCCAATGAGAGTCTGATGAGGGATGAAGAGCCCACTGAACTTGGCTATTGAGGTGTCTCTGGATTCATCAGCTATATTAGTCAGTTTTTTGCCTCTGTGATAAATACCTGAGAGAAACAATATATGAAAAGAAGGATGTGCTGGCTAGTTTTATGACAACTTGACATAAGCTACAGTCATCTGAGATGAGGAAACCTCAATTGAGAAAATGCCTTTGTAAGATCAGGCTGCAGGCAAGCCTGTTGAGCATTTTCTTAATTGCTGATTGATGAAGAAGGGCCCAGCCCATTGTGAGTGGTGCCACCCCAGGCTGTGGCTCCTTAGTTCTGTAAGAAAACAGTCTGAACAAGCCATGAGGAGCAAGTGAGAAAGCTGCATTCTTCATGACCTCAGCATCAGTTCCTGCCTCTAGTTTCCTGCACTGTTGAATTCCTGTCCTGACTTCCTTCAATGATGAATAGTAATGTGAAAGTATAAGCCAAGTAAAACCCTTTTCTCCCCAAGTTGCTTTAGTCATTGACAGGACCAAGCAGATGCCATAAGAGGCTGCTCAGTCTTCTCTCAGACATCAGGCCTCAATTTCAGTTTCCTGAGACTTGAGCAAGCAGTTTCTGGGAGGGCCATGAAAAAAAAAGTCCTTGCAGTAGCTCCCTTTCTGCATGTACTCTGACCACTCAAGTTTCAGCCAATTGTTTACTGTCTGGGACCCCTCATCAACTTAGAGATAGGTGCCTAAGTCAAGGACAGAGCCTGAGCCACTGAGTCAGTCCCCAACAGTCACTATGTGCTAGGCCAGCCAGCCTCCATGGCATCTCAAAGACAAAGCCTGGGACTTGTCCAGGCCTACCCAAAATGGATAACTCTAACCCGTAGCCAATTAAAAGTTTCTAACATGATTGCCACTCACATAAATCAATCCTGAGTCAGTTCCTATGTAGTCTGTAGACCCCCCCACCCCCCTTGCTTTAAAAACCCAGCCCTGCTGGGCGGTGAGTGGTACACACCTTTAAACCCAGCACCTGGAAGGCAGATCTCTGTGAGCTCAAGGCCAGCCAGGTCTACAAAGCGAGATTCAGGACAGTTAACAAAGCTACACAGAGAAACCCTGTCTTGGAAAAATGCCCCATTGCTACTCGGGGTCTCTCCTGCTCTGCTGCTGCCATCAGACAGGCTGAGAGTCCTGAGTTAACTTGTAATAATACAAAGACTCTTTGCTTTTGCATTGGATTTGGTCTTTTGGTCTTTGGCAGAATCTGGGTACAACAGTCATGATGTTTCAAAACAGCAATAGTAACACAGACTAAGACAAAGGGCTTTGTAGTTTGATGGCATTTGATATTTTAACCCATGGTCACTTGGCTCTGTTGCTTTTAAATCCATAGTGGAGCATGATAAATATCATGCAGAAAAGATATATCAGAGCAATAAGCCTCACTGCATAGCAGTAAGGAGCCAAGAAAGACTAGAAAAGGCCAGGACAAGATACCCTTCAAAACATGCCACTCACACTTTAAGTGATCTATTTCCTCTAACCAGACCCCCAACTTACACAGCTCCAATAGTCAGTTCAAAATTGTAAACCCATCCATGATTAGCCAACTAATGAAGGCAGGGTCCTTATAGTCAAGCCTTCCCCATAGTCCTGCCTCTGGATGTTATTTACACTGGGGACCAGGTCTTCAGTGCATAACACCTTTGGGGAGGACACTTCATATCTGGACCATATCACCAATTGACCTCTCATTGCTCCTTCCTCCTCCTCCTTTTCCAGCACTGCATTGGTGGAGGAGGATTCTTCCCAGAAGGTAACCCTGTGCAGTGTGGAGACTTCTCTTCATTTGATTGGAATGGATATGGAACTCACGTTGGGTACAGCAATAGCCGGGAGATAACCGAAGCAGCCGTGCTTCTGTTCTATCGTTGAGAACTTTATGGTGTGGGACCCAGTCATCTCCTCCAGTCTGTGGACTCACATTCATGGAGGAAAACTCACCTAGTAACTAGAATGCTAATGACACAGGAAAGGAGAATAAATTGTGCTCATTGCAGGCTTGGTGTCTTCGTGAATCATTTTGGTACAGGGGTGGGAGATTTCAAAAGAGTTTCTGCTGCCCTGTTTGATTCTCTTAGGACATCACAGCTGGAAATCCTGATACAGCAATACTCTTTCAGGTAGCCCCTCAAACATCCCAAGAGATACAGGACAGACAAGAGGCACATTATTCCACTACTTCTTTATTTTACTTGGGTTTCTTGCTAGTTTGTTTTTTTAAGATGGGTCTAGTGCATTCTGTCCTGGCCATAAACTCCCAATGTAACAAATGCCCTGGATAAACAAAAACAAAGCATAGTGTTTTAACAATTTACTTAAGGGGCCACAGAATTTACTCCTGGGTAAAGGTACTTACCAACAAACAAACCTGATGGCCTGAGTTCAATTCCCATAATCCAGGTGGTTGAGAGAGAGTCTGGTTCTAAGAGGTATCCTCTAACATCTTCCCATGTGTCATGGTACCAGCACGCAAATACATAAACTCATGCACACTTGAGGGTACAACATGAATAAAGAGGTATAATAAAAAATTTTCTTTGAAGATGAGTAGTATTTGACTTTTTATGTGTACCAGATTTCTTTTATCAGAAAGAAAAGTGAAATCACAAAATTTTCAAGAAAATAGATTGGCTTAGAATATATGCTGTTAAATATGGCGATCCAATCTCCCCCATATGTGGATCCTAGTGTATAAAACATGTAAGTATATATGTAAGTGCTGTGTGATGTCTTCCTGTACACTGTTGAATATGTGTTGCTATGACTGATAAAGAAAGAAGCTGCTCTAGCCTATGGTGAGTCACATTATACCCAAGCAGGAAATCCAAGAGAAAGAGAGGAAGTAGAGGGGAGAGGTGGAGGAGATGCTGAGCCACCACCAAGAAGCAACATGCCAGCAGACTGGTAATGCCATGGCCATGTGGCAATACATAGATCAATAGAAAAGGGTTAATTTAAGATGAAATAACTAGCTAGCAAGAAACCTGCCATATGCCATACAGTTTGTGATTAATATTAAATTAAACCTCTAAGTGATTATTTTATAAGTGAATGTGGGTCTGCAGGTGAGAGAGATTTGTTCCAACTCTGGGCCAGGTGGGACACAGGAATACTTCTGACTATATGTGAGTAGCTGTTAGTGTGAATATATTACATTTAGTAAAAAGGTGAGTATATTACATTTATTTAAAAAAAAAAAAAAGACCAAAAAAGGCTCATCTCAGGTGTACTGGCTGGTTTTGTGTGTCAAATTGACACAAGCTAGAATCATAAGAGAGGAAAAAAAACCTCAGCTGAGGAAATACCTCCTTGAGATCCAGCTTACATATAAGGCATTTTCTCAATTAGTGACAATTGGGGGAGTACATTGTAGGTAGTGCCATCTCTGTGATGGTGGTCCTGGGTTCCCTGAGCAAGCCATGGGAAACAAGCCAATAAGCAGCACCCCTCTGTGGCCTCTGCATCAGCTTCTGCCTCCAGGATCCTGCCCTGTTTGAGTCCCTGTCCTGACTTCCTTCAATGTGAACAGCAATTTGGAAGTGTAAGCCAAATAAACTCTTTACTCCCCACCTTGTTTTTGGGTCATGGTCTTTGGTCACAGCAATAGAAACCCTAAGTTATCAGGTGATGTCTTCAGGAAAATTGAAATGCAGGTAAATGACACATGATTTGTGAAAAGTGATATAAAGTCATTTTCTGGTTTCAAGTCTTTTAGGGTGTGTGTGTGTGTGTGTGTGTGTGTGTGTGTGTGTGTGTGTGTGTGTATGTATGTTTGATAAATCCCTAAAATGTAATTGACAGTGAAAGTTAAAAACCCTAAGTAAAGCTCAAGAAAGGCCACCTAACCATCCTGAAGTTCACTGAGAAGTATAGCGTTCGGGACTGGGCAAGCAATTGAATGGCTAGATTCACCTAGTTGAGTGATGTTTTTACTTGTGAGTTCATTACAATAAGTGATTTTTTTTTATTAAAAAGAAATTTTTAAAAAGGTCTGGGATACAATTCAGTAGGAGAGTGTTTGCCCTGTATCCATGAGGCCCTGGATTTCATTGTAAGTTCCCATGAATAATAATAAGGATGAGGAGGAGAAGGAGGAGGAGGAGGAGGAGGAGGAGGAGGAGGAGGAGGAGATTTCAATCTAGCAAAATAATCACAGAGAGAAAAAGAAAGATTAAAATATAATCTACAAAAAGGATGTCTTTAACTCTTTGGTTCTAGAACAAGACAAACTAGAGAGTAGGTTTGTTTAATTAACGTGTTTTGGGTGCAAACCACAGAATTATTTTTATAAATTCACACTTTGAATTTATTAAAAGATTATAATAATGGTAATTTGTCTACATTATGTCTGTCCCTGCCATGCCTAACTGCTGTACACTCTCACCCACTGCCCCTGTGAGTTGGGAAACATGAGGTAATTTTCTCTACATCTGCCTTGGAATTACACTACAACAACGAGGCTGTTCTTTAGCAAAAATGCCCCAAATTTCCCTTTAATGAGTACAGTTAAATTGAAGGTCCAGGGATGTAACTCCATTAACACACATAATGTTCTGGGTCCTATCCGTGATAGCACATAAACTAGACAGGGCAGTACATCTCGGCAGGTGGAGGCAGAAGGTTCAGAAGTTTGAGGCCAGCATGGCATACATGTCTCAAAAAAAATCACATTCAAATATATTTTCTTGGGGCTGGAGAGATGGCTCAGCAGTTAAGAGCACAGGCTGCTCTTGCAGAGGACCTGGGTTCAATTCCCAACTTATAAATGACAGCTCACAGCCACCTATAACTCTAGTTCCTGGGGATCCAGTGCCCTCTTACATACTCAGAGGATAAATTAGAAAATAATATTAGGGGAAAGAAATATATTTTATTAAACACTCAAGAATACTATATAAAGTGACTCACTAGTATGCAGTAAGTTGTTACTCTAAGACAGGTAACTTCTTAGGGCTATACATGTTGTTTCATTTATTTTTTTTTAAAAAAAAAACACATGGGAACTTTACTGTTATTGCTATATTAAAAATAAGGAAATGGAGACTTGGGTAGATGAAAAACTTATCAAGGGTCAGGGAAAGTCAAGGAGCAAGCAGGACACCATGAAAATAATGGCATATGCCAGTCATCCCTCTAGGGTAGGTGAGGAGTTAAGCCAAATCACCTTCTCAGTGAGATCCTCCTGGCAGCTTCTCTGGATTAGAGGCTCCCCTCTGTGCTTCGCTAACTCCATGAGTGACACTTTCCTAGATCTTGTCACTTTGTTCTTAAAAAGCCTGCATCTTTAGAATGGGGCTCATCTGTCTGCTTTTTCACAGCTCCACAGTCCTTATTGAACTAGGTCCTGGACTAAGTGCTGGGGACATGTGAAGGACAGAAGTGTTCTGCAACTGGTCTGCTCACTCCCAATCAACAGTGTCTGGCACAAGGGAACTGGGTCAACAGATAAACTTCATTCAGGTTTCCTATTGCTTTCTCTAATTGGAAAAAAGGTGTGTAAGAATAATGAGGAGACAAGGATATCTATATAGTATTTAATTTTTTACACTTATTTATGCATGTGTGTGTGCCTGTGTATGTGTGTGTGCACGCATGTGTGTGTGTGTGTCACACAAGCCATTATACCATGGAAGTCAGGCAGCTCAGTTTTCTCCTTCTAGCATGTGGATCATGGGAATCAAAATCAAGTCATTGGGTTCACTGGCAAGCACCCCGACCAGATGAGCCATCTTGCTGGCCTCTTGTCTATGGTGATATTTTATTTGTACTGAAATGTGATTTTATTTGTATGTTAATAAATAAAGTTGCCTGTGGATCAGAGCTAATAGCAGAAGCTGGGCGGTGGTGGAACACGCCTCTACTCTCAGCACTTAGGAGGCAGATCTCTGTGAGTTCAAGGATACAGCCAGCATCAAGACACATGCCTTTAATCTCAATACCAACTTTAGAAGACCTGGCGGTCTGTATAGACAGGCAGTGATGAGGAGGTCATGTGGTTGGGTTTACAACCAATGAGAAGGCAGAACAGAAAGTCAATAAAAGGACAGATACACAGGAAGTAGGTCTCTTGCTGAGGGGAAGGACAGCAGCGGCAGTGAAGGGTAAGAAAGGTTTTTTAGCTCTTAGCTACTGCTCTGACCTCTTGGGCTTTTAACTCTGAATTTGGCTCTGTGTTTCTTATTTAATAAGACTGTTGATGTACACTCGTCATGAAGAATGAGCTAAGAGAAAAGTCAGGAAAGAACAGCTAGCAAAAGCCAGGTTATTAAGGAAAGAGAAGGAGATGGGGGGAAAGGGAAAAGTAGAGAGACCACAAGCAATTTCTCATTCAGAACTTAAAAAATCTTGTTCAAACAAGACAAATACTCTTCCCTGCCCCAACATTCTTTTCAAGATGTATGATTGTTTTGCTTGCATGTATACATACAACATGTGTGTGCAGTGCCCAAGGAGACAAGAAGAGGATATCAAATCCCCTGGAACTGAAGTTACAGACAGTTGTGAACCAAACCTATGTATTGTGCAAGAGCAGTTTAAGGTCAACTTAGAAGACATAAGACTCTGTCAGAATAAAAGAAGGGGGTGAGGAAAAGAGGAGGAGGGGGGAGGGGAATAGAGAGATGGCTCAGTAGTTACAAGGATTTACTTTTTCCAGAGGACTGAAGTGCAGTTACCAGAACTTACTTCAGGCAACTCACAACTGCTATGAGATAATGCTTTTGTACACAGGTTTAATAAAACACTGATTGACCAGTAGCCAAGCAGGAAGTATAGGCAGAGTGAGCAGACTAAAAGAATGCTGAGAAGAGGAAGAGCAGAGTCAGGAGTTGCCAGCCAGACACACAGGAAGCAAGATGAGAAGGCAGAACTGAGAAAAAGTACTAAGTCATGTGGCTAAACATAAATAATAGTTATGGGTTAATTTAGGTGTAAGATATAGTCAGTAATAAGCCTGAGCTAATGGCCAAACAGTTATAAATAGTATTAGGCCTCTGTGTGATTATTTTACAAAAAGGTTGGAGGATTGTGGTTGAGAGATTTGTCCCAACTGCAGGCCAGGTGGGACACAGGAAAACTTCTGACTACATTTGGCGTACCAACGTGGGTCTCTCGAGTTTCCATAAGGCCTAAAAGTTTAAAAAGGGCTTCTAAACACACAATAATGGAGCCAAAAACAGCTTTCTACTTCATGTCTCATATGGGCCAAGATATAGAGACAGCAAGGTACAGAGATGCTGTGGTGTGTGTACTTGAGCTACAGTATGAGTTCATAGCATATGGGCTTGAGTGCAGCACAGCAGATACCTGCCACAGTATACAGAGGCTTCTACAAGCTGCCAAGTATACTGATTGGTGGATTTAGCTTTTGCTAGTACAGGGGGAAAAAAAGGTTTCTGGGCTACACACTATGGATAGAGGCACAGACACCCTGCCTCCCAGACTCTGTGGAGCACATGGCTCGCAGAGCTGATGGTTAATGTACCACCGCCACATTGGGTAGCTGAAATTGGTGGGGGCAGCAGCCATTTCCACTTCAGTACTAGGCACTGCAGTTTTTAGGTGGTTTTTGTTTTGTTTTGTTTTTGTTTTGTTTTGTTTTTTTCTCCTTACAGGGTTTCTCTGTGTAGCTTTGCACTTTTCCTGGAACTTGCTTTGTAGACCAGGCTGGTCTCTAACTCACAGAGATCTGCCTGCCTCTGACTCCCGAGTGTTGGGATTAAAGGTGTACATCACCACCACCTGGCTAGCCACTGTAGTTTAAAGCAATAGATTCACAGTAAGACAGATTCAGATGGAATAAACCTCTAAACAGTTTACAATGTGTGTAAAAAAAAAAGGTGCATTTAGGCTTGGAAGAGAGAAGAAAAAGAATATAGACAGTTATATAAAGAAATAGTTTTAAAAAATAAAGTCTTTAGCCGGGCGGTGGTGGCGCACACCTTTAATCCCAGCACTCGGGAGGCAGAGGCAGGCAGATCTCTGAGTTAGAGGCCAGCCTGGTCTCCAAAGTGAGTTCCAGGAAAGGCACAAAGCTACACAGAGAAACCCTGTCTCGAAAAAATAAAATAAAATAAAAATAAAAAAAAATAAAGTCTTTAAAGAGACAATAAAAGTAATATAAAAAATAAGCCACATAAAGATGTAAATCACACACCGAGTCTGGACTATATTGTCTTTGGGATTTTTAACTGCAGAAAGACATTTGATTGTAAAGGCTGGTAAGTTAAACGTGTGTGTGTGTGTGTGTGTGTGTGTGTGTGTGTGTGTGTGTGTGTTATCTTGGCTTCAAAATTTGGATGTAAGGATATGTAGCTTTGGAAAGGAGGTTCTGCTTTTGTTTCCACAGGAAGCAAGAGGCTATGGAATTGTTCCAGGTTAAGATACATCAGATTTGATCAGCCAAGACTCCCTGAAAGATCTCCAATGACACCATGGCCCAGATGATCCAGCATCCAGAATAGCTTCAAGGCAACTGGCTCAGACAATGCAGTCTCACAGACTATTCCAGTCACACTTGACTATAATTCTTAATTTTCTCAGGATCCCCACAAGATTGCCAGTGCCACCATCCAGTAGAAATAGTATGAGAAGCTACACCCAAATTCCAAAATTATAGTTTACAAATGTTTATTTTTATTTAACGGAGATTGATTATAAATGCAATCTCTTTCTAAAGGAAAAAAAGAGGATATGATATAGAAATGTATAGTATAGATATGATAGAATGAAAGGGTAGATTATTGAATCTACTTTTGAAGAGCAACAACTTGTGTAAAATGTTTTACATTGCTATAGATTTTAGTTTATTACAAATTTAAAGTTAATTTTGATATACTGTATATATATTTCTACTCTTGTTTAAGGTATTATGTTTGTGCAGCTCATTGAAATTATAATGTATAATTAAGACATACTGGTTAATAATTAGTCTTCTATGATAGTCAAACTTATGGTCATGCTAAGTTTTCTGGGTATACATAGATAGAATTCAATTAGGTAGGTAATCTTCAAATACTTCAAAGACCTACAGAATATGGCATTTAAAATGTTTTTAAAACTTAGACTTTTCTTGACATTGAGGTATGTCTGCTCCTGGCAGCACCCATTTACTTCAAAGAGAAAGATAGGCATTGAAGACACTCTATATGGAGTTTATCTTCTTCTTGGCAAAAATAGCCATTTGAGCAAGAAACTGCTGAAAATATGTTATATAAACTGGACAAGCAGGACCCATAGGAAGGTGACCACTGAACTTTGCAAGACAAAATGGTCATTCAGGTTCCTGCTTCACAGAGGAAACAGACATTCTATAGGACACAGAGAAAAGTAACTGAGAGACTCTAGGCCTGTAAGCTGAAGATGGATAACCCAACATTGCAAACTAACTTTGAATGACTGTCTGGGTAGTCAGCTGTCTCTGTCATTCTAGATTCTTGGAAGTTGCTTACAATGCTCTTCCTGCTTACTTAGGTAATATTATATCCTTCTGGGTCTTTGATGTAGTTGAAGACTAGATAGTTATAATCACAATTTTCCTTGGTTACAATAAAAGATAAATTAGATGTGAAACTTTAGACACTCACAAATATAAGGTAAATGATAGAACATTTTCTTTAATTTTGCCAAACACTAATAGACTAGGTATTGTAACTGTAATTCTTGCTTGATAACTGCTCTATTATATGTAATTTTACTATGTTAAAGTTAAAACTTTCCTTTTTTGTCTTGACAGAAAAGGGGAAATGCTGTGGGATAATGCTTTTGTACACTGGTTTAATAGAACACTGATTAGCCAGTAACCAGGCAGGAAGTATAGGCAGTGCAAGCAGACTAAAGGGATGCTGAGAAGTAAAAGAACAGAGTCAGGAGCCACCAGCCAGACACCGAGAAAGCAAGATGATAAGGCAGAACTGAGAAAAGGTACTAAGCCATGTGGCTAAACATAAATAGGAATTATTGGTTCATTTAAGTGTAAGAGCTAGTCAGTAATAAGCCTGAGCTAATGGCCAAGCAGTTATAAATTATATTAAGCCTCTGTGGAACTACTTTATAAAAGGCTACAGGACTGTGGGTGAGAGATTTTGTCCCCACCACAGTCCAGGCAGGACACAGGAAATGTTTCCAGCTACACAAAACTTACTAAAATTCCAGTTGTAGGGAATCCAGTGATCTCTTCTGGACTCAGCAGGCACCTGCACATAATGGGGTGCACATTACCACACAGAGACACATGCGTACATAATTCTTTTACACAATTGAGATCCAAAAGACTGAAGCTGCTGACACACCACTGCGCAGGTGAAGGCCACACCAGTCAGAAGAACACAGACTCCCTGCTGTACCAGAGGCCACACTAGCTGCCAGAAGCCCAGCCCCCAACTCTGACAAAGACTCCCTGCTGGGCTAGAATTCACACCAGCTGCCAGAAATACAGACCACAAAGACCAGAATACCAAAGAAGAAACATAAACCTAGGGAAAAAAGCACGCTTCCAACAAAGACAAACTCAGAAATCAGCACCGTGATAGTTTGAATGTAATTGGTCCCCATAAGCTTATAAGAAGTGATACTATCAGGAGGTGTGGCTTTGTTGGAGTAGGTGTAGCTTTGTTGGAGGAAGTGTGTCACTGTGGATGGGGGCTTAGAGGTCTCATATATGCTCAAGTCAAGCCCAGTGACCCAGCTGATGTAGGACACTCAGCTCCTTCTCCAGCACCATGTCTGCCTGCATGCCTCCTTGTTACACCATGATGACAATGGACCAAACCTCTGAAAAATGTAAGCCATCCCATTAAATGTTTTCCTTCATGGTGCCTATTCAAAGCAATAGAAACCCTAACCAAGACAGAAGTTGGTACCAGGGTCTGGGGTTTTGCTGTGATAGGCCATACCAAGTTTTGGTTTGGAGAATTATTCAGACTTAGGAAGTTTGGGTTAGGAAAGCAGTGGAATATTTTAAGCACTGATTAATGGGCCATATTAGTAGGAGCATGGAGACAGTGGTGCTAAGAGATATTTGAACTGTGAGTGCCTGGCTCAAGAAGTTTTAGAGGAAAAGAATATTATATGTGGCCTAGAGATTGTCCTTGTGATATTTTGGTGAAGAATGTGACTGCTTTTTGCCCTTGTCCAAAGAACCTAATGCTAATGTAAAGAGATTTGAATTTTAAATCTGTTGGCAGAGGAAGTCTCAAAACAGCCTAGTATTGCCTCTGTTGTGCGATTTTTTACTGGTGTCTCTTATATAGATTTACAAGAAAAAAGAAAGAAAGGAAGGAAAGAAGGAAGGGAGAGAGGGAGGGGGGAGGGAGGGAGGGAGGAAGGAAGGAAGGAAGGAAGGGAGGAAGGAAGGAAGGAAGGAAGGAAGGAAGGAAGGAAGGAAGGAAGGAAGGAAGGAAGAAACAGGTTAAGCAAGGAAAAATACAAAAATGCACAATTTGAGGAGAAGATGAGAACCAGGAAGTGGAATGGTGCTAAATCCTGTGTTCAAGGAGATAGAAAGATTAAGAAATGGAATAAAGGGTCTACGTGTACAGCTGGCTAAGTGAGATCGCTTTCACAGTTCTGCATGTATCCCATCGGCTCCCCATTAGTCACTGAACTCTTAAAACTGGTATTGTAACATTATCACAATGTTTTGCGCCAATTTTATAAACTTTACAGTGCAATATGTGTTCCTTTTCTGAGGCAAACCAAAGGTTTATTTCTCAAGGTTCTGCTGCTATCAGCAGCGTTGATGGAGGATTTTTTATACATTTGTAATAGATAGAAATAAACCAGAAAAAAAGAAGAAAAAAAAGTGGTGGAGGAAAAGGTGAACACTGCAAGAACACTCAAAAGGGCTGAGAGTTGCAAACGCCAAGAGTGGCTTTGCATAGTAAACGGAATAGAACAGCTCTGAACTATAACTTACTTTTCCTGGTTTGGTCTGACAGAATGATTGAATGCTTTTGTACAAAAATCAGAGCCTTAAAAACAAGGATTTGGTGAGATTGTAAAATGGTGTGCCACTTTGGCAAAACAGTTTGGTGGTTGGTCAAAATGCAAAACATTGTTACTCTGTTACTCAACAATTCTACCCTTAGGAATATATTCTCAAACTACTGAAAATTTGCACCTATGAAACATGTACATGAAGGTTTACAGCAGTGTGTTGCTAATAGTAAAAAAGTTAAAACAACTCAAATAGCTATCAAATACTGGAGAGAAATAAAATGTGGCTTATTCATACAATAGAATATTATTAAGACATAAAAATGAATGAGAAACTGACAGATTAAATGACTTTGGTGAACCTTCATAATTTCATTTGTAGATCTTTCCATTTGTAATTTATAAATACATTTGGGGTTATAAATTATTAAAAAAAAAAAGAAAGAAATGGAATAAAGGGAATGGTAACATCAGGGCAAGATCCAACCCAGTGAAGTTTTAAAGCTTAGAGCCAGTACACGCTTTTAATACCAGTACTCAAGAAACAGGGGCCATCTTACCAAAGAACTATAAGAATCAGCACAATCCCCATCAAAATTCCAACACAATTCTTTAAAGACCTTGAAAGGACAATACTCAGCTGCTTATGGAAAAACAAAATGCAGGATAACTAAAACAGTCCTATACAATAAAAGAACTTCCAGAGATATCAATGTCTCTGATTTCAAACTTTACTACAGAGCCATAGTAATAAAAACCATGTTATTGCCATAAAAACATATATGTTGATCGATGGAATCATATCAAAAACCCAAACATTAATCCACACACCTAAGGACACCAGACTTTTTATAAAGAAGTCAGAAGTATACAATGGAAAAAAGAAAGCATCTTCAGCAAATGATACTGGTCTAACTGAATGTCAGTATGTAAAAGAATGCAAATAGATCCACAGTTATCACCCTGCATAAAACTCAAGTCCAAGTGGATCAAAGACCTCAACATAAAACCAGATACACTTAACCTAATAGAAGAGAAAGTAGGAAACAGCCTTGAACACATTGGCACAAGAGACAACTTCCTGAACAGAACATCAGTAGCAGAGGCATTAAGATCAACAATTAATAAATGGATTTCATGAAACTGAAAAGCTTCTGTAAGGCAATGGATGGTCAATAGAACAAAAATGGCAGCCTACAGAATCAGAAAAGATTTTCACCATCTCTACATCTGACAGAGAGCTAATATCAAAAATATATAAAGAACTCAAGAAACACTTGGGAACTCAAGAAACTGCACATTAATAATCTAAATAGTACAATTTTAAAATGGGGTAGAGATCTAAACAGATAATTCTTAACAGAGGAATATCAAATGGCTGAAAAACATTTTAAGAAAGGTTTAACATCCTTAGCTATCAGAGAAATGCAAATCAAGATGACACTGAGATTCCATCTTACACCTATCAGAATGGCTAAGATAAAAAACACAAGTAACAGCTCATGCTGACAAGGATGCAGAGCAAGAGGAACACTCTTCAATTACTGGTGGAAGTGCAAACTTGTACAACCACTTTGGAAATCAATTAAGGTGGCTTCTGAGACTATATGGAATCCACCCACCCCCAAGACCCAGCTATGACACTCTCAGGTATGTACCGAAAGGACACTCCATCCTACCACAAGGATACTTGCTCAACTATGTTCATAGCAGCTCTATTCAAAATAGCCAGAAATTGGGAACATCATGGATATCACTCAACCAAAGAATAAAGATCATATACATTTATACAATGGAGCATTAGTCAGCTGGGTTTTTTAAATCATGAAACTTGCAGGCAAATGGATGGAACTAGAAAAAAAATTATCCTGAGTGAGGTAACCCAGACCCAGTAAGAAAAACATGGTATACACTCACTTATAGATGAATATTAGCTGTAAAGTAAAGGATAATCAGGCTACAATCCACAGACCAAGAGAGGCTAAGGAACAAGGAGTGCTCAAAAAGACACACGGATCTCTCTAAAAAAGGGAAATTGAATAGATTTTGTGTAGCCAGGTGTAGGGACCCACACCTTTAATCCCAGCACTCAGGAGGCAGAGGTATATAAATTTCTGTAAGTTTGAACCTGGTCAATAAAGAGATTTCCAAGACAGCTGGGGCTATTACACAGAGAAATCATATCTCAAGAAAACACAAAGACTTGATTTCAAGAGTGCACTAGGAGCCGGGCGGTAGTGGCGCACGCCTTTAATCCCAGCACTCCGAGGCAGAGGCAGGTGGATCTTTGTGAGTTTGAGGCCAGCCTGGTCTACAGAGTGAGTTCCAGGAAAGGCACAAAGCTACTGAATTTCAGGAAAGGTGCAAAGCTACGCAGAGAAACCCTGTCTCGAAAAACGGAAAAAAAAAAAAAAAAAAAAGAGTGCACTAGGGGTGGGAACAGGAGGAACCAGATTGGAGGGTGGAGGGAGAGTACTGGGAGAGATGCCTGGAATTGGAACCATTTCAAGCAAGGTAGAATCCTGGTGCAGTGGAAACTCCCTGGAATCTACAATGGTGACCTTGGCGGTTAAAAGAAAATGGCCCTCAAAGGAAGTGGCACTATTGGGCGTGGTTTTGAGGAAGAAGTGTGTCACTGTGGGGGCAGGCTTTGAAGTCTCTTTCCTAAGCTTC
This sequence comes from Peromyscus leucopus, assembly GCF_004664715.2. Classification (NCBI taxonomy): domain Eukaryota; kingdom Metazoa; phylum Chordata; class Mammalia; order Rodentia; family Cricetidae; genus Peromyscus; species Peromyscus leucopus. The sequence continues at coordinate 27,536,437 of NC_051076.1, forward strand.
CCTTAGTGTGATAGTCAGTCCACTTCCTGTTGCCTGCAAGATGTAGGACACTCAGCTACTTCTCCAGTACCATGTCCACCTGCACACTGCCATGCTCTCCACCATGATGATAATGGACTCAACCTCTGAAAATGTAAGCAGCTACCCAATTAAATCTTTTCCTTTATAAGAGTTGCCATTGTCATTGCTGTGGGGTGTTCAATCACACGGTGAACCCCGAGTTTGCATAATTAAACAAAATCAACCTTAGGTCAGGAGGCCCAATTAGCAACTAGCTGACAGAAAGTAATCATAGAGAGTGATAGGGTGTCTGGAGGATGATAGAGAGATGCACAGGAAGTAATAGGGAGGAACTTAGTGTAGGGTGAGTTCTTTTGTTTTGGCAGAATGGAAGGATTCGCTCCTTCAGAGATGCCAGCAAAGAGAGAAGGTCATCAAGTTGCTACTCATCCTCTCTGAGCTAGCAAGTTTCCAACCCAGCCTTTGACTCCAGGGTATTGTTAATAAATAGAATGATAAAGATTTAATTAAAAGCTGTATTTGGCAGCAGTAATATACCTGGTGCCTGTGGAAACAGAATTCCCAGCAGGCAGTGGCCTGAAAGGCTGGGCCACTGCCACAGAAGTAGGCCAATGACTACAGAACCACATTTGCAGGCTAAAACAGCAGCAGATTAATGCACAGCCTCTGTGCCCAAGAAAAAAAACAGGGCACAGTGTCTCTTCACAGCAATTAAAACCCTAAGACAGTGGCCCAAGTGAAAATGCCTCATAATAGATAATAAGGATCCTGAACTCTCCATCTTCTGTAACCAGACAAGTCTTCCAGTGGAAGGATTGGGACACCAACCTAGCTACAAAACCTTTAAACTACAATTTGTCCTGGCTACATGATGTGCTAGGATACAGATGGTACAGAATTTCTGGGAGTGGCCAACCAATGGCTGGTCCAACTTGTGACCCAGGCCATGAGAGGAAGCCCATGACTGACAATGTATGGAGGACAAGGAACCAGAGTCTAGATAACCCAGAGACCTAGGATAGAACCAAATGTGACTGGGAGGGAGTCAATGAAATGATTCCTAATGATATTCTGCTATACTTGTAGACTAGAGCCTAACATAATCATCATCAGAGAGGCTCCATCCAGCAACTGATGAGAGCAGATGCAGAGACCCACAGCTAAACATTAGGTGAAGCTTGGGGAATCCTGTGCTAGATTCGGGGGGAAGGATGGCAGGAGCTAGAGTGGTCAAGAACACCACAAGAACATGGCCCACAGAATCAACTAACCAGGACTCATAGGGGCTCACAGAGATTGAACTAATTAGGGATTTTATACGGGTCTGACCTAGGTCCTCTGCATATGTTATGGTGTCCTTATAGAACTACTAAAGTGGGGGTGGAGGTTGTCACTAACTCTTTGGCCTGTTCTTGGAACCCTCTTCCTCCTACTGGGTTGCCTCATCCAGCCTAGTCTTATTGTAACTTGACATGCCATGTTTGGTCTATAGCCATGGGAAGCCTGCCCTTTTCTGAAAGGAAATGGAGAAGTGGATCTAGGGGAGAGGGGGGTAAGGGAGGGACTGAGAGGAAAGGAGGGAGGAAAGGCTGCTGTCAGGATGTAATATATGAGAGAAGAATTAATTTTTTTCTTTTTTTTTAGATTTATTTATTTATTATGTATACAGTGTTCTGCCTGCATGATTGTCTGCAGGCCAGAAAAGGGCACCAGACCTAATTACAGATGGGTGCTGGGAATTGAACTCAGGACCTTTGGAAGACCAGCCAGTGCTCTTAACCACTAAGCCATCTCTCCAGCCTGAAGGGAATCAATTTTTTAAAAAAGACTATTGCTAAATCAGGATTCAGTCCTGATATCTGAAGAACAACCAACCAGGGCAGCAAAACTCTTTTGAAATCTCTCATCCCTGCACAAAAAAGGATTCATGAAGACACAAAGCCTGTAATGAACATGATTTATTCTCCTTTCCTGTGTCATTAGCATTCTAGTAACTGGGTAAGTTTTTCCTCGTGCATGTGAGTCCACAGACTGAAGAAGTCTGGGTCCCACACCACAATGTTCTCAACGATAGAACAGAAGCACGGCTGCTTCAGTTATCTCCCGGCTACTGCTGTACCCAATGTGAGTTCCATATCCATTCCAATCAAATGCAGAGAAGTCTCCACACTGCCGAGGGTTACCTTCTGGGAAGAATCCTCCTCCACCAATGCAGCTCTGGAAAAGAAGAGAGAGAGGAAATAGCAATGAGAGGTCAGTTGGTGATATGGTCCAGATATGAAGTGTCTTCCCCAAAGGTGTTATGCACTGAAGACCTGGTCCCCAGTGTAAGTAACATCCAGAGGCAGGACTTTGGGGAAGGCTTGAATATAAGAACCCTGCTTTCATCAACTGGCTAATCATTAATGGGTTCACAATTTTGAACTGACTATTGGAAGGTAGTAAATCTATGGATGAAGTTGGACATCTGGTTAGAGGAGCTAGATAACTGGGAAAGGAAGTGTTATGTGTCAGGCAAGAGGGGGCCATGTGCTTTGTGACACAAATGTACCTCTGTGGAAGCAGAATTAGAGGATAATCTGCAGGCGTTGTTGGTCTTTGACTTTCCACCTTGTTTGAGACAGGTTCTCTTCACCACTGTGTTAACCATGTTAGCTGACCTAAGAGATTTGGAAGGGTGCCCTGCCTATCTCCCATCCTTCTCTGGGGGACACTGGAATTACGGACACACCCACTACTGTGTGCAGCTGATCACCAGACTTGCACCCCAAGTTCTTTACCCACTACGCCATCTTTTCACCCACAAAGAAGCATGATTTTGAAGGTGACTTGCCTTGGCCTTTCATGCTGTTTCTCAGCTTCCTGGCCACCATTCACTAAGCCACACTGCTCTGATATGCCCTTCGGGTAGAATGTTTCTGTCTCACTGTAGATCTAACAACAATGGAGCCAACTGACCACAGGCTAAAATCTCTGAAAGAATGAAACTAAACAAGACTTCCACCTTTTAACCTGTTTCTCTTGTGTATGAATCAGAGAGGCAGAAGGCTGACTAATACAGCTGATGAGCCCAGACACACCTTAAAAGCCAAATTCAGTGAACTCTTAGTCCCTCATCAGACTCTCCATTGGTGGTATCACTGTTTGATCCATAAAACATCCGTCCATTGGCTTTAGTGGCATCACTGTCTCTTCCTGACTTTCCTTTAACTTTTCTGAATCTTTGTTCTCAGGTTCCCAGGCTAGACTTTTCCTTCATGAATTCCTTAAGCACCACTTCCCAGAGGGGACACATGCTCCAGTTCTTGTAGCTTGTGTCACCCTCTGCCTTCAGTTAACCGACTATTCACTGATGGCTCAAACTGTCTATCTGGAGTCCAGATGTGTCTTTAGCTAACGATCTTAAATCCATCTGCCACTCAAATCACTATTTGGACATTTCAAGCTCCACATGAAAAACAAGGTTAGCTACAGCCATGTGCGACTTAACAATGGGTATTTATTGTAATAAATTCATTGGCTGTTCTGACCACAGTGTAAAAATCACAGGTTATCCTTAAACAATCTAGAATCACTATGATATTTCTAGGCAGTACCACCACATGAAACCACTGCCATCTATGCATTCCATCACTGGCCAAAGCATGTAGCAGCATATGAGTGTAAATTCCTCCTTGATTCCAAACCTGGTCTTCATTCACACATTGTGACTTAATAAATGATATTCATTGACTTTGAACTTGCTGTTTCCATGCCTTAACCTCCCAAGTAACAGAATATGTTCTGTCACACCAAGAATTACTAGTGTGCTATTACAGAGAAAGATGATTATAAGCAATGATAGTATGTTGCAGACTTCAAAAGCTAGAGGAAATCAATTGGAATATTTCCACCACAAGAAAATGCATGTTTGAGAGACAGACAGGCTTAACCTGATGTAAACATTGCATGATCTATTCATGTATTGACCCATCACAGAGCATCCTATTAATGTATAATTTTATGTTATTAGTTAAGTAAACTTAATTTTAATAAGAATTTTTAAATGGTATTCACTCACCCAAGTGAAAACCATAAAGTTATCCTAGACATCTCTTCCCGTTCTATGTATTTGTCTGGTCTTAAATTTTAAATCATCAGCGTTCACTGGCCGCATACACAGGTACCGCCCTACTTCATGCTTTCATATGGACCCTGGAAACCACCTTGCTTTGTGCTTAGTCTTTCCCCAACTCAAATCTGACTTTGTGCTATCAGTGTCATCTTAACACAACGATGATAAACTTAGTCTTCCTCTTTAAAATGTGTCGATGGCTCCCATCATTTACATGCAGTACAATCTCACTAGAGTAATGTAAAGGTTTCTTCTTGATCTAGTTCCTGTTAACACTTCCTAAATCAGCTCTTGACCCTACATCCATCCCTACACCAAAACTAAAACACAGCTTGCTGTCCCTCAATACCACATGCTAACTGAAACACTGGAAAACTGGAATACGCTGTTCATTCACCCTCAATTGGTCTGCACCATAAGCTTCTGTACATCTTCCAAGACTCAACTCAAAACTACCTCTCCTATAAACTGGGTGTGCTGTCACAGGCCTGTCATCCTAGCACTGGGGAGCTAAAGACAAGAGGATCAGAAGTTCAAGGTCATCTTCACGGCATAGTGAGTTTAGAACCAACCTAAGATATATGAGACCTGTCTCAAAAACAAAATCCCTTTCCTGCAGTCAGTACTCTGCCATTCCCAGTGCTCAGTGTAGCCCCTAGCTATCATTTGTTTGTTTGTTTGTTTGTTTGTTTGTTTTGTGCTTTGCTTTCTTTTGTTTTATGGCACTAGGAACCATAACCCAGGGCCTTCTGCATGTTAGGCAAAAGTTTTACCACTAAGCCATACTCAAGCTCCTTAGTTTAAATTTCTATTGTACTTCAAACATATCAGATAACAATTACACATTTGTGTGAATGTCTAACCTACTAAGTGCTAGCAAGGTATATGGTATGGCATGTCTCCTGGGCCATTACAGTGTAGGTGCTCAAACAAGCTACACTAAACAGTAAGCGAATAACACACTGACACCTGTGCACACTGCATTTCATATTCTTTAGACATGACTGAAAGGTGCATAGGAACCAGATTTTCACAAGGAGACATTCCCTTTCATTATCTCCATCTCTCTCCATCACAATCAGGGGGCCTCCTTATAAATAAATAAATAAACAGAAGAATCTAATGATCTCAAGCTTAAGGGAGCTGCAGTGGAACTGAGTGCACCTGATCTTGCTGCAGTCAGTCTACATGACATCTTCTAACCAGAGAAAGTGCCTGTGATAGGGAGGTGGAGAACCTGGGTGAGGTCTACCAGATGTCCACAACTCTTCTAGTAATCCTTCCTCACAATAAGCATCTGTACAAACCCTGGAAAGGATCATTTTACTCTGAAAGCTAAACCCTGGGTGGAGAATGACAATACCTGGGGACTCTCTGACAGTCTCAGCCTCCAAAGGCTTCCTCAGACTTCCTGAATATAAGTGTCACCCTGACTCCAAGTAATCCCGAGTGTTTTATCCTAAAAGCTAAGCAAACAGCAACAGTGCATCAGAAGTTGTAACATTGACTTTGGTCTTCAACCAGACAGGATATTTGTATCTAGACAGACGTTCTGATCTCTGAGACCAAGCTAGCTACAAGGTCACACTCTCTCACACACATGTTCACACTACCATGACAGTCTCCCATGCTCAACACACACTGAAAAACTCAGTCTAACCACAGGCCCCCGTGGTCCCTAATAAGACTCATGAGTTTGGAGTTAGAGAAATGGCTCAGCAGTTCAGAACACTTGCTGCTTTTGCAGAAGGATCCAAGTTCAGTTCCCAAGCACCTATGTCAGGCATGTCAAAACCCATGTAACTCCATTTCCAGGAAATCTAACACCCTCTTCTGGCTTTCAAGGTTACCTCTACTCATATGCACATACCTGCACACAAGCACACAGGTATATACACAATTTAAAAAATAATTTTTTAAAAAAGACTCACAGCTTCAGAATTACATCCAGTGACCTTCATGCCAGCACACAAAGCACTGGCTGCTCTCTCGTTATTAAACACTCTGAACTGAACAAATCCTGCAGTGAATTCCTCTGCAAAGAAAAAGTAGAAAACAGCATTCAAGGCAGATTCTAGAAATCCTTGTCGTGAGGTCAATGCAGAGATTGTCAGTGCCAGGAACAGATTCGAGTTCAAGACATTAGAAAAACTGGGTGGAGTCTGACACTATCATGACCAATGCCTGAAACATCCCAACCACAAAGGTAGATAACAGGAGCTTTTTCCAAATCTCAGAGTCCAGAATGAGTCTTCAAAAAGACCCCAGTCTGTGGAAGGCTTGTATGAAGAAATTTAGTAGCCCAGCAAGATCACACTGACAACCTCCAGTGAACCATCACAGTCGGTAGCAAGTGTATTGACTCTGGTCCTATAACACTTTCCTTGTTCCTTTTAATTTTTAACTTTGATATGCCAAGAATAAAGAACAAGAGTTTTAAATTATACGGCACAGCCTCAACCTCTATGAAGGGTTTGTGCTGCTGTGGGATAATGCTCTTGTACACTGGTTTAATAAAATGCTGATTGGCCAGTAGTCATGCAGGAAGTATAGGCGGGGCAAGCAGACTAGGAGAATTCTGTGAAGAGGAAAGGTGGAGTCAGAGGTCATCAGCCAGACACAGAGGAAGCAAGATGACCAGGCAGAACTGAGAAAAGGTACCAAGCCACATGGCTAAACACAGATAAGAATTATGGGTTAAGCTAAGTATAATAGCTAGTCAGTAATAAGCCTGAGCTAATAGTTGAGCAGTTATAATTAATATAAGCCTCTGAGTGATTATTTTATAAGCAGCTTCGGGAATGCAGGCCTGGCAGGACCAGAGAAACCTTCCAGCTATAATGTGCCACCTTGGATTTTTTTTTTTTTTTTTTGGTTTTTTGAGACAGGGTTTCTCTGTGTAGCTTTGGAACCTGTACTGGATTTCGCTCTGTAGACCAGGCTGGCCTTGAACTCACAGAGATTCACCTACCTCTGCCTCCTGAGTGCTGGAATTAAAGGCGTGTGCCACCACCACCCAGCTGTAGCCACCTTGGATTTATATTAAATAACAAGATAGTCACCCCTCACATAGAAATAAAACTCTATTTTTTGTTGTTGTTCTACCGGGTTTTGTTCTATTGTTCTGCCCCTTGCATGTGAACCTGGTCCGTTCCTAAGAAATCATTGGATGATATCAATGTTGCTAGAATTGATTCCATTGCCAAGTTTCCCCGGGGCAAATGCACACTCTCCTGCTGATGTCCTGTGCTGTCAGGCAAACTCCTGGACCTTCAGTGATCCAATCTCCTAGGCTGTAAAATGGGTTAGTAAGAGTTGAGAGATCAAAGGCAAGCAACTGAATGAAGTGAAGCAAACACATTTATAGAAGAGAAACAGGCTGTCGTGGATGGTAAATGAGAGTTATCATAACTGAATTTATCACGTGTCCTGCACAGTGTTCAGAGAAGCATCAGAGACTCACTCTGGCCAAGGGGGGAGTAATAAGAGGCTGTCTTCTGAGCATCACCAAAGTCATAGACCACAGGTATTGCTGGGCCATTGTCAGTCCAACACTTCCCGGCTCCATATTTCACTGGGTACTTCTACAAGGAACAAAAGAAGCCCCTGGGTAAGGATGGCAGCATTGGCATTCACAGGAACACTGTCCTGCGTGGAGAAGCACAGCATGTGTCCAGTGACTGGGATTGTTCCAAACTAGTCAGATAAGAAAGAATCCTTTCCTTGGTCTGTGTCTCTCGGACACTCTAGACCTTCCCCCTTTTCTCTTCTCTTTGCTCCCCCTCCCTATTTCTCTCTTTCCCACACACCCCTACCTTTGCCCTCCTTGGCTCATTACACTTTAGAATAAGGGAAAATGGAATACAGCCCACCTAGCCTCAAACACCTGCCTCTTTCTAAACCCCTGAAAAGCAGCCTCAGCCAGCAGTCTTCAGTACCTGGTACAGGCCAAACAGATTATGGCCCAGGTGCTGCAGGAAGCCAGTGAAGGTGCGGTACCTCAGCAGGGAACTGTTCCTCCAATTGTGCAGGGGGCTCTTGTTGGGCACATGCCAGATACCCAGGTTCTCAGCCTGGATGTCGAAGTAGCCAGGGTTCTGGAAAGCAACCAACACTGAATCTGACCAGGCCAGGAGATTTCACCAAGCAAAGACCTACATTCACAGTTGTCAGCAGAGCTGATATCTCTGGGCTCCAGGTGGACACATGACCAGCCATGCTCAGATACTCTAATTTACAAAGACAATGGTCCAACCACCTACTTAACCTAAAAGTCTACTTGGTAGGATGTTAAGATTCAAGATAAGTGTTTTTTTTACTTCTTCAGCTTTATGTTGAAGGGCATCATTCCAACCTTCTCCCCGGCATACTTGTGCTACACTCACATCCTCACCCTTTCCCAAGAGGCCACAGAGTGTACCAACCTTGTAGTCATCACTTGTGGCCCCCTCTGCAGACCCAAAGGTGTTGTAGTTGGCCCAGTTGCCATCTCCCTCCGGGTAGTCGATTCTGTTGCCTTGCTGACTGGACCAGCGATCACCCACTGTGCACTTCCCGCCCATGTTATTCTCATGCACACTGGCCACCAGGGTCCAGCCACCACCTGCAGTGGTCATGTCACAGAAGGTCTGGTAGATGACACCATTCTTCGTGCGGAGGAAATAGAGGCCATCTGTGGAGAGAACCAGTCCACAGTCCTGTGTGCAGCCTCATTGTCCATCTCTGCTCCAGAGGCAGTATGACTCTAGGAACTACAACCATGGCTAATGCCTCATATCCTGAGTGTCCTGTCACAGGTGTCCCTGGGGATCTTCCTGTGTTCAGAAAGCCATGCTTCTGTGATTGAGGCAGAACACAGAATTGTTTAAACTGACAGTGATTTATTTCTAAAGTAAAACATAAATATTATCAAAGGACTTTTCAACTCCACTCAGCAGATACCCAAATAACTAGGAACAGGACCTCAACTATGTACATTCATGTTCATTACAGCTCTGGGCCCAAGACCTGAAAGGAAAAAACAATCCAAGTATTTCTCTTCAGAAAAAGGAATAAGCCAGGCGGTGGTGGCGCACGCCTTTAATCCCAGCACTTGGGAGGCAGAGGCAGGTGGATCTCTGTGAGCTCAAGGCCAGCCTGGACTACCAAGTGAGTTCCAGGAAAGGCGCAAAGCTACACAGAGAAACCTTGTCTTGAAAAACCAAAAAAAAAAAAAAAAAGAAAGAAAAAGGAATAAGCAATATATTCTGTGTTGTCTAATATGCAGACTATATATTGTGTACTTTCCTTTATATCCAATAGATCAAAAAGAATGAAGTGGGCTGGAGAAATGGCTCCATGGTTAAGAGCAAGCACTGTTCTAGCAGAGGACTTGAGTCAGGTTCCAGCACTCACACTTGTCAGTGTACAAGTGCCTGTCACTCCAGCTCCAGAGGATTAGATGGCCTCTGCTGAACTCTGAAGGTACCTGCATACCTGCACATATATATACACATGCCCACACAGAGACATGCACATCTAAATAATAATAATAATAATAATAATAATAATAATAATAATAAATACTCTTAAAATAAATTAAGTATTCTTCAACACATATGAGCATTGAAGTATGCTAATGAAATAAGGCAGATTACTCATATGAGGTAACAAGAATTGACATATTCATTGAAGTAGGAAACAGAACAGCAATTCATAGGGAACATAGGAATTTATTACTTTGTGGTACAGAATTTCTACTTAAGAAATGAAAACTTTCTGGAGATGGATAGTGGTCATCCATACCGTTGTGAAAGTCATTCTTGACTCTGAAAACCCTTCAAATTGGTTAAGTGGCAATTTTTATCCATTATGTACATTCTATCACATTTTCTATATCAAAAAGAAAAGGTGTTCCAAAGGACAAAAACCTGATTTCCTAACTGGATTATTTGTTTTATTTTTGAGAAAGGGTCTCCTCATGCTGCCTTGGAGCTCTCAATCCTCTGCTTTGGGCTCCCAAGTGTTAAGATTACATTGTGTTCTTTAAATGCTTCATCACTCACCTTGTGCCCCAGTGATCTCCTGCTTGATTTCCTTGCAGCTTCTGAACAGAGAGGCAGACACAGGATTGGCCCATCTGTTGTTATCCAGTTTCTCTTCAACTAGAGAAGATGCAGAGTTTCACTCTCATGTGACACCCAGACTCCCCTTGTCATTCATCCTAAACTCATTCCGTGACTTCTCAAAGCCTCACTCTGAGAACCAACAAGATTTGTAACTAGGAAGAAAGACAAGAGATTTGAAGGTGTGGAGAACTTTGTGTCCAAAGTCCTGAAAAAGGAGAATACAGTGAAGTCCAGCTTTGCAGTAGAGGAAATGCAGGGAGCCTAATGTGCCTGAAGCATGGGTAGTGAGGTTGACAGTGCAGAGGCTTGACCAAGAGACCCTGGAATAAAAATCCTTGCAAACTAGCCTCAACTCTGCAATGTTCTCTGAGAACCTAAAAAGGTGGAAACAAACAAGAACTCTGGAGTCAGAACTACTCAGGTGTAACTAGCTCTATGTTTACAAGTCAAGTAATTTTGGATTGTATTTACTGTGTCTGAACCTCAGTTCCCTAGAGCCTAATATTGAGCTGGCAAAGACTACCATGTGTAGATCAACTAAGATGGCATTTAGGGACTTTCCTTTCCTGTGGGATGTCTTTCTGTACGCTGTGAATATGTGTTGCTCTGATTGGTTGATAAATAAATCTGTATTGGCCTATGGCAAGGCAGCTTAGAGGCAGGCAGAAAATATAAGCAGATAGACAGGAAAAAGAGAGGACAGGAGAGAGACGCCAGCCTGCTACTCAAGGAACAACATGCCAGCAGACCAGTAAAGCCACAGAACACATGGCAAAACATAGATTAATAGAAACGGGTTAATTTAAGATATAAGAGCTAGCTAGCAAGAAGCTTGAACCATAGGCCATCCAGTTCATAATTAATACAAGCCTCTGTTTGTTTACTTGGGTCTGAGTGGCTGCAGGACCAGGCAGGACACAAGAAAACTTTTGGCTGCATGCCTTTTTCCTTAAAACAGCAGTGAAGATGAAATAAACATTTTAAAACAACGGTGAGTTCTTGTAGAAAGCAGAACTGAAGACAACATTCTCTGGGCACAAACAAGACCATTCACTTGGTATTGAAACCCTAAAGCAAAGGTCCTAAGCATAGGGAGTGACTAAGGACAGGACACAATTCTTGCAGAAGTTCCTCACAAGTAAGCTACACACAAGTAAAGAATCTGGAACAGGACTTGTCTCAGCAATCTCTCTGCCACAGACCATTTCCTTCAAGAGGCAATCAGCACCCAGCCTACATCTCAAAGGCATCATCTCTTTGGGGGATGGACTAGGTTTTGTTTGTATGTCCAGGTATATGTGTGTGTGTGTGTGTGTGTGTGTGTGTGTGTGAGAGAGAGAGAGAGAGAGAGAGAGAGAGAGAGAGAGAGAGAGAGAGAGAGAGAGAGAGGGAGGGAGGGAGAGGGAGGGAGGGAGGGAGGGAGAGGTGGGAGGAAGAGAGAGAAATCCACAATTAAAGAAAAATAGGCCTTTAATTTGTTAGAGAGTAGAGGTAGGGGACAATTGGGAAATGTTGGAAGGAAAAAAGGATTAAGAAAATAATACAATTATATTTAATTTCACAAATTTTTTTTAAAGGCATGATCAGCTGAGCTGTGTGAAACATGTCTCTAAACCCATCACTCAGGAGGTAGAGACAGAGTCAGGCAGGCAGATCTCTGAGTTTGAGGTCAGCCTGGTCTACAGATTGAGTTCCAGGACAGCCAGGGCTACAAAGAGAAAACATGTTTCGAAAAACAAACAACAGTTTAAAAAAAAAAAAAAAGCATGACCTCTGGCCCTCAGAGACCCAGGTCCTGGAAGCAACCCAGTCTAGTGCTGACTGCCTCTAAAGCTAGAGGTGGCCTGAGAAATCTGGGATCCTGTAGCAAGACTCACGTGCAGTGCACCCTCTGGTGGCCAGGATGATAAATAGCAGGAAGCTGAGTTGGGTCATGGTCACCTAGAGAGAAGCAAGACAAAGGTCACTCCATCCTGACCATATTTTCCCCTTATCCCAGTCTCAGCTCCTACCTTCAACTACTCAAAGGCCCCTTTCCCTTTATATAGCTCAGACCATTTTGGCTGTAACAGTGACCTGAGCCAAAATCCTTTCCCATCTGTTCCACAAACAGCAACCCCCTCCCCTCTGTACCTGGCGGGAGCTGAGAGTCGCTGAGTAATGACACAGAGCTTTCTCTGCTGAGGCTCCTGCTTGCGTGAGGTTGAGGCTCCGGTCCTTTTATGGGGAAAGCCCAGTGGGCCATAAGCTTACCTTCTGGCAGGCTGCCCAGCGTAGAGAGAGCATCTGTTTATTGTAGGGTAATTCTGAGATTAGCAGGCTCCAAAGAACAAATATTAAGTGTGGTTTACTAGTATCATTCTCAGATTCCAAAAAGTGATGTTGGGTTTGGTATACAGTTTGTGCGATTCCTGTAAATTAATATTTTTCTTTAAAAAGAAATTCTAACATCTACCATAATCATCATTCACAGGTGTAGCCGGAAGATTTCCTGAGTCACGCTTGGCCTGTGGTTGGGACAAATCTCTCCCACTCCCTCATTCTGAAGCTGCTTAGTCCCAAGTAAACACGCAGAGGCTTATATTATCTACAAACTGGATGGCCTATGGCTCAAGCTTCTCGCTAGCTAGCTCTTATAGCTTAATCCATTTCTATTTATCTATAAGTTGCCATGTGGCTTCGTGGCTTGCCGGTACTTTTACATCTTGCTTCTCCTGGCGGCTGCTCCCAGCATCTCTTTCGCCTCTCCTTTCCTCTTCCTGTCTCTCTGGTTGGAATGTACCGCCTAACCTATTCTTCCTCACCATTGGCCAAAGAGCTTTATTTATCAACCAATCAGAGCAATGCATATTCACAGCATACAGAAAGACATCCCACAGCACATAGGAAAGGGAAATTTTTTCCAGTGGTCTCCATTTTTGAAACAAGGTCTCATGTAACCCACCCTGGCTCAAACTCACATATAGCTGAAAAGGACCTTGGACTCCAGATCATCCTGCCATTACCAAGTGCTGGAATTTTAGGTATGTGCCATCAATCCTGGCTAGAAAAAAAAAAAAAAAAGGAAACGTAAACAACATTGTGAAAGAATAATTTCAGAATAAATACAAACATTTGCTTGAATAAACTTAGTGGCATATAACACTAACTCTCTTGTCCTTAATTTTTTCATATCTGCCACAAACTAGTAAAATTTTACCGTAAACTGCATTGGGGATTAAATCTATAGACACCATCCCTGATGATACTTCAAATGTACATCCCTTTCCCCCTGTTATTCTTCAGTTTTCAAATCTCCCTCCTTGGGCTATAATGGAATTATTCGACTTCTCCCCATAATACCTGACTTTATTTTATTACACACAGCTAGCATTTCAGTCCTTAGGAAAAAATTAAGTTTTGTGTCTAAGGCAGTGGTTCTCAACCTTTCTAATGCTGTGATCCTTTAATACAATTCCTCATGCTGTGGTGACCTCCAACCATAAAATTATTTTCATTGCTACTTCATAACTGTGATTTTGCTACTGTTATGAATCATAATGTAAATATCTGATATTTCTCATGGTCTTAGGTGACCCCTCTGAAAGGGTCATTCAACTCCCCACCCCCAGGAGTCACCACCCACAGGTTGAAAACCATTGGTCTAGGCAGATATTTTCTGTTTTTTAGGTGTAAAAGACTGGTTTACACAAATCACTCAGGTATACTGTGTTGCTGGAGGGCTTCTCTCCAGGTTCCCCAAGCCCCGCAGTCCCACAATCCACTTATAAAATAATCACTCAGACGCTTATATCACTTATAAACTGTATGGCCATGGCAGGCTTCTTGCTAACTGTTCTTTTATCTTAAATTAACCCATTTTTATAAATCTATACCTTGCCACGTGGCTGGTGGCTTACCAGAGTCTCTACATGCTGCTTGTCCTGGCGGTGGCTGCAGTGTCTCTCCCTCAGCCTTCCACTTCCCAGAATTCTCCTCTCTCCTTGTCCCACCTACTTCCTGCCTGGTCACCTACTTCCTGCCTGGTCACTGGCCATCAGTGTTTTATTTATATAGAATGATACCCACAGCATTTCCCCTTTTTTTCTTTTTTTAAAAAGGTTTTAACTTTAACATGGTAAAATTACATATAACAAAACAACTATCGAGCAAGAATTACAGTTACAATATTAAAGATGTCCTATCTATCTTATATTTGTGAGTTTAAGGTTTTATATCTAACTTATCTTTTATCATAACTGAGGAAATTACAACTATCTAGTTTTCAACCACATCAAAGACCTGAGAAGGAACATAATGATACCTGAGAAATGGTAGATGGATGCAAGCAACTTTCGGGAATCTTGCAAAAGTAGACCAAGACAGCTGGCAGCCTGGACAGTCACCTAATGTTTTTCAGCATTGTTGGTGCATTTAAATTGGCTACAGGCCTAGAGTATCTGACAGACCATTTTCAGAAGCAGGATTTCTGAAAGACCATCTTACCCTGTCTTGGCAGAGTACAGTGGTCGCTTTCCTTGTGTCCTGCTTGTCCAGAAAGGACAGCATTGTATTTGTACTGTCAGCCATCAAGGCAAGGGCAGTTCTTTGCCTAGTAGGCCATTTTGTGCCAAAAAGACAAACTTCCAAATGGAAATGTCTTAGAAGCCCAACATTCTCTCAGGATCAATTGGTGCAGCCAGGAGCAATTGTGTCTCACGTCAACAGAATTTTAAGTTATTTAAATGCCATATTCTCTAGGTCTATGAAGTGTTTGAAGATTACCTATCTATCTGAAATATATCTATGTATACCTAGAAAACTTAACTAACATGGCTACAGATATGATTATCATAGATGACTAATTATTAATCTATTTTTTAATTATCCATTACAATTTTAAATGAGTTACATAAACATAATACCTCAAACAAGAATAGAAATATATATATACACAGTATAACAATATTAACTTCAAGTTTGTATCAATAAACTAAAATTTATACCAATGTAAAACATTTTAGACATAAACTAAAATCTATACCAATGTAAAACATTTTAAACAAGTTGTTCTTTAAAAGTAGGTTGATTAATCTATCCTTTTATCTTATCATCTCTATATCCTCCTATATATCTATATCATATCCCCTTTTCTTTTTAGAAAGAGATCACATTTATAATCAACCTGTTTTAAATAAAAATATTGGTTTTCTCTGTCCCACACCAGAGGGCTCTTCTGATTTGGGACACAAGAATCGCTTAACCATTTTTTTTTTAAAGCAATATGTCTGGGTTTAGAGGGGAGTGAGCCAATTCCACCTCTAAAGCCAGCTTGGTATATTTGGGAATTTGGGCGTAGCATCTCTTACTACTTCCTGCTGGAGGGGGGCGCTGTATCTTATGGGGATGCAAAGAAAATTTTAGACCTATGGGGTAGTCCGTGAGGCTGTATTGTTTGAACCAGTTGCCTTGAAACCGCTCTGGATATTGGATCATCTGGGCCATGGTGTCATCGGAGACCTTTCAGGGGGTCTTGGCTGGTGAAACCTGATGTATCTTAATCTGGAACAAATCCATAGCCTCTGGCTTTCTGTAGAAACAAAAGCAGAACCTCTTTTCCCAAGCAACATATCCTTAAATTCAAATTTTGAAGTCAAGGTACCTTTAAAATATACATTTTGGCATAACTCAACAGCTTTTGTAATCAAATGTTTTTCTTCAGTTACGAATATCAAAGACAACATAATCCAGATTCTCTGTGTGGTAGCCATCGTTACGTGGCTTATTTTTTATATTACCTTGAGCCTTGAGCCTATTGCTTTAAACTGCACCATTCTAAGACTGAAACGGCCCTGTGGCTGCTGGCTCCGCCCACTTCAGCTTCCCAACATGGCAGTGGTACATTTTCCGCCAGCTCTGGGAGTCATCAAGTCTCAGAAATAGTGGGTCTAAGCTTTTATCAAAGCAGCGTGTAGCCCAGAAACCTTTTTTTTTTTTTTAAATAATAGTAAAGACTAAATCTACCACACAGCTTAATGTGCCGCTGGCAGACGCCTCATTTTTGCCATACTGCCGGTCACACGCCAGGAACCCGCCAGTGTTCAAACCCGCGTTTTGTGGCGTCTAGCTGCCCGTATGAGACAAGAAGCAGGAACCTGGTTTTGGCTCTGTTTAGAAATGGTTATTAAATATTCTCAGGTTTAAGGTGGAAACTCGAGCCGTTGGGCGCCATTTGTTGCTGGAGGGCTTCTCTCCAGGTTCCCCAAGCCCCGCAGTCCCATAATCCACTTATAAAATAATCACTCAGACGCTTATATCACTTATAAACTGTATGGCCATGGCAGGCTTCTTGCTAACTGTCCTTTTATCTTAAATTAACCCATTTTTATAAATCTATACCTTGCCATGTGGCTGGTGGCTTACCAGAGTCTCTACATGCTGCTTGTCCTGGCGGTGGCTGCAGTGTCTCTCCCTCAGCCTTCCACTTCCCAGAATTCTCCTCTCTCCTTGTCCCACCTACTTCCTGCCTGGTCACTGGCCATCAGTGTTTTATTTATATAGAATGATACCCACAGCAATACTGAGAGGATAAAATAAAACAGGGGCATGTGGTTTTCTTGGTAGAGTGCTTGCCTTGCGTTCAAAGCCCTGGGTTCCATCTCCAGTGTTGTGCCCAGATCGTGACCCCCAGAGAGACCACCAAGGACGAGCAAGCCGGAATGCAAAAGCAAGGTTTAATCGTGGATATCCAAATGTAATACAAGCCTAGGCAGGGACTTCGTCCAACAGATCCAACGCAGTGGAAGCTGGAGGAAGCGCCCACCTGTCTGCAAGCTCAGTTTTTAAAGGGAAAAGTCACAAGGTTACATCATTTAGGGGTGCTAGTACAGGTACAATTCTGATTGGCTCGCTTCTAGAGATTTCTAGAAATTACTTCTAAGGGAGTGGTTGCCTGCCACCATTTCTCATTGGCTGCCCTCAGGTGGGGGCATTTCTGTGATCAGTTACCCTGGAAACCAGGGAGAGGACATTCCATAGTCTGGCAGGCATTACCTCGTGACTATCTTTTGACTCTGTACTTTTACAGTTCCTGGTTTCTGGAATCTGAACTGACTGGTTTCAGTAACTAATGGCCTATTCCCAAAAGGAGAAATCTTAGGCCTTAATTTTAGGGTGAAAGCATTTTGGTCTTATTTCTAAGATGGCTCATTTTGGTCTCACATCCAGCACTGCATAAACCAGGTGCGGTGGCACAAATCTGTAGCACCAAGGCTTGGTACATGGAGGTGAGAGGATAAAAAGTTCAAGGTCGACAGTGTCATCCAGTGTCATCCAACAGGACTGAAGCACACATTAAGTCACAGAACTGTGACAGCACACACAAGACACGCATAAATTCAAGACATACAAAATCCCAATATACCCCAGGCAGTGATGGCACACGCCTTCAAGGCCAGCATTCAGGAGGCAGGGGCAGGAAGATCTCAGATCTCTGTGAGTTGGAGGCCAGCCAGGTCTACAAAGGGAGTTCAAGGACAGACAGAGCTACACAGAGAACCCCTGTCTTGAGGGGGAAAACAATCCCAACATAGACAAATGGAAGTGGGCACAAAATTTCACTGCCAACCAAGAAGCTATTTGTGGTCAATGCGTGTTACAAGAGGTTGACACCAGTTCCCTCTGGATGGAATGACTCTGATATCAGCCACACTCCAGAGTAGGCCACCTGCACAAAACCGACTCCATGGCTTTTGTGTGTACCTTTTTTTGTTACAGTTTGGTGATTTTCATCTTTTTGATTTGGGTTAGGGTTTTGGGGGTTGGGTTTTATTGTTTTGTTTCTATTTTTTTTTTGAGATTATAATTACATCATTTCCCCCTTTCCTTTCCTCCTTCAGAACCATCCTGTGCACCCCACCCCACTACCTCTCTCTTTCAAATTTATGGTCTCTTTTTCTTTAGTTGCTGTTACATACATGGGTGTGTATGTTTGCATGTATTCCTAATACAGCTGGCTCAGTCTGTATAATGTTGCTTGTATTTACATGTTTTCAGGGCTCATCATTTGGTATTACATAGCGAATTGGTGTTCTCTTCCCTAGGGAAGACTATTTCTCCAGCTCTCAGCTGTCCTTAGTCACCTGTAGTCCTTTGTCTAGGGTTGAGGCCTCATGAGCTTTCTCCCTTCTCTTCTACATTAGCATGTCTCTTGGTGCCGTCCTTGTCCAGGTTATGTTTAGGCAATCATATTGGTAAGACCTCATGGGTGTAGCTCCTGGCATTTCTAGAAGAGTCTCACAGCAGTCTCCCCGTTCCTTTGACTCTTTTTTAATGTGTCTGGGTGTTTGCCTGGGTGTATGTCTGTGCAGTATGTGCATGCAGTGCCTTGCAGGATCAAAAAGAAGGCATCAGATCCCTTGGAAGAGTTGTGAGCTGCCATGTGGGTGCTCGGAATTGAACTAGGGTCCTGTGGAAGAGCAGCCAGTACTCTTAACCACTGAGCCATCTCTCCAGCCCCCTCCCTTGACTCTTACAGTATTTCCACCCCCTCTTCCACAATGAACCCTGAGTTGTGTTGCTGATGTATTAGTTGGGAACGAATTCCACAACCCTGCATTTTGATTGGTTGTGGTCTTCTGCAATGATCTCTGTCGGTTGCAAAGAGAAGTGCCTTTGATGAGGGATGAGAACCTATCTGTGAATATAAGGACAAATATTTAGAATGAATTTAGGGATTTACTGCTTTAGTAAAACAGTAGTTATAGGTTCTCCTCCAAGATCCATGAATTCTCTAGCCCTGGGTGTTGGTTAGGTTTCCAGTATCAGGCATAATTTCCCTCTTGTTGAGCAGGTCCTAAGTCAATTAGACAGCTGTTAATTACTGCCAAAGTATATGTGCCACTTTCGCACCCTTAGGGTTATTGAACCAAGCTAGTAATTGTTGTAGTTCACAGGCATCAGAGCTGAGCAGAACTGTTGGTTGCTTCCCTCCTTTGGAAGTCTGTATAGTGCCTTCTGGTTCCATGAAAGTTAATCCTCAAGGAGGAGTCTCAGATCATAACCAGCTCTGTTTTGTTGGTGGTGGTGGTGTTTGGTGGTGGTGGTGGTGGTGGTGGTGGTGGTGGTGGTGGTGGTAGTAGTAGTATTGTTGTTGTTATTTTATTGTTTGGGGGGATTTTGTTTTGTGTTGTGTTGTGTTTTTGTGAGAAATAGAAAGAACATGAAGTTAGGTGGATAAGGAATTGGGGAGGATATGGGAAAGCTTGGGAGAGGGGAAACAATATGATCAAAATATACTGTATGAAAATTCCAAAAAAATAATTTTAAAACTACAATAAAAAAGGGCCAGTGTGATGGCACACACCTTTAATCCCAGCACTTGGGAGGCAGAGGCAGGTGGATCTCTGTGAGTTCAAGGCCAGCCTGGGCTACAGAGCGAGATCCAGGACAACTACCAAAACTACATGGAGAAACCCTGTCTCGAAAAACCAAAAAAAAAAAAAATTGATTCCAGGGGCTGGAGAGATGGCTCAGAGGTTAAGAGCACTGCTTGTTCTTCCAAAGGTCCTGAATTCAATTCCCAGCAACCACATGGTGGCTCACAACCATCTGTAGTGAGATCTGGTGCCCTCTTCTGGCCTGCAGGGGTGTGTGTAGACAGAACACTGTATATATAATAAATAAATAAATAAATAAATAAATAAATAAATAAATAAATAAATAAATCTTTTTAAAAAATTGATTCCTAGATGTGTTTTGTGATGTTTGACATATTTAGTGTCATTATACATCTTATTCTTATTGGTACATAAATCATAGAACAGCCTACAACTTTTTAGACCTAAGAGGACCACCTTTTTAGACCTTAGGAGGACCACCTTCCTAGCCACCAGCATCTAGTCTCTGTGTCCCATTGATGTGTCCAAGCCGTTGGGTGCCATCTGTTGCTGGAGGGCTTCTCTCCAGGTTTCACCAAGCCCCACAGTCCCACAATCCAAGCAAAAAATAATCACTCAGACGCTTATATTACTTATAAACTGTATGGCCGTGGCAGGCTTCTTGTTAACCGTTTTTGTATCTTAAATTAACCCATTTTTATAAATTTATACCTTGCCACATGGCTGGTGGTTTACTGGTGTTTTTATATGTTGCTGGTCCTGGCGATGGTTGTAGTCTCTCTCTCTCTCTCTCTCTCTCTCTCTCTCTCTCTCTCTCTCTCTTTGTTTCCCCAATTCTCCTCTCTCCTTGTCCCACCTATACTTCCTGTCTGGTCACTGGCCATCAGTGTTTTATTTATCTAGAGTGATATCCATAACACTACCTCCTACTTCCTCTGGTATCTGTTCTTCATACCACCTCACCCAAACCCCACTGTCCTTGACTCCTGTTTTGTGCAGATTTGGGTTTTTCAGCTGTGGCTAATAGAAATTTGATCTCAAACTGGCTGATTTTTTGAAAGTGAATATATCACCTGATGAAATAATAAATCTAGAAAGAGTAATGGCTTCAGGCTGACTTGGTCGATGCAGCAGCTGTCCATAGTCTCATTTAGTCTCTACCCTAACTCATCCTCTGACTGATTTCAAACTGGTTGGTGATTGCTGTTCCAGGCATTACTGCAAGACAATGGAGAATGTCTCATCTCTCCCTGTGGCTCTTAACCCAGAGACCCGCCCCCACCCAGCATGCCTTTCCCCATTGGTTAAAAATGGGCGCCTACTGCACTATTGCAATGATGCTCCTCAGGGAACTGTCCGACTAAGTGGCCTAAACACTCTGGATTTATCTTCCTACAGTTCTGGAGAATTGGAATCCAAGGACAATGTGCCAGCAGGACTCCCCCTCCAAGGCCTCCCTGCCTGGCTTGGAGAGAGCCACCTTCTCACTGTGCTTTCTCACGGTCTCTTGTCTACGTGCATGTATCTTTGATGCCTCCTCTTGTGCTCAAATTTCCTCTTCTATAAAACATACCAGCCAAGATCCAGAAAGAGAGCTCAGCATATAAAAACACTTGCCACCAAGCTTGCCAACCTAAGTTCAAGCCCCATGATCCTTACGTTAGAAACAGAGAACTGATCCACATGAGTTGTCCTCTGACTTCCACGGGTGTGCCATGGTACATGAATACTCACATACATACACCCCTGTGTGTTTAAACACATCGAGAGAGAATAAATAAAAATTATAATTGTAATATACATATACGAAAAGTTTATTTATGCACACACACATACCAGGGGTACTGTATCAAGACCCACCTTAGTTACCTTGTTTTCGTTTACTCACCTTATTAAAAACCCAATATCTCATCATATTCTGAGCTGGTGAGGTGGGATTTCCGCATAAAATTGAGAGGACCATAATTCACCTCAACGTGTGTCAATTCCTGAATTAATTTCTGGCCAAGGAGGTGAAACTGCCCCACTTGCCTTAAGCTAATCACCTGGACACGGGCCAGATGCTATGAGTTTTGTGACAAAGCCTCTGGCCTCTGTTTTGTGCCTTCCTTAGCCCTCTTCTGTCTCTAGTATTGGTCCACTCCAATTCCTCTGCACAAAAAGCTGGTGCCAACAGGAATCTTTATAAAATACAAGCCTTATCTAGGAATGATGGTCCACACCTGTTATCCCAGCATTTGGGAGATAGGGGTAGGATGATCCGGACTTCAAGGTCGTATTTGTCCACAGAGTGAGTTCAAAGCCAGCCTGGGGTACATGAGACCTTGCCATAAAAAATAAAAATAAAAATAAAAATAAACCTCACACACAAAATTATTGCTATAATCCCATTAAAAATGCTCCTGTCACCCTTCAGCTAAAAAAATAAATTCAAAGTCCATATTTTAGAGGTTATCAGTTATCTATTGTAGCAAACCACTCCACGACTTAGTGATTTAAAACAGGACTCATTCCTTTTGTCTATGAGACCTAAAGTTTGAGCAGCACGTAGAGGGCATGACTAGCTTCTGCTGTGTTATCATCTGCTGGGTCACTCCCATGCTTTCCCCCCCCCTTTACTGTCAGGGTGGGATTTTAGGCTGAATCACTGTCACATCTGAAAGCAAAGCAGCCAATGGCTGGCGGTCAGTGCTGTAAGACTGCACGGCAGCTGCCCTCTCCAGTCTTTCTCTGGCTCTCTTCGGAACTCACGTGTGATGTTGCAATGATGTTCATCAACTTCCCTGATAGCTGAATTTCCTTATGCAACAGCAGAAATAGAATCAGAGGCATTAATGGTGTAACTGTGGAACCAGTGAGTGTGTTATATCTGCTGTTGACGATGATGAGCTCAAAGGTGGCGATGAGAGCAAGGTCAGGAGATAGAAACTGCTCCAGTGACCTTTCCGCTTATGCTACAGACTAAGCTGGACAGAGCTGGAGCCTCTGTTGTGTGGAGTGACAAGCTGGAAACTTGGGGCAGGTGAGAGCATGATGACAAGAAGATGAGAAAAGCAGAGCCTTGGATTGGATCCCAACCCCGAGAAGAGAAGGAAAGAAAAGGATATAAACAGAAAGATGAAGCTTGCTTTTGCAGACCTGCTCTGCGTGGACTTCACTTTACCATCGGGGGTCCCTCCAGTCCAAAGCGGGCTGGGTGGTTGGGGGAGATTTGGAAATGTGTGTGTCCTGAGGATGAATCCTGCGAAGAAAGCCCCTCCCTCCCACACCACCTCAATCCATCCCTGCATCTGTACCCCAGGTGATTTGTTACGTTTGACTGTTTTTAAAATATACACACTTTATCGTTCAACAAATATATGCACATATAGAGAGGGTGGGTACAGACAAATATGGAGAATAATAAATTATAGAAAAGCAAATATCTGTGGATGACAGCCATGTCAAGAAATAAAATCTTATCTCCACCTCAGAAGCATCAAACACATTCCTTCCACATTACAAAGCCTTCCCTCCCTCTAAAGTAAACACCAGGCCAGTGGTGATCATTTCCTTATTCCCATACTACACTGCCTTTCTTGTTGTGTGTTTGTAGTGTAGTTTGGGTGTTTTGTTGTTGGTTTGGTTTGGTTCATTTGCTTTTTCATTTGAAACAAGGTCTCACTATGTAGACCCAGCTGTCCTGAAATTCACAGAGATCCACTTGTCTCTGCATTCAAGTGCTGTGATTAAAGGTGTGTGCTATCATATCACACCTGCCCCCATATGTAAAACTTTTTAGTTGCTTAGATGGACACACACAACACACACAAGCCCTCAGTATTTTTATTTAAATTACATTTTAATTTATCATTTCAGGAAAAAATGTTCCTTTTTTTTTTTTTAAGGGAAAGGAGATTGGAGGGGACAATACACTGTGGTGGGGGAAGCGGGGAGGCATGGAGGCATAAGAGGCTCTTAGCTGTGGTAGCAGCTTGCTCCTCACTCACATTTAAGTAGATCAGAAAGCAGAGCAGATAGATGAACGTGGAAACTCCACCTGGTGTCTTTACTGAATGGCACACACCTTTAATCCCAGCACTCAGGAGGCAGAGATAGGCAGATCTCTGTGAGTTCCAAGCCAGCCTGATCTACATAGTAAGTTCTAGGACAACCTGGACTATGTAGAGAGACCCTGCCTCGATAGGTAGATAGATAGATAGATAGATAGATAGATAGATAGATAGATAGATAGATAGATAGATAGATAGATAGATAGACAGAATATTGAATAAAGCATGTTTCATATTTATCTGGATTTTTTTGCTTTCTCATAGAAATGATTTCTAACTTCTCTGCAGAAATTCATGTATTTTCCAGTTATTCCTAAATACTTGACTTATAACCCAAACTGTGTATTTTTATGGTGCTAGGGATCCAGTTTAGGTTGCTGTTAATGCTGGACAAGCACTATACCACTCAGTGACACCCCAGTGCCTACGACCCAAGCTATGCAGCTCAGGCTGGATCTGAACTCATGATCCTCCTGCCTCTGCCTCCTGAATGATTGATTACTAACTACTTGACATTTTTTACATTGTTGTTTATATTTCCTTTTTAAATTTCAGTTTCATCTTGTTTGATATGCACACACTGGTTTTCATGTAGATTTCATATCTAGCAAAAGCATTCTCTTGTTCACTGATCTGTGAATTATTTCAGATTTCCTACACAACAGTTATGTCATCTGAAACAGTAACTACTGTTCCTTCCTTACCAATCCCTGGGCCTTTTCTTTTTCTGACGTTACTGCAAAGTGTCACCTCGCAAGTGTCTCCAGTGTCACATTGACTAACAGAAGACGAAGTGAACGCCATCCTTTCCCATCATACAAGGAAAGATTTCAGTGCTGTGCAGCTAAACATAACGTTGTTACACATATGTAAGGTTTATTTTTAAGTATATGTATGTCTGGGTGTATGTCTGTGCATATGTGCACATGTGCGTAGGTGCCCTCAGAGTCCAGAAGAGGGTGTCACATCCCTTGGAGCTGGGGTTACAGAGGTTTGTGAGCCACCTGACAGGGGTACTGGGAACTGAACTCCAGTCCTCTGGAAGAGCAGGAAGCATTCTTAACGGCTGAGCCATCCCTCTTGTCCATGTTGCATATTTTTTAATAAATAATAACCTTTATAGGGTTTTGAAAGTTCCCATATTATTTTAGTTCTTTAATGAACAAAAGTTCAAATTTTATTAATGGATTTGTGTGTGTGTGTGTGTGTGTGTGTGTGTGTGTGTGTGTGTGTGTATTTAGTGACCAAAGGCTGACATTCGGTATCTTCTTCGATCACTCTACACATATTTTTTTTGAGACAGACTATCTCACTGAGCCAGTGTGGCTAGACTAGAACCAATTTGGCAAGCCCCAGGAGTCGGCCCATCTCTGCCTTCCCATGCCTGGGATTACAGAAACATGCTCCTGTGCCCAGCTTTTTGTATGAGTGCTGGGGATCCAAACTCATGCTTGTGCAGCAAGTTCCTTATCAAATGAGCTATCTCCCTAGCCCCCGTGAGTCCATTTTTGATAGTGGGTGAATTTAGATTGTATACATCACCCTTTCAGATTTATCTATCCAAGGATGGTATTATCTTTATTCTCACGTTGTGTTTATCCTCACTTTGCCATGAGACAATAAACAGCCTGATCTTAACTGTCTATCTACAAAACCTAGATCTTGCAGCAGCCCCTGGAGCAAGAACCCCCAGGTGAAGACCTGAGCGACCTGCAGTCAGCCTCAGGGAAAACTCAGGACCCCGGACCTGGATGCCAGAGAGCCCTGCATAAGCAGTGCCTGTCCAACCACTCATCCTACAGAATGACCATTCCTACTGCAGGGCTCCCCCACCTGTGGGAGCCCAGCTGGGAGACCGGTTCCCACATTCTACAACAAGGTACTGCTGTGGGATGTTCTGTATGGCAAATGTGTTGCTCTGATTGGTCAATAAATAAAACACTGATTGGCCAGTGGCTAGGCAAGAAGTATAGGCGGGACTAACAGAGAGGAGAAAAGAAAGAACAGGAAGGCAGAAGGAGTCACGGCCAGCCGCCACCAGGATAAGCAGCATGTGAAGACACCGGTAAGCCACGAACCATGTGGCAAGGTATAGATTTATGGAAATGGATTAATTTAAGCTATAAGAACAGTTAGCAAGAAGCCTGCCACGGCCATACAGTTTGTAAGCAATATAAGTCTCTGTGTTTACTTGGTTGGGTCTGAGTGGCTGTGGGACTGGAGGGTGACAGAGATTTGTCCTGACTGTGGGCCAGGCAGGACTGGAAAACTCTAGCTACAGGGTATTCTTGAGGAGAGAGGGATAAGAGATATTAGAAAGAAGGATAGAGGGGAAAGAAACAGAAAGAAACACAAGATAGCCTCAGGAGGGCCTGGATCATTATCCACCAGCCCTTTCTGTCTCTTCTAAAGGGCCACTTATAGGAATGACAAGAGGTGGAGCAAAAGACCTCCCCCTAGCTCAGCCAAGTGTAGACCCTTCCAATCACCTAGGAACCAAGCACAGGGTCAATGCAACCTTGCTGGGGAGAAGCAAGCTCAGATCTCACTAGGAAACCTTTGTGGGCCTCCACATCCACCTCCTATCAGCACCTACCTATGGCTTTCCCCTGAGCTCTGCCACCACACAGGAGCCCCTGCTCAGAGGTGCTTCGCTGGTGCCACGTGGGGCTTGATCCCTGATGCCCTCTGGCTGCTGAAGAACACCCCTGCCTCTATACCCGGTGACCCCAGCTGGAGACACCGCAGAGTTCTGAGTGCTGGTGGACAATGCCTGCCCCTCACCTTCTTCCCCACTGCAGGGGAGACAAGCGATTAAGAATAACATGTTTCTCCTAGCAGAGAAGGACGCTGAGCTCAGTGGAGCCCTAAGACAGAGAGGCAGCACCTTTGGAAGGGAAGTATCACCTCAGAAGTGAATACAATTGCTGAACAGTTTCACTAACTCATCCTCAAGTGGCACTGGTCCCCAGATGGCATGTCTAATCACTGGCCAATACACACATCCTCTGGTGCTCTACTACCTACTCCATTTCCACCATTCCACCATTCTCTGAATATCACTGCGACTCGCCCTTCCTCCCAGAGGAATGGCGCCCTTCCTTCCAGGTGTTACTCAATCCTTGTGCACAGGGTTATCTTAGTGCAATAGCCAGGCCATTGCATTATTTACATGGCTCCTTCAGCAGTTCCTAGGAAACGTTTATTAACCTGTACTTGTTAAGCTAATATTTTCTTTGTTCCACAGCTTTATAGACTTACACAAGAGAATTGAACTACATCTGGTTCTAAGACCAGTGTTCAAATAATATGTATACTTCCTGTAAGACTAGAGTTATCACTTTACTGTCTCTAATGATGATTTATGTTCATTCAGTAGCATATCACAGTTTGCAGTTCATCCTGCGTAGTACATAAAGCAATGGTACAGTTCACTGATTAAGTCATTAGATTTAGTGGCTGATAATTCTGACATCAACAGAGAGTTGCTATAATGGAAAAAAAAAGAACTTCCTGAAAGCCTGAAGACTAGAGCTCAAATCCAGGGTCTGGTACTAGATATAACTGGTTTCCATGTTGACTTTACATCCATCAAAAAATATTCCTCCCACGTTCATTCTGATCGTTGATTGGCAGATTTTAGATTCTCTTTTTTTAAGACTTACTTTTATTATTGTGTATGTGTGCATGTGCAACTCAAACATTCAAATGCCCAGGGAGGCCAGAAGAGAGCATTAGGTCCGCTGGAGCTGGAGAAGCCAGATTCTTCCTCATACCCCTCCACCAGCCCATAATATATGCAGATGGCCTAAGTTTACCAATTGGATGTTGTAGCCCAGAATCCTGACCCCTGATATAGAGAGGCAAATGTTGCAGTTTGAATATGAAATGTCCAATACAGCTACATGTGTTGAATGCTTGGTCCCTAGATGGTGAAATTATCTGGGGTGGTTCTGGAAATTTTGGGAAGTGGGGTCTAGTTAAAAAAGTAGGTGCTGAAGGCATGCCATTGAAGGTTACACTTCGTCCCAAGGTCGGCTCATTCTCTGCTCCCCACACCTCATGAGTGGGAAACTCAGCTGAGTGATTCTGCACATGAAGCTCTGCCCACGCGTGCAAAGCCAAGAAACTGTGGACTAAACCTTCTGGAACCATGAGCCAAACAATTCTTCCTCTCTTAATTGTTCTTGGGAGTGTTTGGTGTAATCAGACTTTTTCTTTGAGAACTCCAGCTCCTCAATAATGACATGGAGACTCATTATTAATTAATGAAAGCTCAGTCAATAGCTTAAGCTTGTTTCTAACTAGCTCTTATAACTTAAATTAACTCATTTCTATTAATTTACTTTCTGCCTGGTAGCTTTTTTACCTCATCTCCATATTGTCCATCCTATTTGCTCTGCATCTCCTGGCATCTCTCTGCAGCTCCACCACCACCACCTTCTTCCCAGCATTCTCTCTGCTCCCAAAATCCTGCCTCGCTATTGGCTGTTCAGCTTTTTATTAAACTAATCACAGTGACATATCTTCACACAGTGTAAAGGGACAGTCCACAACCATTTGTGTCACAGTTACACTAAAAGAGCTAACTTACAAAGTTGGAGAGCTGGTACAGCAGCAGCAGCAAGAAGAACGGCAGTCTGGGGAGTCTGATGGCCAACCTGGTGAGATTCAGTCCCTGGACCAGCCATGTGCCATCCTCTCTCTGTGGGTCTCTGAGGAGTTTGATGGCCAACCTGGTGAGATTCAGTCCCTGGACCAGCCAGCCGTGTGACCACCTTCTCTCTGTGGGTCTCTGTGTCTCTTCTGTTTTTCTTAAAATGATATAAAATATATTGGCCCACCCTAATCTAGAATAACCTTATCTTAAAGAATTACACCTCACAGAGCTGTCTCCTAGCCCTTCTCTGAGAGTCCTGTTGGTGTGCAAGTCCACAAGACAGCAGAGTTAGAAGATAGGATTCTGAGGAGCCTGTCCTGGTGAGAACCCAGAGAACTGCTGCCACCTTCACAGCAACCATGGGAGAGAATGCTGGCAGTGATCAGGTCAAGAAGAATCTGTATCAGCTGAGATGTCACTTCACATGGGAGCTGCTTTTCAAAGACCTTGACATACCTGATTTGGAAATGAGGATCACTGAGGATCTTAGGTTTCTAGACATCAAAAACCAAGTGGGGATGCTCAACCTCTGGGCCTATGTGAAACACCTGAAAGGCCAGTATGAGGAAGCCCTGCACAGCTTGAAAGAAGCAGAAGCCTTGATCCAGGGAGAGTAGTTAGGCAAGAGAAACCTGGTGACCTGGAGCAACTGTGCCTGGGTGCATTACCACATGGGCATGTTGGCAGAAACTCAGACCTACCTGGACAAGGTGGAGAACACATGCAAGGAATTGGGTAGTCCCTACCGCTATAGTACGGAGTGTACCGAGATAGAATATGAAAAAGCCTGGACCTTGCTGAAGTGTGGAGGACAGAATTATAAACGAGCCATGGCCTGCTTTCAATTGGCTCTGAGAGAGGATCCTGAAAACCCTGAATACAACATTGGCTACGCAGTTGCAGCCTATCACTTAGACTTGGATTACAAGAATATCTCTCTTATTCCCCTAAGGAAGGCTGTCAGGTTAAATCCAGAAGATCCACATATTAAAGTGTATCTTGCCCTGAAACTTCAGGAGGTAGGATTAGCAGCTGAAGCAGAAACACACATTGAAGAAGCCCTCAGTAACACATCCTGCCAACACTATATCTTTTGGTGTGTAGCCCAATATTACGGAAGGAAAGGCTGCCTAGACAAGGCTCTCAATCTGCTACACAGGGCCTTGCAGGTGTCACCTGCCTCTGGCTACCTGCATTACCAACTAGGGCTCTACTACCATCATCAAGTGATGCAACTGAGGACATCCATGAATGAGCAGGCCAGATGGCAGGCGGCACAACAGGCCGTTTTTGAATTTCAAGAGACTGTGAAAATCAGGCCCATATTTGAGATGGCTTATGTATCCATGGCTGAAGTACAGGCAGAAATTGGCCAACATCAAGAAGCAGAGGCAAATTTCCAGAAGGTGCTGAACATGAAGGAACTGAATAGGAATCTTGAGTCTCACATAGAGCAGGATATTCATTTACGCTATGGCCATTACCAATACTTCCATCGGCATTCTGAAAAAGAAGCGATCACCCAGTTCCTAAAAGGTCTTAAACTGAAAGAAAAAAACTTTGTCTGGAGGAGACTACTGATAGCTTTGGGGGATTTGGCCGAAAGTCGTGTTAACCAGAATGTTCGCCTTGTGGAGAGCACCAGCTTGCTTGGGTTAGTTCACAAACTGAAAGGGAATATGAAGGAAGCCGTGAAGTTCTATGAGAGGGCTCTGAGGCTCACTGAGGAAGTGAATCCTGAGTTCTGAATGCAGCTCACATCTGGGAAGTGAATGTACTCATAACTGAGGGTTCCCACCTTCCTTCCTGATTTCTTTCTCCATCCTCTTTGTCACCCCTCATTGTGGTGACTCTAAGGAACTTCCACCCCACTATATCTGCTCACTTACTGACCAGAACTGACTCCTGCTGATCTGCACTCCCTTGAGCTGTGGGATACTAGGACATCTTTTCTTTATGTCTGTGTCTTGGGAATGTAATCATCCATCTTCTGACTGCCAGTGTCCTGGACAAAGAGGTATTCTCCAAGGAAGCTTTTACTTTAAGTCAGAAGATACTCTTAGTACAGTGCAGTGTCAGAGGAAACCAAGCGATCAAAAGGGAGAGTTTAAAAGCTGAGAAGTCTCACCATACTGCAGAATCATTCTTGGCTAATAAGAGTCTTAAGTTTGGGGGAAGCCAAGCAGGGGAAACTTGCTGGGACCTTACAGACTGAAGATGATACAAGGAGATTTGTGCAGGATTTCTGTGCTATTGATAGTGTGTTATATGTGATATTTTCCCCTCAAATAAATTATATTCAGTAAAATTTCCTAAAAAAAAAAGAAAAAAAAAAAAAAAGAATTACACCTCTAAACCCATTGCATACTTGAGATAAGGACTACAGCATATCTTCTTAGAGACCATAATTCAACCCACAATAACAATATTCATCTTATGTCTCTCCAAATTTTTGTTTGTTTGTTTTTGGTTTTTATTTTGTTGTTGTTGTTGTTGTTTCAAGACAGGGTTTCTCTGTGTAG
This sequence comes from Peromyscus leucopus, assembly GCF_004664715.2. Lineage (NCBI taxonomy): Eukaryota > Metazoa > Chordata > Mammalia > Rodentia > Cricetidae > Peromyscus > Peromyscus leucopus. The sequence goes on from NC_051076.1 coordinate 27,567,290, forward strand.
CTTTGCACCTTTCCTAGATCTCTCTCTCTGTAGACCAGGCTGGCCTCGAACTCACAGAGATCCGCCTGCCTCTGCCTCCCGAGTGCTGGGATTAAAGGTGTGTGCCACCACTGCCCAGCCTCCAATTTTTTTTTAAAGTAGACACATGTGTGTCGGTATGGAAGTGTGTACAAGTATGTGCAAGTGTCCATAGAATCCAGAAGAGGACATTGAAGCCCCTGATCTGGAGCAGCAAGCAGTTGTGAGTTGTCCAACATGGGTGCTGGGAACCAAACTTAGATCCTCTGCAAGAGCAGTACTACTCTTAACCACTGAGCCATTTATGTAGCCCCTGTGTCTTAAATTGTATCTATATATTTCTTTATGTATATTTATTTATCTACTCACAAGCCAGAGCTATTTCCTCTAAACTGAAACATTCCTTCCTAGAGTGATGAGGGCAGCTCTTAAGACTTTGGAAGTAAAAGAAACATAGAAGGCCAAGGAAGTAAGCACAATTTACAAGGCTCAGAAAGGTCCTGAAAATTACACATTCTAAAAGTCTTTCTCCAAGCTTATAAAAGTTGTAAAGAATTTCTAGCAGCTGGGCAGTGGTGGCACATGGCTTTAATTCCAGAACTCAGGAGGCAGAGACAAATTTCTGAGTTTGAGGCCAGCCTGATCTCCATAGTGAGTTCCAGGATAGCCAGGGTGATGCAGAGAGACCCTGTCTCAAAAAAACAAAACAAAACAAAATTTTTTTCTGAGAAAAGAGACTTTCTGGTGAGCTAAATTGCTTCCTAGTCATGCAGGAATCCCCTGGGAGGCCAGTTTATGAGTTCTCAGTCATGGGTGGGAGGCAGCTTTGGTGAAGTACAGGTACCTTTTTGAGTTATCTCTACTTCTGTAAGTAATTCCTCACCCATAATCCTGCAAAAAGACGCCAATAAACTCATTTACTCACTGATTTGGATGAACTGGACTTGGATGGAATCATCTTTGGTCGGTCATCAATGCCCTACCTGGGATGAATAGGCATTTGCTCATATCTTCCCTGGCACTCATTCATGTCCAATGTCCAAGTCTGATATGTTCTGACTGTTTCTGTCCAACTCAAAACCCATATGCTGAAACCTAACACCAATGTGAGAGTATCTTGAGGTAGTAACTTTCTAAGGAGAGATCATAACGGGAGGGCCCTCTTGAATGGAGCCCCTGCACTTTTAAAAGACCTCACACTCTCCACCAGATGAGACAACAGTGAGACAAGAGCTGTGGATAAGGAAGACTCGCCAGAATCCAAATCTGCCCATGTTTTTATCTTGGACGTCTCAGCCTCCAGAACTGTGAGACATAATTCCGTCTCCTTGCCAGGTGGTGGTTTGGGCACAGGAGAGCTGGACCCGTGTGGGCCTGGGTACAGGAGAGCTGGTCTCACCCCTCAAGAGCCCCCACATGGCTCTCCACAGTAGACGGCTTCTGATGTGAGGTGCAGGTGGAGAAAGTACATCTTTCCTTGGAGAGCTGGCCACTAGGATTTTGACCATGCTCCAAAGAATATATGAACAGCACAAAATGGACTTGTTTGTTTTGTTTTCTCTATTTTTTTCTTTTTCCATTCTTTCTTTTTGGGGGAGGAACGTCATGAAGAGGAGGAGCAGACTGGCATGCACAACGTGAGATTCCCAAATAATCAATTAAAGAAATTATAGGAATAAAGGAAAAGGGCTGGAGAGATGGCTCAGTGGTTAAGAGCACCGACTGCCCTTCCAGAGGTCCTGAGTTCAATTCCCAGCAACCACATGGTGGCTCACAACCATCTGTAATAAGATCTGGTGCCCTCAGCCGGGCGATGGTGGCGCATGCCTTTAATCCCAGCACCCGGGAGGCAGAGGCAGGCAGATCTCTGTGAGTTCAAGGCCAGCCTGGTCTACAAAGCGAGTTCCAGGGAAGGCACAAAGCTACACAGAAAAACCCTGTCTCGGGGAAAAAAAAAAAAATCTGGTGCCCTCTTCTGGCCTGCAGGGACACATGCAGGCAGAATACTACATACATAATAAATAAATAAATAAATAAATAAATAAATAAATAAATAAATAAATAAGAAAAAAAAGCCTCAATGGACTATTTGCTCTAGAGTGTTAGCAGAAAAAAAGTAATGTGACAAAAATAAGAGACATAACAAGCCACAGTAACAACTCCATAGGGCATCAAGGCAACAGCATTCTCAGTCACATATTTCATGTTTGATGTACTAGAAGCAGTAAAGGAAAAATGGACTATGTTTCAGATAACTGAAAATTGATGTTTAAAAAGTGAAATTTTAGATTTGGGCTTTTAGTACACAAATGCCTTGTGTTTTGAAAGAATCACAAATGGAGGATGGCTTGGTGGATAAAGTGTCTGCTACACAGCCTAAGGACCTCAGTTGAGATCTCCAGCCCAACACGGTTGAGCATCTGTAACCCTAGCAGTGGAGGAGGGAGGAGATGGAGACAGGCGAATTCCCAAAGCATGCTGGACAGTCGGTAAGGGCCAGGTTCAGTTAGTGACTCCATCTCAAAACATAATATGGAGAACAATAGAGGAAGACACGCAGAAGGACCTCCAGACACACACACACACACACACACACACACACACACAATGTGCATACCACCTGTGCACACACAATCATGCATACACACACACTATACACACACAACAAAAGTAAAGTAAAACAGCATTAAAAGAACTGATAGAATTTAAGGGAAAGTTACCAGACTTAACCATGAGATATGTTGTTGTTTTGTTATACATATAAATATTTTACCTACATATATGTATATATGCTGTGGAATAATCCTTTTGTACACTGTAAAGATTTGTCACTCGAACTGGTTTAATAAAAAGCTGACTGGCTGATAGCCAGGATTTTCAGGGCAGAAAGAATGCTGGAAGAAAGGTGGAGTCAGGAGATGCCAGCCAGTTGCAGAGGAAGCAGGATGTGTAGAAAATGAGGTAATACGCCATGAGTCATATGGCAGAGGGGAGATTAGACATATGGGTTAAGGAGCTGGAGAGATGGCTCAGCGGTTAAGAGCACTGGCTACTCTTCCTGAGTTCCTGAGTTCAATTCCCAGCAACCACATGGTGGCTCACAACCATCTGTAATGAGATCTGGTGCCCTCTTCTGGCCTGCAGACAGAACACTGTATACATAATAAATAAATCTTTAAAAAAAAAAAAAAGTATTAAAAAAAAAAGAAATATGGGTTAATATACATGTAAAAGCTAGTTGGTAACAAGCCTGAGCTATCAGCTGATCACTTATAAATAATATTAACTTTCTAAGCGTTTATTTGGGAGTGGCTGTGGGACAGAAACTTCAGCCTACATATGTATATCTACTATGTGTGTGTTGTGTGCCTGATGCTCAAGGAAGCCAGAACCCCTGGAACAGGAGTTACAGATAGTTGTGAACCATCATGTGAGTGCTGAGAGTTGAATCCAAGTCCTCTGGAACAGCAGCCAGTGGTCTTGACCACCGAGCTGGTACCACATAGCAATACCCTGTCTCAGAATAGATGGGGGGGGGGCAATAGTGCCACAGGCTTTTAATTCCAGCACTCAGGAGTCAGAGATCGGAGGATTTCTGTGGCTTTGAGCCCAGCCAGGGCTACATAATGAGACTTTGTTTCAAAGCAAAACAAAAGTTAGTAGTGTTGTAACATGGCATAGCCTTTCTACATTGAGCCCTATCTATTCAGGAGTCCTGGTGATGGACAGGGTACCTATTGCCCTCATCTTATACACAATGCACATAGTCTGTAGCTTGTCCCAGGCCACCTGTTGGTGGTACCAAAAGATCTTCTCCCTCATATTGTTCCAGTGACATAAGGAGTAATTAAAACACAGAAACAACAGGAATATGGAAATGATGGAAGTAAACACAAAAATCTTCCAGAATAGTCCATAATGACTCATTTCCCAAATTTACAATGTAAACAAAGCTGCTAAGAGAGAAAGGCACCTGGGGATTGGAGAGATGGCTCAGCAGTTAGTGTCGGAGCCTGCTGACAGTCAGCTGGGTAGCTGGGTAGAGGCGTGCGGATTGAAGAGACAAAGAAGAAGACAGGAAAGAGTCGAGAGGTCTGCTGGTCAATGCCAGACAGCCCTGAGTTTATTTCACAGCCAGCTTATACACAGTCTTGAAGGACAGAGATAGAACAATGCACAGCACAGGCATTCAACCGCTATCTATCCTGCCTTGCGTCAAGGAGCAGGCAGTTTCATTTTCTATCTCGATGTACCTCTGGCTGGCATCAGCAGACTGCATCTAGCTAGATAGTGTGTTCCTTCCCATGGGCTAATCAGGACTTTCTCACAGCCCTTCAAGGAGGCTCTGCGGGCTAAACAGGACTTTCTCATGGCCTTGAAGCAAGCAAGCCTGAACTCTATAGACTCAGAATAGACTTTAGATTCAAACTGGAAAACTGAGTCAGTTGTGGGCTCCCACAAGTTAGGAGTACTGACTGTTCTTCCAGCAGACCTGGGTTCAAGTCCCAGCACTCACATGGCGGCTCACAACTGTCTGTAACTCCAGTTTCAGGAGACCTGACATCCTCACACAGACATACATGCAAGCAAACCATCAATGCACATAAAACAATAAATAAATTTCTTAAAAAAGAAAGAGAGAACAGAGGATTGATCTCCACAGTATATAAAGAACTCAGGAAACTAGACATCAAAATACTGAACAGTCCAATTAAAAAATGGGCTAAAGAGCTAAACAGAGAATTCACAAAATAAAAATCACAAATGGCTGAAAGACATTTAAAGAAATGCTCAACATCCTTAATCATCAGAGAAATGCAAATCAAAACGACTCTGAGATACCACCTTACACCTGTCAGAATGGCTACAATCAAAAACACCAGTGACAGTCAATGTTGGAGAGGATGTGGAGCAAAGGGAACACTCCTCCACTGTTGGTGGGAATGTAAACTTGTTCAACCACTGTGGAAATCAGTATGGCGGTTTCTCAGAAAATTAGGAATCGAACTACCTCAAGACCCAGCCATCCCACTCTTGGGCATATACCCAAGGAATACTGATTCATACCATAAAGATACATGCTCAGCTATGTTCATAGCAGCACTATTTGTAATAGCCAGAACCTGGAAACGACCTAGATGCCCGTCAACGGAAGAATAGATGAAAAAAACGTGGTACATATACACAATGGAGTACTACTCAGCAGAGAAAAACAATAAAAGCATGAAATTTGCAGGCAAATGGATGGAACTAGAAAAAATCATCCTGAGTGAGGTAACCCAAACCCAGAAAGACAGTCATGGTATGTACTCACTCATAAGTGGATTCTAGATATAAAATAAAGAACAATCAGACCACAACCCATAGAACCATGGAGGCTATATATATAGCATGGAGGTCCCTAGGACGACTGTGGCTTATAATAAATTTCGGTTTTACTCAATTATTGAAAAAAAAATAGCCAAACGAATGGAAACACATGAACTATGAACCAAAGGCTGAGGGGCCCCCAGCTGGATCAGGCCCTCTAAATAGGTGAGACAGTTGATTGGCTTGATCTGTTTGGGAGGCAACTAGGCAATGGGACCAAGTCCTGTGTTCATTGCATGAGATAGCCGTTTGAAACCTGGAGCTTATGCAGGGACACTTGGCTCAGTCTGGGAGGAGGGGACTGGACCTCCCTGGACTGAGTCTACCAGGTTGATCTCAGTCCTCGGGGAGGCTTTGCCCTGGAGGAGGTGGGAATGGGGGGTGGCTGGGGGTAAGGGGAGGGGTGGGAGGGGGAGAACAGGGGAACCTGTGGCTGATATGTAGAACTGAATGGTATTGTAAAATAAAATAAAAGGGGAAAAAAAAGAAAGAGAGAAAGGTAGCTCCTTTGAAGCCCACCATAAAAATCCAGACAGATTATACTCAGATAACACAATATTGTTCACAAGTATACATTTGGATAGGGGAAAAATGGATGCTCTGGACAAAAGAAGTTAACCCTAGGGCTGAAGAGGTGGCTGACTGTCCTGCTCCTTGGCTTGAACCCCTCCTTTCCATCAACCCCTGAGGTGCAGATGGGAGGCTCGTCTGAGATACGGAGAAACTGAACAAAGCAGGATGTGGTGGCTCGTGCCCGTAACCACTGCACTTGCTGAGGCAGGAGGATGGCTGAGTCCAAGGTCAGCTTGGACTACAGAGTGCGACCTTGACTGAAAAAAAAAAGTCAACAACTATAAGAAGGACTATCTGATCCAACAAGTCAACTAACTTTAAATCCTTACTCTGTGAACTACCTAGACCCTGGGCATACAGAGACAGTGTGTGTGACACATTCTAGAAAGGAAACCAGCTGAGGATGCGTGGGGACAGGCCCACCATAGGTACAGAGGCTGGCAACCTGCTGGACGAAGTGGACACTGATTGGCCAATAAGTAACTGCCTACGAGTCAGGGAGAAAATGGGATAGAACACTCCAGAAAAGGAAGAAAACACCCACAATGACATAAAGATTCTAAGAGCATAACCCAGTCCGCTGAGAACTACGGGCCAGTCATTCACCGTGGCTGAAATGTATGTTGTGAGGCAAGTGATAACAGTGTCTCCTGGATGACTTTAAATCCTCTCAAGCTGGCAATAAAGATTAATCATCCCAGATGGCACATGAGAAGAACCGAGAGTCCCTGTTTGTTAGCAACACTAGGTATCCCTTGGGGATCGTGGACTTCAAAGGGGACCAGAAGTCTCCTTACAATGGGAGAGAATGAAAGCCAGAGGGATGTCAATCAGTGCCAACCCTGCATGATCCCCAGGCTGGTGAGACACCCTAGGAAAGTACCATTTACGTTCAAGTTTATGATGCAAAGCTGTTCTACAGTAGTATGTGTGAATGATCCTATTATTAGAAGACACATAGTTATTTAAGGTGAAAGGGCCATGATTAACTTCCCTTCAAGTGATTTTTAAAAGTGTGCATGCCAGTGAATGGAGAAGGGGTTAAAACACATACGGCAAAAAATCAACAACAGTGAACCCAGGTAAAGGAGTTCCAGGCAGCTGTGAGCTACCTGACGTCAGTGCTGAGAACCTAACTGTGGTCCTCTGCAGGGGCAGTCTGTGCCCTTGGCTGCTGAACCACCTCTCGAGCTCTGCTTTTGTTTTTTGAGACAGGGTTTCACTATCTAGCTCAGTCTGCCCTCAACCTTACTGTGTAACTCAGAATAACAGTGAACTCACAGAAATCCTTCTGCCCCAGCATCCCAGAGTGCTGCAATTACAGGTATATGCCATTATTGTTAGTGTAAATGCATTCTTATCTAGGATCAATTCAATAATTGATACCACATTTACATGTGCATATTAATTTGTATTATGTAAAAATCTCTTGGTGTTTATTTCCTCTTCTTCCCTGAATATTTACTGCAGAAAAAGTTTGTTTGTTTGTTTGTTTGTTTTTAAGAATCAGTGATGCTGAGCACAGCGGCACATGACTCTATGCCCCGCACTGAAGAAGAGAAGGCAAACTATCAGGAGTTCAAGGCCATCCTCAGTCACAAGACTAAAAAGCTAGAATAGTGGCTCACACCTGTAATCCCAGCACTGAAAAGAGGCCAAGGCAGGAGGGTCACCCTGAGTTCCATACCCTCTTGGACTTAGTGATTTGCGGATTAGTCTCATAAACAAACAACCTCCTACTATTCCCCGATCATAACAAGGAGAGGTGAGGCGTCACTTGGTGATGGGGTGTCATGCCTAACGTTCAACCCTAAGCACTGGAAATAAATAAGCTCGGAGTTCCTGGTTTGCCTATTTACCTTCACAAAACTGTGGGACACTTTTCCGTGTTATTAAATAACCCTTAAAAACAATACTTGGTTTTATTTTAGATAAGTCTTACCCCCCTAAAACTCACAGTCCTTCTGTCTCAAGCCATCCCAATGCTGAGCGTTCGGTCATGTGCTGCTCATGCCAGGCTCAGATTTTCACTGGGCGTTTTGTTTAAACCCCCCTCCTTGCTGCATGCCAGGCAGGCAGGCCTCTTCCACTGAGCTGTGTCCCCAGGCTTTAAAGACAAGGTGCTGTGTTCAACTTTTTTGTTTTGTATTTATGTGATGGAGTTGAGAACGGAACCCATTCCCTCTACTGTGGGCTCTGCCCATAAACGTCACACTTGGATTTTATTTTATTTTATTTTTTCCCTGTGTAAGCCTGGCTGGCCTGGCACTCGCTATGCAGACCAGATAGGCCTCAAATGCAATGATTCCCCCTGCCTCTGCCTCTCGCGACCAGGGCTGGAATTAAAAGCGCACACACGAAGCCCAAGTCCCACTTTGAAACTGGACCAGTCTGGACGCTTGTAAATCTGGCTTTCGCTCTGACCCCTGGTGGTGGCCCAGGACCTAGCGGCAACAGGGACAAACTCAAGGCACTTCCGGAAACCGAGGGCCGCCACGCGGCCACACGGGGACATTTGCATACCCACAATGCACTGCACACGAGTAGGTTACATCATTTAAAAGAGCAATTGCTTTTTTGTTTTTTGTTTTTTTTTTATTCATTCTAGTTTCTCCATTGATAGAAATTTCAAGAATTTATTTTAGGCGAATGAAGCCGGCGCCGTCTTTAAGGGAGAGTAGTTACCATTTGTGAACTAGGAGGGACAGTTAGCCGAAAACTGTACACCTGGCACACCTAGGCATACTCTGGTTTCTCTTCAGATCGTATAAATCTTTCGCCTTTTACTAAAGATTTCCGTGGAGAGGAACAATTCTGAGTCTTAAACCAATTTTTTGAGGCCTTGCTCTGGCGAGGCTAATAACACTGTTCAAAAAGTAGACAGCCTCTTGCGGTTTACAAGGGCACTGTGTCTTCTCCATCATGAAGTCACTGTCATTGGGGGCGTTTTAGTCTCAGCTTCATCAAATGTTAGCTTCTTCAAAAGCTGTGAACTGGGGCTTTACCAAATACAGTTCTTCAATGTGAAGGTAAGTTTGAAATGCAAGCGCCCCAGCAGGTAAGGAGCGCTTGTTCCCGGCAATCTCAGTGGCCACCCCAGAACTCTAACTCCGGTTCTGGGGATCTGGCGCCACCTTCTGGCTCCCGTCGGCAGCACAGACCTGCAGACAAAACATTCATATAAGTAAAAATAAATACAAGAAGTGCAGGAGCCGCTCACACTTTAACAGAAAGGACAGTTTTCCCTCCGAGCTGTGGGAGGGACTCCTATAAGGAACCCAGGATACAATCCCCAGCGCACACACACCAGAAAAGTTGACATCCACTGGAACCTACCCGACCACTCAAGTTTCCCTACAGAAAGGAGACTGTCCCATTGAGATACCTCAGTTTCCTCGAAGCTAAAATACCCCAGGAATAAGAACCGATAATATTAAGTGGCCAGAAGGTCTACGGCAGGGACCCCAAAAGCCAGAAATGCTCATGGTCTGCTTGCTTCCCCATGGCCACCAGCACGAGGGTAGGACCAGAGCCCTCCCACGTCGATCAGTAATCAAGAAACTGGCTTGTCTAAAGCCAACCTTGTAGAATTTTCTCAATTGGCGTTTCTCTTCCCAGGCTGACTCCAGCGTGTGACAAGTTGACAAGAACATCACAGGACAACATGTACCACAGTGCCTTATTTTGGGGGATCCCCAGCTGGTCTGATGAATTTGTATGATCAATGCCTTCTCGTGACTGTAAACTACCACAGTACTGTCATCTGTTTCTAGATTGTTCTCCAGCAATAAAAACTTTAGCGAGTCAAAATTATGCGGTTGTTCTGTCATATAAAACGCTTCTAAAGCCTAAAGAAATAAGGACTGCATGATAAGCAACAAAAAAAAAGTTACTTCATGCATGTCTCCATTAAGCACATTTATTATTAACTATGCTTATTATTAATATCAATGCCACCTTGATTGGTTGCTATGTTATCTGTGACAAAAACTGGGGAATCCTAATTGTTCTAAATTATTAAATATGCCCTGAAAATTCAGGAAACAAAGCCCATTTCTTTGCTCCAAAACAAAAATTGCCATGAGAGTCCATTCACCTCCCAGTTCTGTACATTTCCCTTGCTGCCCGGTTGGCTTCGGAAGACAAATATTCACCTCTGCTTCTGGCTAAGGGTATGAACTCTGAATGGTTACTCTACCTCCCAGGGATCACTATTCTCTAAGGGCAAGTAGACAAGAGTGATTGGACCAAAGGAAAATGCCAGGCTCACCTACAAGGATACACCAGGGAACCCAGGAACTGGACAGCAGGAGTCCTTAGTCATCCCAGGAATGCTTGTCAGTCTTCCTGAAGAAAATCTTAGTGCATCAGATAGATTCGTTTTCCATTTTTACGCTAAGTTGAAAGAGAGTTTTCTTAGCCAAAGATCCTTAAAATCTGTTCTGTCCAGAGAGCTCAGTGGAGCTGGTTAGTGCCTGGCCCTTATTAAGGACTAAAGCGCTGAAGGTAAGCACTCACCCCTAGGGTAATAAGCAAAGGAAGAGCCATTAGGAACGCCTGAGCAGGAATGCAAGCGTGGACTCAGAATAAGGCCAAGAAGCAAGACACCGACTGAGTAACCAACAGTAATAGAGACATGGTTAGGAAAGCAAACCTTTTCCTGTCCTTGGGGAAGCTCTGTATCCTGCATTGTAAAGTGGGGATGATAACATGACCCACAGGCCTATGCCGAGGTTCAAACAGGACAATTTGAGTAACACTTTGTACACTCTGAAACATCGTGCAAACTATCCTTACCGCCGAATTCTTTGAAGTTGCTCCGAGGTTAAGAGCACTTGCTGCTCTCGCAGAGACCTGGAGCTCAGCTCCCAACGCCTGCTTCAGGCACCTCACAGTTCCCTGTTACTCCAGCTCCAAGGGAGCCTCTGGTCTCTAGGAGCATCCGCATACACGTTCACCTAAACAGACATGCACAAATTAAAATAAAACAAATATTTTATAAATAATAAACTAAATTCAGCATCGTATTGACTCATCCTGAAATTCTTCTCTGATTTCCTGAGTGGCGGTCCTGAAACAACAAGAAACCCCTCAGGTGCCGGCAAGAGTTCCAGGCTCTGTCTCCGGCAGCTCACACCAGAGGACGCTGATGGCTGTAAGCTTTCATAATGATACATAACCCAAAAATGTTCCCGGAACCATTTAATGTTTACAGCAGGTAAAATCTCACTTGAGAGGCTAGGATCCAGCTCAGTAATAGAATACCAGCATAGTATGCACAAGTCCCTCAATTCAACACCAGAAGGGGGAAAAAACAATATTTGAGTATGATGTGAAAGGATCCTTTTATGTACCCTCTGTGTCCATTCTTGGCAAAAGCCTTCAGGCATCACACTCACCCCAGAGGGTGGTATTTTATTGGCTGCACCAAGGAGCGCCACTCCCAGAAATAGCAGGAAAAGATGAGCCTTTTATGCGAGCTCCATGATGCAAAGGTTTGAAAGCACCCGTCTAGCAGGACTTAAGAAAAGGCAGTATGAATGAACACAAATAAGAGTGTGAGAACACACAGAAGAACACAATCAGCGTGCCTGCTTTGCCTCTTAGTAATCACAATTGCCAGCCTAGGACTTGATTTTCAAGCCGTGAAGATAAACAGCAATGTTTGTCTTACCGGATTATGTGGATTAATAATTGATGACGCGGCGGAAGTTTAGTTTAAGATTACACAAATCGAATCACTGCCATCTTTGGCATAAAGGGTTACGTGATCATCTATCTCCCTGACTGATCCCTCTCTCTTCAAATTCACACTTTGTTATATATTTACCATATACCCTGCTCTCATCCGCAAGTTAATTTTCAAATACCCCTTTCATTTCTTTCCAAATCACTCTTCACATTAAAACCCTAGGACAGGGTCAGACATAGTGAGTGGCGCACGCCTTTAATCTCAGCACTAAATGGATCTTTGTGAGTTCAAGGCCAGCTTGAACTCATACATAGTGAGACTCTGTCTTGAAAAAAAAATAACATAATAATAAAATGAAAACTTTGAGACAGCTTCATTTTGCCTACTTAGCCACAAGAACCCTAAATTACCTGGTTAAAAAAATTTTTTTTGGCGGGGGAGGGTTTTGAGACAGGGTTTCTCTGTAGATTTGGAGCCTGTCCTGGACTAGCTCTGTAGACCAGGCTGGCCTCGAGCTCACAGAGATCCATCTGCCTCTGCCTCCCGAGTGCTGGAATTACAGGCGTGTGCCACCACTGCCCAGTTTTAAACTTTTTTTTTTTTTTCCGTTTTTCAAGACAGGGTTTCTCTGTGTAGTTTTGTGCCTCTTCCTGGAACTCACTCTGAGACCCAGGCTGGCCTTGAACTCACAGAGATCCACCTTCCTCTGCCTCCAGAGTGCTGGAATTAAAGGCGTGCGCCACCACTGCCCAGCTTAAATTTTTTTCTGTATTCTCTATGCCCGGTCCTAGTGGAATCCAAAATCAACGCAGGAGGTGTACCAGGCTCTAAGTTTCTGGGGCAAGACTGTTATAAGTTGAAATTTCCACAAAGAAATCATACCTAAGTTAAGATTCTCCAAGGCTGATTGGCTTACTAGAACTTCCTGTTTATGGGGAGTTGTAATGTTGCAGATCCAGAGCCAAACCATCTTTGGCGCTGTTAAGAGACCCTCATTGCCCACATTTGAATGTAACCTACCATCTTTCAGCTATCAGAGACAGAAAAAAGAAAGAAAGAAAGAAAGAGAGAGAGAGAGAGAGAGAGAGAGAGAGAGAGAGAGAAAGAAAGAAAGAAAAAGAAAGGAAGGAAGGAAGGAAGGAAGGAAGGAAGGAAGGAAGGAAGGAAGGAAGGAAGGAAGGAAGCTTTAGAATAAATGAATTTAGCAAACCAGTAGCTTCCACGAACCTAAAAACTAAGAACCAGATATCAACTAATAGCCGTAACTGAGTCTCTTGCTGCCTGGGCTTCCCACCAACGTGTTTGAAAAGTGTCTTAATTCATGGCTTTCTTTTGTTTCTCGACTATAAAAATTTCATGAACCATAAAAGCTTTATGAAACTACTTCCATGTTAGAACATGTTATTCAGGGCAACCTGAATCCATGTTCCTAGACCATGGTGCTTTGTGTTTGGCTCAAGAAAAACCTTTGAGGGGAAAGCTGTACTGTACATCGACACCAGATCAGGCAAAGTTTGCCCAGAGAAGACGGAAGCTGGGCACAGGTGGATAAAGTCAAAAAAAGAGGAAGCCAGAAGTCAGAGCAGCGTCAGAGCCCGGGCTGGGGGTGGGCGTGCCGCCAGAGCCTGGGCTGGGGCGCGGTAAGAACGGAAGCCACCTGTTGTAATAGGGATGGACTCGTTAAATAGTGCTGCCCAGACAAACTCAAAACCCCAATGACTTAATACAACAGCGCCTTAATGCCTGCTAATGCAAAGCCACTGCAGGTCTGCCTGATGGATTCTGCAGGGCAACCGTCTCCCAAGGAGCAGCTTGGTAATTTCACTCTGAGGTCTTCGGAACTGCAAAAGAGATAGACCTACACACAGGCCTTACAGATCCGCAAGATAGTGCAGACCTCTCATCGCTTCCGTCTGGAAACGAAATACGTCCATTTTGCTCGAAATCTATTATTCAAAACTAGTCCAATATCAAGTGCCACCTCACCTGTGACCCCACTCCTCTTGCAGTGGTTTCACCTAATGTGGGAGTAGAATCCAAGGATGTCACCCACAATCTCTCCCCTCCTTCTATGCATGCAAGCTCTCCTCTCATCAAGAAGTAGGTGTAGCAGGGTGTGCTACCCCTCACCTCAGTCCCAGCACTCTGGCAGACAGGCAGATCTCTAGTTCAGGGCCACCCTGGTTTATATAGTGAGCCAGGACAACCAAAGCTACATAGTGAGCCCTGTCTCAAAAACAAATGAAAAATTGAGGTTCCAATCCCAGTACCCACAGAGTGGCTCACAACCACCTGTAAATCCAGTTCCAGGGGGATCCAATGCCCTCGTCTGACCTCCAAGGGCTCCTCCACACATGTGGTGCACATCCATACACCCAGGTATACACACACATATACACATAAAATAAATGCATAAATACCTTTTAAAAGATGTAGTAAACTGAAATGATGAGAAGCCATTGCTTTGGGTTGAGTCCCTGGTGGGGCCCAAAAGAGGTCAGACAAAACCAAAAAGATAAATCTGTTTCATCAGACTGAAAAGTTAAGGAAGCAGATGGAGCTCAAACACGGCCATTTTTCTTACAAACAAGAGATTCCGGTCTCCTGAGTCACTACAGTGAGGAAGTACCTTCTGCTTTAATCCTTACAGGAAACTGTAGCCTCCTGTTACCAAGCAAATCTCCCCAAGCCCATAGTGTTCTATTTCCTTGTCCCTCTCTCACAAAACCCAGTTTTTCCCCGTCCAACAGGAGCTGTCGCTCTGTCCTGTAGAATGATGACTGCCACCATTCATGAGTTCCTAACAAAAACCAATTAGAGCTTTTCTGTCCCTCCCGGGATGAGTAGAGGAGCAAACACTTAGTTATAGATCCAATTAACGCTGGATAGCCCAGAACTGTGCACCTGCTAAGTGCATGTTTCCACCACTGAGCCACACACCCAGCCTTGGAAATTGGTCTGAAAACAGGATAGAAGCTACCCACTTAGGAAAGGAAGTCACATCAAGAAGGAAATTTCCATTTACAAGTGTCTCCGCTCTGCACCAGGAAGGGGAGGGGGGGGGACCAAACTTCAGACTCTCATCACCAGAGAACTACTGACTTAAATATGCAAAACAAACTTTACTGTAACTCACCTGGTTCTCTCGCCATCAACTCCTCTGTTTCTCCCAAGGACAGTATTTAAAAAACCTGAACTCAAAGCCTCCTGTGTGAAACTAACTCATTTTTCTGGCGGTTTGCTAGGTATACATCAAATATAAACTACAGCTCCCTCTCCATCTGTTTTTGTTTTTGTTTTGTTTTGTTGTTGTTGTCTTTTAAGGCTTTGGTTACCTGTGTTAAGCTGCAATCCAAAAATATGAAATGAAAAACTTCTAGAAACTTAAAAGGAATTATGTTTCAAATCCCATGCAGTTCTGAGTAGTATAATGAACCTCACGCTGCCCTGCTGGTCTGCTCCAGGACCGGAAGCATCATGTTGACTGTCAGGGCATCTGTGGTGTTGACATGGAGACATAACAATGTATAGACATGCATAGAATCCAATATTACTGTTACCCAAAGCACAGGCACCTGCTCATCTGGAAAGCCAATGCTCAGGAGGCAAGAGCTAGCAGGTAAATCAGGTTTATTCAAGGAGTGACATGCAGAGAAGATGAAGCTAGCATTCCCCCAAAAAGACAATCTCAGGAAACCCAAGTATAGGAAAGGGATTTTTATATAGGAAAGGAAAGGAGATCTGTGGGGCATGGGCAGAAGACTCTATGCTAAGTAGTATCTTCAACCAGGTGGTGGTGGCCGCACATGCCCTTAGTCCCAGCACTCAGAGACAGAGGCAGGTATCAGTTTTTATTTTATTTTCTTCCATTTTTTTCCTTCTATATGGAGCATCATAATTGACCTCAACTTCCTGGAACTTTTTTCTGTCCTATAACTCTTTTTATTATTTTAGATTTACTTATGTGTGAGGGTGTTTTGCCTGAATGCATATATGTGCACCATGGAGGCCAGAAGAGGACGTCAGATCCCCTGGAACTGGAGTTACAGGCAGTTGTGAGCTGCCATGTGGGTGCTGGGAATCAAACTCTTGTTCTTTGGAAGAGTAGCCAGTGCTTTCAACTACTGAGGCACGTCTCCAGTCCCGGGCCAGCTTCTACATCAACTTCTTCTCCCTGAGCTCCTTCAGTGTCCACGTGGGGGTGTCCACAGCCTTGACCTCCTTACACAGCTGCTGAATGTACACCAAGGACTCGGGGTAGGGAGTGCATTTAAGCCTAAGTCTGCAAGAAGCTTGTGTTCTTCTAATGCTTCAGGCTGCTGCGGAGCGCCACTATTTCCAGAAACTGTAGAGACCTATGCCGATCCCAGTGCAGGATTTCCCACACAACCTTGAACACATGTCAACAGAGAGTTGGCTGCTCATATAGTCCAAACTAGCCCCAGAACCCAGTCTAGCCTCCAATTCATCTTTCTGTCACACCTTCTGCATGTTGGGGTTATCAGCAGGCACCACTCTACTAGGCTTTCATTCTGCTCTTATTTAATAAGTGTCTACCCCAAAATCATAAATATATTTCATGTTTCTACATGTTCTCCATAATTATTATTCAATAACTGGATAAAAGTCCATCGGTCTACGTGCTCTCTGTTTAACAATCTGCTTATTGTGGAGAACTTGGTCTCCCTCCAGCTTGTTACATTTACGAATCGCGCTACAATGACTTTCTTTCACTTGTATATGGATGTATATGCTCCTCTGCTTTGTTTAATTGTTTCCTAAGGGCTTATTCCCATGAGAGCCATCACTGGATTTCAGGGTGTGAACAATTTTATGGCCATTAAAACATGCTGCTCTAATGGGTCCCAGAAAGGTTGTGACTACCAGCCCATTCACCCAGAGTCCCCAAAAGCTTACCACTTTCTATATGAAGATGTATTATTGTCTGGTTTTTTTGTTTGTTTGTTTGTTTGTTTGTTTGAGTTGGGATGGGTGGGGCTAGTAGTGTTGTTTTGCTGAACATTAAAACAGGAAAAAAAATGGATCCTCGACTTAAATGTTACTTGTAATTTTCTGTTTGCTTTCTTTCTACATTTACTAAAGATAAGCAAGGACTCTGGTACACCTAGAGTAGGGTGATTTCAAAAGCTGAACTACCACATGGGCTTCAACTGCTTCAGATCAACCCAACATAGTAAGAATTTAAAGGGCAGGAAAAACAAACAAACAAAAAAATCTAGGTACCACGGTCCATTTCTATAATCCAAGTACTCAGGAAGTGAAACCAGGAGATTCAGGAGTTCAAGGCCAGCTAATATTGAGTTTGAGGCCAGCTTGGGGCATATGAAACCCTGTTTCACACATAAAAAATAAACAAATTATTTCTTTGTTCTGTTTTGTTTCTCCATGTAGCTCTGGCTATCCTGTAACTAACTTTGTAGACCAGGCTGGCCTCGAACTCACCAAGATCCACCTGCCTCTGCCTCCCAAGAGCTGGGATTAAAGGTGAATGCCATCATCGCCCAACATAAATAATTTTAAAACAACCGTTCAGTTATAAAGAACAGTGTGAATACATAGACACATATATGCAGGTAATTAAAAATCAATTAAATATTTTAAATTTGTATTTATTATTATTTTATGTATGTGAGTGTTTTGCCTGCACGTATGTATACAGATTGCGTGCTTGAGGTTCCTGCAGAGCCCAGAAGAGGGCATCAGATCCCCAGGAACGGAAGTGAGAGATGGAGCCACCATGTGGGCGTTGAAAACTCAGCTTGGGTCCACTGCAAGAAGAGCGAGCGCTCTTAACCACTGAGCCACCTCTACAGCCCCCAACTAAGTAGTTTAAATAGCAGATATTTAGAGGCTGGTTAGGTGGCTCAGTAAAGCTCAGAAAGCTTGATTACCTTGTTCAATCCCCAGAGCCCACGTAAAGGTAGGAGAGAACTCACTCCGCAAAGTTGTCCTCTGATATCTGTAGTTGTTCCTGAGTGTTTGAACACTAGCGTGCGCGCACACGCACCCAATAATATATAATTTTTAAAAGAAAGTTCAAGGCCTGACCCACTTGAAATCCTTCCTCCAAACAAAAACAAGCCCAATACTCTAGAGGCTGAGATCTCTGTGAGTTCAAAGCTAGCCTGTCCTACATAGCGAGTCCAGGCCGGCCAGAGGGGCACAAAGGACCGTGTATCAAAAAAGAAAAAGAAGAAGGGAGGGGGAAGCACAAGAGATCAAGAAAAGAAAGTCCTCTTTACAGCAGCTTCCTGGAGTACGTTCCCTAATCTTAACATCATTTTTAAAAACTGTTTCGGCAGGTACGCATGTGTGCGCATGCGTGTCCGCATCACAGGACCGCTTTGTGGAGTCAGCTCTCCTTCCACCTGAGTGTGGGTTCTGAGGATGAAACTCGGCGGTCGGGACCTCCTGAGCCATCTCGCAGGCCCTAGGTCATGCTTTTCATAATCCCCTCTCTCTGTTTTTCTTCCCTCATCCACAGACAATTAGCCAGCACCCCACCTAGCCACCAGGGCTGCCTCCACCCTCCCAAGCCCCACCACACCTGGCAACACACACAGCACTCACACGCACACGCGCACACACACGGCCCTGCCTTGCCTGGATTGAGTAAACTTCCCTGTGAGAAGTGTCTTTCCGGTTCAGGCCTCTCTCTAGTTCTGTACCTGAGAACCGGTCTGGCGGGGATCTACTGTCAGGTAGTGGAATGAAGCCGTCAGAGATGCTGGCGGGGCTGGCAAAGACTGGGTGCGCTGAGTGACTGAAAGAATAACAGCTCCGCCCTTGCACACGTACTCACACGCACACACACATGCACACAAGCAAGCACACGTACGCTCACACACGTACGCTCACACAGTACCCCACTGTACCCCCTGCGTGGCTCTTCCAGCTCAGCCTTGGTCTCCTTCTTCCCGTTCTACCCAAGCTGACAGGTGAAACCGAGACTTAAGCATTTCTTCACACACATGAGACATGCATACATCAGAATCTGCACATGAAAAAAACAAAAACACACCCCTCAAGAGGTATCCCCTGTGCTGTATTCAAATCCATGCAGGGTCTGGCTGGACCCTAAAGTTTTGGTGTTCATTAATCATCCAAGGCAATTCCCCACAGGTCCAACGGGCCACAGTGGAGTCAAATTAGGGGAGGCCTCAGGAAGCACTGTGAGAAGTAAGGCCAGGGCGACTCTCGAATTCACTTTCAGAGAAGTCACATCTGGATGCTTCCTCTGGGACAGCATGCTGCTGTAGCATCTGCCCCTGCATCCCCCAGGAAGACTAGGGGTCAAAAACTGCTGTAGAGAAGAGTCTGTGTTTTAGCTCAAGGTCTACATCCTTTTGATAGAGGGTGCTAGGCAGGAAGAGACTAAAAAGTCAATAGTCAGTTGCTTCCCAGGTACCAACTGGGAGAGAACAGACATCTGTCAGCTTCGTCTCCTACAGCGGCATGAACCAGGACTGGCGGTATCCTTTCTGAGGCTGACAGCAAGTAATTGCCTACCCTATCTGTGACCCCTGTTGAGACATACAAATACTCATGAGTGACATCTTTTGATAGAAATAGCATGGTTAATAGCCAGTAACCCCTTTTAAAGTGGCTTGGTCACTGTTGGTTACATCCTTTGAGGGAGAGCTGGAGATTCCCTAGGACAAACAAGGCTGTAGACACCCAGTGAAGAGGAATCCCATATCATAAGACAACAGCCAGAAAGTGCTACACATCTGTCCTTCTGGCACTTAAAAAGAAGCAGGCAGGAAGATCAGGAGTTCAAGACTCTCCTATATAGCAAGTTTGAGCCCAGTCTAGGTTATGTAAGACATTGTTTGGAGAAGGAGAGAAAGAGAGAGCTGTTTTACAGCCTTCAAAAGACCAATCTTGAAGCTGGAAAATGCTCAGTCTCAGCTTTGTGGTTTTACCCCTAAATCATCCTGTCTCCCCGACCCCCACCATACACACATATACACAGGTGATTCTCCACATTGTAAAAACTTCAAGCTGCTGGTGGTGGCCCACGCCTTTAATCCCAGCACTCAGGAGGCAGAGGCAGGTGGATCTCTATGAGTTCGAGGCCAGCCTGGTCTATAAAGTGAGTTCCAGGACAGCCAACGAGGGTTTCACAGTCTCGAAAAGAAACAAACAAAAAAAGAAAAAGAAAACAAAATTTAAAAAAAGAACAAGTACTCTTAACTGCTGAGCCAGCTTCCCAGCTCCTCACGTGATAAAGTTTGCTTCATCTTTAAACCATGTAAATTGCACCCTTTGAGCAACATAACTCCGAAAGCCATTGTGAAGACTTTCTCTTGAAAACCCACACCCCCACTTGGGTGTGTGTGTGTCCTTTTCCTGTGTGACTCTCTTTAAACACCCACGCTCCAATCTGAAGTGTGTACCAGCTCTTATCTCTGCTTAATAAACCCCATGACTCCAGTTCTCTCTGACCTGCCTCGGAACTCTTGTCTGCAGTGTAGCCAGGGATCCGCCCTGACCTGAGTCAGGTCCCTACGCGGTTAAACTCCTCAGGCTCCTGACATCAGCGCTAGGCTACATCTTCCCACCACAACTGGCGGTGTTGCCTGAAGTATTTCCTAAGCATCCTGTTTCACACTGAGCCTCCTCCCAGCCCTGTTTCCCGGGATCTGGGTGGCCAGCAACTTGTATGGATGCTTCCCACCGGGGCTGGAGATTGAGCTCAGCTGGTAGAGTACTAACCTATATGTCTCCTGTGCAAAGCCCCGGGTTTGACCCCCAACACCACCCCAAACTACAAGTGGTTCGAAGTAGGCCTACAGTCCCACTTGAGTGGTGGAGACAGGGGGATCAGAAGTTCAGGATCACCCTCCGATAGATACATAGTGAATTTGAGATGAGCCTGGGCTGTGTGAGACCCTTCCTCCAAACAACACACACAAAAGAAAGGGAGGAAGGAAGAAAAGGAAAGGAAAGAAAATTCTTCCCAGGGCATCTAAAAACTGTTCATTTCTTCAGCTGTTGTGATACAAGTCACTCATTTGTTCTAAGTCATTGAAGTAAAACTGCTTCACTGCCGAGAAATGCCAGGGGATAAAGACTCCTTGGGGAGAGAGCTCAATATGTGAAGTGTGTGGGGACCCGAGACCAGTACCCAGCATTCAGGTAAAAAGCTGGACATGATTATGTGCGCTTATCACCCCAGCTCTGAGGAAGAGAAGATACGTGAATCCCTGGGGCTCACTGGCCATCCAGCCTAATCTAATCAGTGCACCAGGTCCCAGGGAGAGACCCTATCTCAAAAAAACAACATGAACAGTTCCTGAGGAACACCACCAGAAATTAACCTTCCCAGACACATGCACACACAAAAGACGTATTGACCAGACTCTTGCATGGCTTCTAGCAAGTTAAGGCATGTCCCTGGGCTGGCCCTAGACAATGTCTTAAAATGCCTCCCTGCAAAGCTTCAGTGGTGCCAGGAAAATTGACTGTTTATTCCAGTCAAAGCCTGCTAATAAAGATAGGTCCTGGAGCGTCCTCATACGTCCCGGGGCAATTAGTTGAGAAATGGGGATATGGCTCAGCACATCTGGTTTTCCAGGACTTTTGATCTCCAACAGATACACACACACACACACACCAACTTTCTTTCTCTACTTCTTTTTCTGGTTAAAATCTAACACTATAAGCTGTCTTCTCCAGAACCCAAACACTGTCTCAAACACAAACATTCAAGTTCAAAGAGAATTGCTCTTACAGTAGCTTTCAGCCAGCGAGGCACCTAACTCCAACATGGGTATCTCCTAAACCTGATAGATAAACCAGGCATGGTGCCTCATGCCTACGATCCCTGTTCTCAGGAAAGAGGTTAAGTCTGGATTGCCCTGACTTTGAGGCCAGGCTAAGCTACAACATGAGTTCCAGGCCAGCCTGGGCTACAGTGTAAGGTACTGTCTCAAAACAAATAAAATAAAATAAAATTTGGGTGTTCATTTTTTTTACCTAGATAGGATCAGTTCACAAACCCAGATGCCCTAGTCACAGGACCAATTCCTTTTAACAAGAGTCATAGTTTAACCCTGACCAATCCCATCTTATGACTGTTACTGAAGAGATACTAAAGAAAGACTATTCACCGCAGACAGAGAAATTGGCAGAACAAAGAAAGGACTCCATCCAAGTCCAGTTTGGTGAACCAATGAGTCTCTTAGGGCTACACATAGGAGCTTGCGTGACTGGAGAGCAGCCACACCATTAAAAAGTCGTATTCCTGCTGGGCGGCGGTGGCACACGCCTTTAATCCCAGCACTCAGGAGGCAAAGCCAGGTGGATCTCCGTGAGTTCGAGGCCAGCCTGCTCTACAGAGCAAGATCCAGGACAGGCACCAAAACTACACGGAGAAACCCTGTCTCGAAGAAAAAAAAAAAAAAACAAACAAACAAACAAAAAAAGTCCTAGCATAAGAGACCACACAAAAGCCCCAACTCCCAGTCACCTATCTCCTGTGTACCTTAGCACCTTCTAAGACCGTGTGCATTGGGGTAGTGGGGAGGCAGACAGGAGCGCTGGTTAGAACCTCAGGTTGGGGTCTCTTTGAGACAGGGGTGTGGGGTAGGGATAGAGGTCTGAAAGGCTTTTACTCCAAGGCCAGAAATTAGCATATGAATGAAACCAGTCCAAGGGAAAACTGAAACCTTAGCCCAACCCACCTTCCCATGCAGACTGAGCATGTGCCAGAAAGTCCGCCATATGCAGATGACCCAGAAAGCTCCTGCTTCACAAGACCGCAGAGTCCCGGTGCGGTGCCTTTACAGGCTCACCGTCTCCTCTGGAAGGAATTTCTTGTTGAGAGCTTGCGTGGAGGTTCTAGCAAGTGAGTACAGCTAGTCGGATTCTCTTCCACCTCTGTGGAGAAGGTCGTCCATGAGCTTCAAGAGGACCAAACAAGAAGTAATGGAGGAAAGGGACACCGGCCATGACCACCATATCAGCTGAGTCAACCCTGGGTGACAGATGTCACCCACACATCTCAAGCACTTTCCTAATAAACTGCCTCTGCTGCTGTTATCCCTGTGTCTCTGCCCAGTTCCTTATTTCAGAGCAGAAGAACTTAGAAATCCCAGCAGGTGCCCACTGACACCCCCCCCCCAGTGTCTGCTGCTATCGTGATGATCCTCCATCACAGTGTCAAGAGCTTCATCACTACAACCACAGACCTCGCTAGCTACCGCTCGGTCATTCCATTTATTTCAGCACCATGACTCTGAGACACAAGCTATCCTGTAGGTGAATCCGGGTCCTTCGAACGAGCAACAAGTGCTCTTAACCACTGCTCTCTGATCCAACTTTTTTGTATGGCATCATCATCATTATTATTATTATTATTATTATTATTATTATTATTATTATTCAGGCTCTCATGTTGCCAAGGTTGGCCTTGGACCCCTGATCCTCCTGCCTCCACCTCTTGTGCTACTATAGAAATGGGGTTTTTTTTAATGATTTATTTATTTTTTATTTTATGTGCATTGGTTTTGCCTGCATGCATGTCTGTGTGAGGGTGTTGGACCCCCTAGAACTGGAGATATAGACAGTTGCGAGCTGCCGTGTGGGTGCTGGGGATTGAACCCAGGTCTTATGGAGGAGTAGAGTCAGTGCTCTTTCTTTTGTTTTTTCTTTTCTTTTCTTTTTTCTGTTTTTGGTTTTTCAAGACAGGGTTTCTTTGTTTCTTTGTGTATCCCTGGCTGTCCTGGAACTCACTCTGTAGACCAGTTGGGCCTTGAACTCACCAAGATCCACCTGCCTCTGCCTCCCAAGTGCTGGGATTAAAGGCGTGCGCCACCACTGCCTGGCTGATTTGGGATTTTCTGTAAGTAGGATTTCTATAAAAAGCTAGGGCTGGCCTTGAACTCTGATCTTCTTGAAATGGGGCCCCTTAAAACCTAGGATCTAAAGCTACTTCTTGAGATCCCTACAATAAACGGTCTCATGCCGAGAGCAAAAACTGCCCTCCCAAAACTCCTGACTCCTGGAACCAGGAGTATGTAACAGAACCCCACCCCCAAAACAGCATTATGACCTATCTCTCACTTTCACTCTGGGATGAGGTGGGGCAGGTAGCCCAGCTCAATCTCTATGTGAGCATTATCTGACTTTTAATCTACCCCTCTAAGAAACTGTAACTGCTATGGGTGTGAGAAATGTTTTGTTTAGTTTTCCCAATCAAAGATAGTTAGGCTATCAACTGCTAAGGGTATTTTGTTTTGTCTCACTTGTTTTTGAGATAGGGTCTCACTACGTAGCTCTTGCTGTCCAGAAATTCACTATACAGACCAACCTGGCTTCAAACTCACAGTTATCTGCCTGCCTCTGCCTTCTGAGCACTGGGATTATAGGTGTTTGCCATATCTGGCGATGAAAATCTCTTAATTTCCCCCTTGATATATAGAGATAGATATAATTTCCCCTGCAGTGCCCAAGAAGAGAGCATCAGATACCTGGAGACTAGAGTTAAAGACGGTTGTGAGCCAGGCCCTCTGGAAGAGCAGAAGAGGGCGCCAGATCTCATTACAGATGGTTGTAAGGCACCATGTGGTTGCTGGGAATTGAACTCAGGACCTCTGGAAGAGCAGTCGGTGCCCTTAACCACTGAGCCATCTCTCCAGCCCTCAGCTAGTGTTCTTAACTGCTGAACTGTCCATCTCTACCCAGGTATTCTTAGCAAAGCTTTGGAGCATCTCAGTAGGACCAAGGCCTCAGGCCATACCAGTTCCCCAAGCAGAAAAAGTCATTAACACATAGGCACTTTTCCTAGAAAGGGTATCATGTGGCTTAGGCTGGCCCCAAACTTGTGTAGAGGATGAGACTGAGCTGATGCTCCTACCTCAGCCTCCCTAGCTCTAGCTTACAGGCATAGACCACCACACCAAGTCTTGGGTTGACTGTGAAGGGAGGGGACAATGCTATGACTCTTTTATCAGAAAACTTCCAGCTAGAAGTAATCTTATGAATTTTTTTGAACAGTTTAGAATGTCCTGTCTCTGCCCAGGGCTATAGCTAGAACTCAGATCCCATTCTTATGAGCCGTAACCAGATTCTTAGAGTTTCAGTTACTGGCTTTGTAAACTGTTGATTATGAGGAAGGCTCCATCTTAAATGATTTTCAAGTATGCTAATAGCTTAGCAGCAACTTGCAAATGAATCCATTTTTCCATTTTGTATGTATAAGTCGTTTTCTCTTAATCCTATGAAATGGAATCCATATCAAGTGATGGAATCCAGTCAAGACTCCATGGTTCATCAAGACCAATAATGCTCCTGAACCAGCCTCTCAAGGGCTGCTGATGCTCTCCGTGAGTGGAGCCTGTCTCCTGTCTCTGGTCAGGTTCTCATCTTGCTCACAACCGATGGAGCGGGCAAACCATTGAGGAATAAATAACAAGGGTAACTTTATTTGCCACTAGAGAAAAGCAATTTGAATTGGAAAGTAAGAACTCTGCAACCTTCGGTGGCAGCAGATGCCAACCAAAGGAGATTGGTAGTGTTCTAGGTCTAAGTCCTCAGGCAAGTTTTGGGGTGCCTTGCTGAGAGGTGCCAACAGAAAAAATTGCCAGTGTTCCCATTGGAAAGCTCTTGAAAGGTTCTTGGAGTGGCAGCCAACAGTGGTGCGTGGGAGAGCAAGTCTGTGGGTCAATGACGGAAGGAGCCAAGGGGAAGGGTCGCGTGTTTCCAGCAGGTCTTGAAGCCTCTGATGGTTGACATGGGAATGAGTCATCATGCTTGTGGTCAGCTGGGTCCTGGAGGCTGCCTCCCTCAGGACAGGATGTCCTAGGAGTCTATCGCTGAGGAGTTTTGAAGGAACAGCTTGGTGCAGCCAGCCCCCAGGCCTGGGCTACTGAGTGAAACACTGTCTCAAGAAAAAAGTAAGATAAAAGAAAAGAGGTGGGGAGGGGCAGGAGGGACAGGAAACATTTTAATCTGTTTGTAGAGATTTTTCCCTGTCACTTTTTACAGTTGTTCTATTTCATTCGTTGTGCTTTATTAAACCAATATTCTGTGTTTTCAATGTTTTAAAATAGTTTCTAGCATGTGCAATTATGCTGCAATCAAATACTTTTGTGAATACGTATACTCATATTGTTAGAGATATATCCTCAGGGTAAACGGCATGGGGTGCCAGGTCACAGGCTGAATGCATATGTAGATTTGCTAAGATATTGCCAAACTGCTCTCTACCAGAGTTATACATTTTTGTGTTCCTTCCAAAACTCTGTGCAAGTGCTTGTTTCTCATAACCGTGCCAATTGAGTCTACTGTCGAGCTTCTGAGTCCCTGCCAATCAGATAGGCCAGGCTATTTTTAATTCTTCATGCAAACTTATCCCCAGCAAATCCTGCAGGTAACTAACATCAGTGTGAAAGTGCCATGCCAGGACGGTCTGGCGCCACCTGGCGGCAGCATATTCATTGCCGGAATGAACTCTGGGCCTTTGCCCTAGACTTTCACTTAAGGGCTCCATTTCTTACCCCTTCTGCCCTAAACAAAAGATTAATAAATGATCCCTGCATTAAAACTTAGCTTTCCCCTCGTGTTGTAGTGTGCACCGCACCCCAAACTTGAAGAAATTGCAAATAACTAGGCATTCAAAACAACAAGCATCATTGGCATGAAAGTGATATCAAGGGTGGAGATGTGACTCAGTACTTGCCTAGCATGCCCGAAGCCCTCGCTTGGGTCCCTGGCACTTCATCAATCCAGTGTGGTGGCACAATCCTGTAATCCCAGCACTCAGAAGGTGGAGTAAGGAGGAACAGCAGGTAGAAGCCAGCCTTGGTTACATAGCGAGTTGGAAACTAGCCTGGCATACACCAGACCCTATCCGAACAAGCAAACAAGAATATCAGACATACGGAAACTTTATCCCAACAACTATAGAAATAAAAAATGAAACAGTATCAGCGTTCACACAAAGCTCTAATTGGAAGGGAGGAATCAAGGGAAAGAGGGGATGGGACTGATTGCAAAAGATTCAGGCTGTAGACAGAAATGAACAGTACTTTTATAGGTTATTGGAGTGGTCTGAGGTCTGGAAGTTTTTCTTAGTCATAAGGATGGTATTTTTAATTGTTAGCTGGGTGTGGTGGTGCAGGCCTACTATCCCAGCAGTCCCAGGCAAGTGAGAGATACTGGCTCAAAAACAAAAAAAAAAAAATTCTACTTATGAAGCACACCTTTAATGCCAGTACTCAGGAGGCAGGAACAGGCAGATCTCTGTGAGTTCAAAGTCAGCCTGGTTTACAGAGGGAGTTCCGGGGCAGTCAGAAGTACACAGTGAGACATAAATAAATAAATAAGTAAGTAAGTAAATAAATAAATAAATAAATAAATAAATAAATAAATAAATAAAATAAACGAACAAGCAAAATCCCTATTCATGGTTTAATTTGATTTTCCTCTGTAAGATACAGACC
Organism: Peromyscus leucopus; assembly: GCF_004664715.2. Classification (NCBI taxonomy): domain Eukaryota; kingdom Metazoa; phylum Chordata; class Mammalia; order Rodentia; family Cricetidae; genus Peromyscus; species Peromyscus leucopus. The sequence goes on from NC_051076.1 coordinate 27,594,413, forward strand.
CTTGCAAATACCATGGAAACATCCTGCACTTGGGTTTTTTCCTCTGGAGATAAGGAACCAAGTACATTCCACACATTGTTGGCAAGGAAGGAAAGACATACTTGCTGACTAACAGGCTGTGGATTAAGGCCAGGTGAACCAGTGTCTCTTGCCTCCTTGATGGTCCTCGTTTCTATACTGGATCTTAGCCCAAAGTGCCTAGGGTCTTTATTTCCTTGTCATGGGGCTCATCCAACAAGAGAAGCTCTTGTCAGGTGCGGTGGTCCACACCAGTAATCCCAGCTGGACTACATGGCAAGACAGCAAGTCTCTTTTTTTGTTGTTTTGTTTTTCAAGACAGGGTTTCTCTGTGTAGCCCTGGCTGTCCTGGAACTCACTCTGTAGACCAGGTTGGCTTCTAATTCAGATATCTGCATGCCTCTACCTCCTGAGTGCTGGAATTAAAGGCAGCAAGATTCTTTTTTAACAAGGGAAAATTTAAAAAAAAAAAAAAAAAGACACAGTGAGTGTGTGTGTGTCTAAGTTCTTGGCAGAGAAAAGTAAGTGAACTGGCCTTTAGTATAGAAGCCATAGGGTTTATCCTTTTACCAACTCCATTTCAGCCTCACCTGCTCTTTATACTTCTGCCCATGGAGCCTATAAAAAACATCAGGAGACATTGAAATTGAAAGTTGCCCTGATTAAAGTCTTCTCTCTTTCTCTCTCTCTCTCTCTCTCTCTCTCTCTCTCTCTCTCTCTCTCTCTCTCTCTCTCTCTCTCTCTGAGTGGTGTGTGTGTGTGTGTGTGTGTGTGTGTGTGTGTGTGTGTGAGAGAGAGAGAGAGAGAGAGAGAAAGGAAAATAGAAGGGGGACTATTTGGGAAGAGGAAACAGACCTATGGGAGTGAGACCAGACAGAGCAGGGCTGCTGATCACTACACACTTTACACACATACAAAAGTGTCAAGAACCCATTAGAATATATAATTGGTATATGCAGTAAAAACAGCATAATATGACAGGGCAGCCTACGGACCACCTGGGATTTGACTCCATTCTTCTGCTGAGGGCTGGAGTTCTCAGCACCTGCTGACACCACTGGCCAGATTCTTCTCCCTTCCGCCACTTTTTTCTCACATTTATTGAATATGGCAAAGGACAAAATGATAATAATTAAGTCTTAAAACCTTAATTGATCATATATTTTCAAATCTAGAATAACAACACTTTATTTCATAAAAACAAAAATGTATCCAAAAGGGCTGAGAAAAAAAAAATGTTACCAATATTTGCCCTAAAACTGAAGTCCCTTTTTCCTCTTGAGAGTCATGGAGTCAATAAGACTGAATGCCAATTGACTGAATGCCAAAGAAGACTTTTATTGGCCAAGAACAGAGGTAAGGGATAAACTCAAAAGTCAAGCTCTCAACTTTAGGGACTAGGAAGATTTGGTAATGTTAGATTTTTTAAAATGATTTATTTTTCCAGGCAATGGTGATACATGCCTTTAATCCCAGCACTTGGGAGGCAGAGCCAGGTGGATCTCTGTGAGTTTGAGGCCAGCCTGGGCTACAGAGCGAGATCCAGGAAAGGCACCAAAACTACACAGAGAAACCCTGTCTTGAAAAACCAAAAATAAAAATTCAAGATCTTCAGCTACGGTGAATTAAAAGCCAGCTTGGGATACATGAGAGACCATCTTAATCTGTCCCTCCAAAAATAAAAAGGGGGGAGTATGGGCTAATAAAGGGGAGTCATAATTGTATGTCTTCGGGTAGTAGGTGGAGCTCCCCCTCTTTGCTTTGCTTTTATACTTCTTCCTGTTGTTGTCAGGGCAACTGTCAGTTATCAGCGCTAGGAGGGTTCATCATTTATCGTACAGATAGCAGCATTTTTTAAAAAAGTTTTATTCAGGGTTCTGCATGCATGCATATCTGCACGCCAGATGAGGGCACCAGATCTCATTACAGATGGTTGTGAGCCACCATATGGTTGGTGGGAATTGAACTCAGGACCTCTGGAAGAACAGCCAGTGCTCTTAACCTTAGAGGCATCTCTCCAGCCCCAGATAGCAGCATCTTGAGGTCAGAGGCTCTCTGGCAGCCATCTTTATTGTGGAATATCTTTTTGTACACTGTGAAAATGTGTCTTTGCCAAGGTGCCTTCTTATTGGCTTAATAAAGAACTGAATGGGTAATAGCTAGGCAGGAAGAGGTTAGGCAGGACCTTCATGCAGAGAGAGAAAGAGTATATGAATCTAGGCCTGATAGAGACACCAGAGGACATAGAGAGGAAACAAAGGGTACAAGATGAAAGAGAGGTAATAAGCCATGAAGCAAAATATAGATTAATATAGATGGGATCATTTAAGTTATAAGAGGTAGTGGGACAAGCCTAACCAATAGGCTGAGCTTTCATAATTAATAATAAGTTTCTGTGTCTTTTTTGTGAGCTAGCAGCCCAAAGAAAAATCTGTCAACACATCCTAGATTAAACAAGTTTCTGCTAGCCACCTAAAGAGAAACCACTGTCTACAAGACACCCTATACTCAAAACCAAAAAGGATTAAAATGGGTAGAAACTCAGCAAGGTCACCAATGCAGTGCTCAATGTAATTGGCTTTATAAGGCTAAGAGTATGACCCAGTGACAGAGCAGGTGCTTAACATAGATTTCACATACACACACACACACACACACACACACACACACACACACACACACACACACAGTTTCCATGTAAAGTAATGACACTGTGGTAGATTGACTAAGAATAGCCCCACACAAGGGCTGGAGAGCTGGCTCAGAGGTTAAGAGCACTGGCTGTTCTTCCAGAGGTCCTGAGTTTGATTCCCAGCACCACATGATGGTTTATAACCATCTGTAATGAAATCTGGTGCCCTCTTCTGGCTTGCAGGGATGCAGGCAGAATACTGTATGCAATATATATATATATATATATATATATATATATATATATATATATATATATACACACCACACACAATAATTTATGAGTCCTCACACACAATAATTTATTTGAGTCCTTAGTCATCAGGGAGTGGCACTATTTGAAAAGGATCAGGAGGTGTGGCTTTGTTAGAGGAAGTGTGTCACTGGGGGTGGGCTTTGAGGTTTCAAAAGCCCCTATCAGACCCAGACTCTCTACCTACACATCAGGAAGATCAGGATGTAAACTCTTAGCTACTGCTCCAGTGCCTGCCTGCATGCTGCCCTCCCTGCCATGATGATAATGGACTAAGTCTCTGAAATTGTAAGCAAGCCCCCAATTAAATGCTTTCTTTCATAGGCATTCCTTGTTCACAGCAATAGAACAGTGACCAAGGCAGACATGAAACAAAACAGGGAAATAAACCGGACATGATGGCTCATACCTGTAACCTCAGCACTTGGAAGGCTGATGGAGGAGGATCAGAGGGAGTTTGAGGCCATCCTGGGCTAGAGTAAGTCTGTTTTAAAAAAGACAGAGGGCTGGTGAGCTGGCTCTTAGTAAAATGCCTGTCACATAATCATGAGGACCTGAGTTCGGATCCTCCAGCACCCACATAAAAGCTAGGCTCTGTGGCACACATCTCTAACTCCAGTGCATGGGGGCAGAGGTAGGTGGCTTCCTGGGGTTCATTGGCCAGCCAGTCTAGTCAAGTTGGTGAGCTCTAGGTTCAGTGAGAGAGATGGAGAGCTACTGAGGAAGACGCTGATCTCTGGCCTCCACATGCACGCACTCATACATGCATACACGCAATGCATGTACATCACACAAAAGCAGAAGATAGATACCTTGATACAGGATTTTGCTCTGGCTTCTGTTTTCCAGTGAATGAATTCACAAAAGACACAGAATACAAAAGATACCATGTTTATTACAAACTCAGGACCACTGTGGAGAAAAACACTCATAGGGTGAGTAGACCATTATGTCAACCTTTATTTCTTAGGCAGGCTTTACTTTTATTATTGTTATTTTAGACATGGTCTCGTGTAGCCTAGGTTGATCTCAAACTCACTGCAGCTGAAAACGACCTTGAATTCCTAATCCTCCTGCCTCTGTACAGGGATGGGCCACAACTGGCTGCTCTTTGTTCTTAAGGTACTAGGGATTGAACCTAGGATCTTGAGCTTGTCAGACAAGTGCTCTTCCAGCTGGGCTATATGCCCAGCCCTTTATTTTCCAAAGTCTCTCCTAGTCTCCTGACTTACAGGACCATTTACATTAATTCCTAGGGGAAGGAACAATGGGTGTTTTTGATCTTTACCAAAATTCTTCTTCTAGCTATTCATGTTTCCACTCAGGGTTGGAGATAACAAAGGAGTGTGAACTTGGGCAAGTTCCTTGGCTTTTCTGTGCCTGTTAAATGGGGTTAGTAATAACACCTTGTAATTCATGTTTGAAAAAAGGTTCCACTAGGCACGGTGGTGGATGCCTTTAGTCCCAGCACTCGGGAGTTAAGAGGTGAGGGAATGCTGCAAGTTCGAGGCCAGATTAGTTTACAAGAAATACAGGGAGATCTTGTATGTGTATGTGTGTGTGTAATGAGATCCAGTTCCCTCTTCTGGCATGCAGGCAGAACACTGTATACATAATACATAAATGTATAAAGTAGATTCAATAATCTACCCTCTAAAAAAATTGTGCTTTTTCCTCTTTTAATCATTTTGTTAAACTGTCACCCATTCACAACAAACTCCGTTTTCTTCCACTTTTTCAACCATGGGACTTAATCTACAGATCCTGTCAAAACAGACACAGCCATGTTGGTCAAAGTTTGAGGTGTCTAAAGTGCAGCATGGTTATGAAACACATTCATCCTTCCTTTCTCTCTGTAGAAGCTGAAATCCAGCCTCACACAAGGACTACGTACACAAGGACTCTACTCCTGAACTACCCTTAGATAATGTCCAATCCCTTAAAGTGACTGGGACAATCAGAACACAATGTTGTGCATGGCAAACCATTCCTTGACCAAAAAAGGTGGGGAGGGTGGGGGGCGGGGGGGAGAGAGAAATGTATCCTTAACATTCTATTGTTTTGTACCAGATCAGAGTTAAGTACCTATCTCATGGAAAAAATATCCATGGGATTGGCCCATCTCCCATTCTCAAATCTTTAATATAGCAGCAATCTCTAGATCATTCCCATTCAAGCACAAGACTGAAAAAAGGCTAAATTAAAATGTATCTTTTAAAAATGTAGCTATTAGAAGCCGGGCGTTGGTGGCGCACGCCTTTAATCCCAGCACTCGGGAGGCAGAGCCAGGCGGATCTCTGTGAGTTCGAAGCCAGCCTGGGCTACCAAGTGAGCTCCAGGAAAGGCGCAAAGCTACACAGAGAAACCCTGTCTCGAAAAACCAAAAAAAAAAAAAAAAAAAAAAATGTAGCTATTAGAGATGGCTCAGTAGCTAAGGGCACTTCCTGCTCCTACAGGACCTCAGTCTAGTTCCCAGCACTCACGCTTCCTCTAACTCAAGGTCAAGGGGAATCCAATGCCCTCATTTGGCCTCCTTGGCACCTGCATATACCCACACATATATATACATAATTAAAAACTAAAAACTAATGTTTCCAAGAGACAACATACACCCCTAACTTCAAATAACAAGACTACCAGGAAAATTTTAGATATTCAAGTCACTTTTGGGGGTCACAATTATTATTATTTTTCTTAATTGCATCTGTCTTTCATTTTTAGGTTTTTTTTCTTTGTTTTGAAAAAAGGTCTCAAGTAGCCCAGTCTGGCCTCAAACTTGCTGTTTAGCTGAGGATGACCTTGAACTTCTGCCTCTCAAAGGCTAGGATCACAAGTGTGCACAACCCCACCTGATTTTATTCAGTGTTGGGGATCTAGCCCAGGGCTTCAGGCATGCTAGACAAGCATTTACTAACTTGGCTTTATCTCCAGTCCAGGAGTCCCAATTCTCTTAGTGCTGAACTTCAGGATTTAAACAAAATCAATGTGAAAAGTAAACATTTATTACAAAGATTAGTTTTGACATTGTAAAATGAAAGTAGAGATGGAATTTCCAAGGGATGCTGTAACCTGGAGAGGTGAACTCCAAAACTGTTCAACTTGATTCATACTCATCAAAAGCCCCTGGGGAAGTTATCTATCTCACAGGGTGAAGGGGCAATGAATCTACCCTTACCCTCCCCCCATCCTATCCCCAACCATGACAACAAACTGAAACATACTTGAAAACGTCTTATGTTTACTGAACTATTTCAAATCTTTCTTTTATTGTTCAATTGGATCTTATTTCCTCTGGAAAACTCTTTATTGGTGAAAGACCCTTAGTGAGTGCTTAAGTTTTCAAAGGCTCAAAGGGAAGAAAGCAATGACCACCAGACCTTTCTTGCTAATCCTTGCTGTCTCAAACATTACAGTGGTTCTTCAAATGATCAGAGAACTCCCCCTTAGAAGCCTTAGGGGTGTCCATTATGCACACCGGACAGGACAGTGGATGGGCACTCTCTTCCTCCACTTGACCAAATGGCCAAGCAGAACCCACCCACTTCCTCCCAGCACAGCCCCAGCTTCACCCCAGCAGTAGGCGGCCACGGGACTCCGTTCTGATGTCCTGAAGTGTTGCCTTGAGCTAAGAAAATAGTCCTGGGGCCAGCCACAGGTTACTGGGAAGCAGAACTTTCAGGTATTTTCCTGTTTATACAAAGGAGCCCAGAGTCCCTTAAAGATCTCATTCCCCTACTTCCAACAAAAACAAGTTTGACAAACCAAATTTTTATTTCCAGCAACATCTGTCTAATATAAACAAACAGAAACACAACCTTGCCAAAAAGCTAGGAAGCCCTTCCGTATAAGAACCATTCAGTACATCTCTCTCTCTCTCTCTCTCTCTCTCTCTCTCTCTCTCTCTCACACACACACACACACACACACACACACACACACACACAGACACACACACACACAGAGCCCAGCCCACCAAAGAGCCAAGACTATAATGTATGCCATCTCCACAGCCCACACACATTTTACAAGGGTCTGTGCAGTTGTTCCAGCCAAGGGAAGAGTGACTGACAGCTACTAGTCCCAGCCTTTTCTTTAGATCAGTAGTTTAAATCTTTCTTACTCCAAGTCTCTTGGGAGATTACTAAGCTCTCCCTCCTCGTACAGACATGGTGTCAGTTTGCTTGTATCCAGGAGAATCCCAGTGGCACATTTTGTGGGGATAGAAGGCTCCAGAGACCAAAGAGCTGAGGTCACCACCAAACATTTCAGCCCCTCCTCTCTCCAGTCCCCCCTACTCTAGAGCAGCTGGCACCCATCCTCATCAGGAAAGGAGAAAGCTAGTGAATTAGGCTTTAAGTCCTTATTCAAAGGCCATTACAGCCAAGTACTGGTTTCAGGTTCCTGTCAGTCCAGTCATCTTGGCTGTCTAGTCTAGGACTCTTGTCCGATCCCGTAAAAATGGGAAATGAAACTTTGTAACTAGTCTCAGGCCACCCAGTGGTGGAGGGCAGGAAAGGGGAGGGAGAAATAGCTGATGTTATTGAAATCATATCCTAGCTAAAATAAAAGCAAGGGGTCCTGTGGGACCTAGAAGACATTGAAGGCATCCTGTGCAGCTACAGCCAGCAGGGGGGCTGGAACCTGTAGCACCTGAGTAAGGCAAGAGAACAGATGAGCTGCAGCAGGTCACACCAGGAATGATGAGGTCTGTTTGAATTCCCCCTAGAGGAAAAAAAAAAATCCAGTCGATTCCAGTCTCATTTTGCTCATCAACACACAAACAGTCTAGAAACTTCTACTTGATGGGGAAAGCCTCTCCTCCTCTGGGCAGGCACACTCACCTCACTTCGAGCACTCGGCTGGCTGTAAATCACCTTTTTACCTGGTGCAGTCCTGAGGGAAAACCAGAAATGGGGAGACACTCAGGCCCCAGCAAATAATGGATCCTTGCCAATATCCGGGGCCAGAATGTAAAACTTTGCAAAAAAACTGAGTGCAAGGTATTGGCAGGAGACAGGAACAGAAGTCCAGGTGTCATACCCTCCAAAACCACTGCTTCCACATTACTCCCCCTTCCCCACTTCCATGGCTCAGCTCCAAACCACACACATCCATGCTTTCATGAGAGAACCCTGGGACAGCGCCATTGCTCACCCTTTCTTTGTTCCTGAAAAAGAAAAAAGAGAGACCAACCCCATGATTACTATCAGAATAGAATGCAGTATGGCACGGGAATTAGGGGGAAGTAGCATGTGGTTTTTGATATGAGCTAGATAGATCATGTTATCCATGCTCTTGGATAACTGGAAAATGGTACCAGCACATGGAGCAGGGTTATCAGGGTCCATATTCAGATGGCACCCACAAACCATGCAAGGACAAAGACCTTCTAGCTGGGTACAGTAGCACTTGCTACTGTGCTCAGCACTTAGAAGACTGAGGCAGGAGGATCACTATGAGTGGGAGGGCAAAGTTTCAGGCCAGCCTGGGCCATCACAAACAAACAAGCTTCTGGGGGAAGGGGTGGTGGTGGCAAATACTTACTTTCAAAGTATCCTCTGCTATAAGCAAACCAGATGCCAAAAATCAAGACTCCAAGGAGAATCAATGTTACCAGGACAGCGGCCACGATGCCCCCCACATTCAGCTCCACTGTAAGACACAAATGAGACGCCAGGCGCCTTGATACACAGCTGTGGTGCTGACAATACTGTCGATAACCACATGAAAATCAGCCTCTGATCACACCCCAGCTCCACTCCCAGGCCGTAGCCACACTCTTACTCACCAGCATCCATGTGTACAGCCTCTGACCTCATGGCCGTCCCAAACCCATTCTGAGCTTGGCAGTAGTATTCACCACTATCGAAGGCTGTCACGGGATCAAAGACCTAGAGGGAAGAGGATGAACGGGGCTTCCTGCTTGAATAAGTCAAGCACCTAACCCGTTGTTAGTCCTCAGACCCTGTTAGCCCCGATGTTTCCTCCTTCCCCCTCTCGGGGGTTCCACGACGGGCCCCCTGCCGTTCACCTCCCCCCTTTCATACCAGGTCCCCTGTCTTTGGATCAACGGTGTAGGAAGAATTGATGAAGGCACGGGTTTTCTTGGCATCTGTAAGCATATCTATCCCATCCCTGAACCAGGAATACTCAGAAGGCGGGGAACCGTCTTGTTCGGAGCAGGTCAGCACTGCCCTGTTCCCAATGGTGAGAGAGGAGGGGATATTGACCGTCGGCTTGGATGGAGGCACTGGGAAGGGAGGAAAGAAAAAGGCGCTGAACACAAAGGCAGGAGGGTTACGATGAGTGCAGGTAACAAATTAGGATGACACTCTCAACCAATCAATCAGCTGGAGGTGCCACCTGCATGCCCTTAGTTCCCACGGGGAGGAGGGGAACACAGACGCACTCACCCCCTCTATATCCCCACCATCCGCAAACGAGGCCTAAAGCTTAGCAGTTTGCTACCGGGTTTAGGGAAGCAACTGGTTTTAAGCCGACATGAGGTTATATGGCACCTACCAAGCACAGTGAGGCGGACGCTGACCTCCCCATAGTTCTGGCCGCCGTCCTCAGAGACCATACAAGTATACTCTCCCGTGTCTTTCCGGGTCACCGAACTGAACGTGATGCCATTGGATGAGAAGGTAACGCGGTCTGCATAGGAAGCTACCAGGGGATGGAAGCAGAAGAGACACAGTAAAATGGACAGCAAAGGGAAGGTGAAGGTGGTACCCAAGGTGCATCCTTTATCCTCCGCCAAAGGGAAGTACTCAGAGCCTCGAGCTCCAGACGCACCCCCCCCCACCTCTGGAATCCAGGCCGGGCAGTGCCAACGGCTCCGCAATCTTAGCCACTGGGACAATTAATTTACCTGTGATCTGGCTGTTATAGCAAACAAGCGTGGTAGTGCCCCCTTGGACGAACTTCCACTCCACTCGGGGAGAGGAGAAGCCCGAGTAGGTGCAGGACAACTTGACGGCTGCAGAGAGGGCAGAGATGAGAGAGAGAAAGGGGGAGCCCCCAACCACAAGCCATGTCCTCCCAACCCCCACCCTGCCACCCTCCACAGCTCCGCCCCACTCACAGTTATCCTCAGCAACTTGGACGTCGGGTTGAGAGGTGTACACTGAACCCTTGCCTTGTACCAGAGAGCCTGAGAAGAGAAGAGAGGGACCCCATCAGGGGGCAGAGTTGGCCACAGGGTAGGAAGAACAAAGCTAGGAGATGAGGCTGAGAGCTCAAGGTGAAGGAGCTTCAAGCTGGCTGGTATCCTAAAGACGTTAAACGTGTTGTTACAACGGCAGGCAGGCCAGTACTACTTCTAAAATGGAAATACTTCTTTTATTTTTAGTGGTGGCTTCCTCTATGGCTCCCAGTACTCGAATTACATTCCTACTGGTCCAAAAGGGAGCTGACAGAAATGACATTTCATGGTTCAGAGGAAACTCCACAAAACACTGCAGCCACTTGTCCAATCAATCCTGGAAGGAAGCCAGCTAGCCAGCAAGCTGGAGGCAAGGCAGCCAGGGGAAGCAAGGATGGGTGATGAGGATAAAACCACGACTTGACATGTGTAGAGCATGAGCTGTTTTTAAAAGTGTTCTCGGAGATGTTACACTGTTTGATCCTCGAAACAAGTGTGACGTATCAGCCGGACAAGAGTTATCACCCAAATTTCACACGAGAAACTGAGACTACAAGTGAAGACAGGTGCACAAAATCGCATCGCTGGCTGAGACGCGGCAAGGGAGGACCAGAAGGGAGCTCAGATCCCCGCATTAGAATCACATACTTGCCAAATGGAGAAAGAAAAGCTAGTGTGGGCTGGGGGTGGAGACATGAGGAGCCAGGAGGCTAATTAAGTAACATGGGAGTGGGGGAATCATCAGAGCTCACAGTAAAGACCCCAAACGAGTGACAGAGGACTCGGTGGGACACACACACACATAGACAGGCACAGACACACACACCCTCCTTTGTGTTTTCAAAGTTCAAATTTACAAAGAATGTGTTTATTTACAGCTCTAAGTCAGAGGCCTTAGATAAATGCAGAATGCACAGTACAAGCATGTCTACTGCATTCCAATACGCTTCTTTATTTACCTACCCACAGAACTTGGCCTCTCAGATATCTTGGCCTTTGAGGTCTCATTCCCTATCTGAAATGTAAGAGTTTGAACAATATGGTCTCCAAAGGCCTGTTTCTCTCCACACTCTCTGACATCACTGTTTAAAGAGTACCTTGTTTGTTTCTGCAGGGCTGGGGATCAATGCCCTGTACATCACAGGCATGCGCTTTACTACGGAGCCACACCCCCAGCCAGGCCTACAGAGTATCTTTACATGCACTGATTTCAATCAGACACAATTAGTTCAGACACTATTTTTTGTTGGGTTTTGTTGTTTTGTTTTTCAGAAAGAATCCCACTGTACACCAGAGCAGCCTCGAACTCCTTGATCATCCTGTCCTTACTTCCCTAGCACTGGGATTATAGGTGTGTGATGCATCTTCTCAACTCCGGATCTGGGGAGTCTCTGAAGGACCATTCCTGTTTCAAATCTCCCTGTACAGTAGGCAACTCTCCCTCTGCCAGATGTTGTACCCTTCTCCTCCTTTTCAGTGTAGATCTCAAGAGCACTCCCTAATAAATGACATCTCAGATATATGAATGATTTGCCTGCATGCATCTATATGTACTATGCCAGGGGGTCAGAAGAAGGTACCAGATCTCCTAGAAGTAGAGTTACAAACAGTTGTGAGCTGCCAAGTAGGTGCTGGAAATTGAACACAGGTCCTCTGCAAGACCAGCAAGTGCTCAAGCCTCCAGGCCATCTCTCCAGTGCCTCAGATGCTACTCTTAAAAAGTCAAGACTCACTGATCTATAAGTGATTTCTAATACTATCACTTTGCATATTTTTCATTATAGAGTTGTTGATTGGTTGTTTTTTTGGTTTTTTTTTTTTGTTGTTTCGTTTTGTTTTTTGTTTTTGAGACAGGCTTTCTCTGTGTAACAGCTTTGGCTGTCCTGGAACTCACTGTGTAGACCAGGCTGGCCTTGAACTCACAGGGATACGCCTGCCTCTGCCTCCTAAGTGTAAAGGCGTGTGTCACCACCACCCAGCTCGTTATAGTTTTAATACTGAATTCATACTCAAGTGTAACAACAGATCTGGAAATTAAATCAACTAGCCCTCATTAAACTGGAATCTTCCTGGGGATATGATTAAGAGCTCAGTGGTTAAAGGCTCTTCCCATTAGATGATGCAAGCATAACCACCAGAGTTTGGTCCCTAGAGCCTACATCAAGGTGGAGGGAGAGAACCAACTCCACAAAGTTGTCCTCTGACCTCCACACGTGCACACACACAAATAATAAACTTTAAAAATTCTCATGTGTCTGTAATCCTATCATTTGGGAGGCAAAGGCAAGAAAACCAATGCAAGCCTAGTCTACATGGTGAGTTCCAGGCCAGCCTGGTCTACACGGTGAGTTCCAGGCCTACATGGTGAGTTCCAGGCCAGCCTGGTCTACATGGTGCGTTCCAGGCCTACATGGTGAGTTCCAGGCCAGCCTGGTCTACATGGTGAGTTCCAGGCCAGAGTCTGGTAGCTCACAAGTCATCCTTGCCTGAATGCTGGGAACCTTGTTCTACAAAGGCTCTGAAGTTCTGCAATTTGCCTTCTGTGATGCTTGAACCAGATATCAAGAGGAATGAAGAGCTTACTGCCCCAGCGGCCAGCCCACAGGCTCACAGCTACAGAGCACCGCCTTGCCCCAGGACCGCCTCTCCACCGGGGCTAGGAGCAGCAGAAACCATCATTTGATAATGACAAGAGGGGGGGATGTAAAGCCCCCCACTCTACTTCCCAACTCTCCTACGCTCCCTGTGTACTAGGCGGACATGTCAGTACACCTCAGCCCCTCCTCCTGCCCAATCCTGTATCCATCCCCTCCTTTCCACAGGTGTGAATCCCAAAAACACTCCCTAATAAAGTGTCTTGTATGATAACTGGCATCTCGGAGTCAGCTTCGCAAGAACCCAACCTACGACACCACCCAAATTATGAGCAAACATCTAATTAAACTACTGAAAAGCAGGCTCTGAAATTCACACACACACACACACACACACACACACAAACACACACGCACACACACACAACACACACACACACTACAATGTACGAATGTTAGTTATTCTTCACCATTTTCTATGTTGAACAGTTTTTAATTAATAAACTAATTGATTAATTAGGAGTGTGTGTGTACATGCCGGGGCAGGAACGTGGAGGTCAGTAAACAATTTTTTGGAAATCATTTCTCTCCTTCCACCTTGCAGACAACGTCTCTCGTCTCTGCCACCACCGTGCTGTTTTCCAGGCTAGCTGGCCGAATCTGGTTTTTACGTGGGTTCTGGCCATTGAACTCAGGTCAGGCTTACCTGCTGGGCCATCTCCCCAGCCCCTATCTATCCCTGTGTTGTGAGTCCTTTGAAACTGTGAGATCAAAAAGACACTCGGGTTCTATCACATATATACACAAAAACCCCGGCACACTACCGGCACACTCCCCTCTTGATAATCATGACGGACACAACCTGCTTCGTGTTCTCACCCGTGAAATACAGGAACCTGCATCTCAGGGTCTACCCAACTCCCTCCACTGCAAATGCCTGTTGGCTATGACCCACCTGCACCGAGACTCAAAAGTCTACTGTGGGCAGCTAAGATGGCTCAAGGGAGTCAACTCACTTGTTACCAAGCCTGATGACTGAGTTCAATCCCCAGGTCCCACATGGTAAAAGCAGAGGACCAACTCCAATGCACCATGACTTACGTACGTACGTACACACACACACACACACACACACACACACACACACACACACACAAAAGAAACGAAATATTTTTAATTTAAAAATAAAAACTGTGCTGGGCGGTGGTGGCGTATGCCTTTAATCCCAGCACTCAGGAGGCAAAGCCAGGCGGATCTCTGTGAGTTCAAGGCCAGCCTGGGCTACCAAGTGAGTTCCAGGAAAGGCGCAAAGCTACACAGAGAAACCCTGTCTCGAAAAAAAAAAAAAAAAAAAAAAAAAAAAAAAAAACCTGGAAGTTTCACATGGGCTGGAGAGATGGCTCAAAAGTTAAGAGCACTGACTGCTCTTCCAGAGGTCCTGAGTTCAAGTCCCAGCAACCACGGTGGCTCACAACCATCTGTAATGAGATCTGGCACCCACTTCTGCATACATAATAAATTAATTAATTAATTTAAAAAACTAATTAATTAATTAATGTCTACTGTGCCTGCCTATGTCCCGCATGATTCAAACCCAGCCTCAGCACCATGCTCTTCCTATTCATCCACCAAAGACACCACAACCAACGCGGCCCGTGTTCCCCTTCTCATCCTTCGCATGCCTCTGGAACCAGACCACCTATGTGCAAATCCCAGCTCTGTTTCCTACTTGACTTTGTGACCCAGGCAGGCCACTGTAGCCATTTAGAAAGTTCTGGCAGTCTGTAAAATGGGGACAACAACTGTTTCTATGTCAAGATAAGAGGGTTAAAGAGGACAACACAAATAAAGTGCTTCGCCCAGCATGGTGGTGGCACACCTCCTTAATCCCAGTCCTGGGAGGCAGAGGCAGGTGGACCTTTGTGAGTTCTCAGCCAATCAGAGCTACACAGTGAAACAGTCTCAAAACAAACAATAACAAACTCCAAAGTGACAGCACGTGACCCAGAGGACCCAAACAAACACCATCTTATCACACCATCCACCCACAAGCTTTCCTGTTCACACCTCCTTCTGGCATTGACATGTCTTCAACAGGACATTTAATTAAGCAGTAAGTACTACATGAGGAAGGCTTATACCCCAGCCCACCAAATCATCTCCCTAGTGACTGTAACTGCTTTGGGAAGGTTTCCCCTTCTCTATCACTTTCATGGATAGAACAGCAGAATTAGGGACTGTCCCTCGTGGACACCCATCTACAACAGGATGAATCATTTGCCTGCCCAATCTCGCCTCTATTTTCTCCCTGGCCTCATCATAACTCCCCCCGCCCCTCTCTTTTTCTTTTTTAACGTAACCTCTGATCCTCCTACATACTCTTACTAACGCACATGATAAATCAAAACAAGGAAATTCCATTCTGAAGTTTTACTTAAAAAAAAAAAAAATCCATATTTAAAGCCAGGCCTAGTGTGGTACACACCTTTTGTCCCAGCACTTGGGACGCAAAGGCAGGTGGATCTCTGAGTTCAAAGCCAGCCTGGTTTACAGAGCAAGTTCCAGAATAGCCAGGGCTACACAGAGAAACCCCTTCTCAAAACAAACAAACAAAATCTATTTTTTGGCGATCTTATTTCTTTTTATGTGGATGAGTGTTTTGTCTGCACGGATGTCTGTGCACCATGTGTGTGCCGTGCCCACACAGGCCAGAAAGAGGGAGTCAGATTCTCTAGAATTGGCCCCACCTATCCCTCCTCTAGTTATGGACCATTCAGCTTTTTATTAGACCAATCAGGTGCCTTAGGCAGGCAAAGTGAAACAGTAACACATCTTTACACAATTAAACAAATGCAACACACCTTTGCATAGTTAAAGTAATAGTCCACAACATAAACAAATGTAACACATCTTTACATAGTTAAAGTACTCTTTCACAACAGATGGTGACAGTATTCCAACCACCATTTTCAATGTGGAAAAAGTAAGACCTGGAACAGTTAAGAAGTCCCACCAAATAAAGTCTCACCAAATAAAAAACTAATCAACCTTCAAGACAGGCAGAGGCAGGAGGATCTCAGTGAGGTCAAGGCCAGCCTGGTCTACATAGTGAGTCTCAGGTCAGCTAGGGCTGCATAGGAGAGACCTTGTCTCCAAAAGGAAAAAAAAGAAAAAGAAAAAGAAAAAACCCAAAGAAAACAAATGAGTAATCAAGATTCTGGAGAAGCAAGCAAACTGTCCAGACCAAATCACAGCGAGTGGTAAGAAGAGTTTCAAAGCGATCCAGCCCAACTGCAAGGCAGCGCTGACTCCCTCTCTACACTCTCCAGCCACCCGCCCAAAGGCAAAGTCAATCTTGCCACCCGTTTTTGATGACTCCGTGCTGCCTAGGTAGCAAAATGCAAATTCCAGCAAGCTAAGAAAATTCCAGCACTACCCGAGCTGCAATCCGCTTCCCATCTTTCACTCACTCTCCTGTCGCAACTGGCCATCTGGCAACACAAACCACTTCCCAGCTGTTGGCCAATCCCTGCCTTTGCTCAAGCTGCTGCTGCTATGTGCACCGCCCTTTCCCCTCTTTGCCTGGTTGGCACGGAGCCCTTCACTTTTTTTTTTTTTTTTTTCCGGGAAATGACCCACCACCCCCTAGTTCTCTCGGAGCCTCTTTCCTGGGCTTTCACTAGCCCCCGCAAAAACACCATTGAAGTGTTTCCTGAATTACGTGCTGTTATATACAAACACTCCCGTGTCTTTCCAGTAAATGCCCAGACAGCAGAGACCATGTCTCATTTCTCACTCTAAGTACTACTACTCAACCGCCAGCATAGTGCCTGATACCATGTATCAGGTATTTGCGGAGTGGCACAGAACACAAACAAATTAGGTCATCGCAGACCATTCACTTCAATACCTGCTTGTTGAGGTTTATCTTCAAAGTTCAGTTTTTAAATGGGCAGGCCAGATGGCAGTAAGGCCAAACGAAGGAAAAACAAACTTGTTTCAAAATCCAATCTCCGTAATATTTTTTAAATATTTATTTATTTTATGTATGTGAATGCTCTATCTGCATGTACATCTTTATGCCAGAAGAGGATATCAGATCCCATGATAGATGGTTGTGAACCACCATGTGGTTGCTGGGAATTGAACTCGGGTCCTCAGGAAGAGCAGCCAGTGTTTTGTTTTGTTTTGTTTTTGCTTTTTTTTCTTTATTTTATGTACATTGGTATGAAGGTGTCAGATCCCCTGGAACTGGAGTTACAGACAGTTGTGAGCTGCCATGCAGGCCCTGGGAATTGAACCTGGGTCCTCTGGAAGAATAGCCAGTGCTTTTAACCGCTGAACCATCTCTCCAGCCCTGCAGCCAGTGTTCTTAACCACTGAGTCATTTCTCCAGCCCTCTCTGTAATATTTTAATACTAACACAATCCTTTTTTTTTTTTTTTTAAAGTTCTAGTTGGGGTGGGGACTAAAATTATTTATTTATTGTTTTTTGTTTTGTTTGGGACAGGGTCTCATGTAGCCCAGGCTGGTCAATTTCTGTTCCTCCTGCCTTCCCCTCCTGCATGATGGTTTTATGCATCCCTGGAGACCAAATCCAAGGCTTCATGAATATTAAGCAAGCGTTCTACCAACTGATCTACACTCCCAGCTTCTCAAACCTAGTTTCAATGTGTGTGTGTGTGTGTGTGTGTGTGTGTGTGTGTGTGTGTGTGTGTCCAAAGAGGCCAGAAGAGGGCAGCAGATCCCCTGGAGCTGGAGTTACAGATGGTTGTGAACCTCCCAATGCTGGTAGTAGGAACCAAATTCCACTCTTAACTGCCAAACCCTCTCTCAAGTCCTAAAACTTACACAGGTCAGAAGAGGGCGCTAGATCCCCAACAACTGGTGTTACGGATGGTAATGAAAGATCAAGAAGGTACTGAGACCTGAACCCCAGTCTTCTGTAAGAACAAGTGCTTCTAATCCCCAAGCCACCTCTCCAACCGCCTTAGTTCTATATTTTAAAAAACAAAGGGGTTTTTTGCTTTATTTTGATGTTCTGGTTTTTTGAGATAGGATTTCCTTGAACTGGCCATCTATCTCAGGCTGGCTTTAAACTTACGGAAATCCTCTGCCCCTGCCTTTGAGCAAGTGCTGGAAATAGGAGTGAATGCTTGAGATCACCACTCCAGGCTACAAGGTGATTTTTAAATTTAACTGTCTTGAAACAATGTTTAAGTTCTCTACCCATAATGTACTGTTTTGTAAATGGGACTGGTTTCTGCACCCAGGATACAGTGAGTCTGCAGGTGTTGCATACACAAGTGGCAAAAGGCTGCCTTCTACAACTAGGCTGTATACACTGGTACCTGCAGACCTCCAGGGTAAGGACAGAGCCAAGAGTAGACCAAGAGCCAGAAAAAACTTCTAATGTCAAGTGTAAAGCAGGAAGAAGTGGGAGAAACCCCTGTGACCGGCTGTCTCAAGCCACTGGAAATAGAAAAGGGAAGGGTGAGAGTTAGGACAGGGCTGGGAAACTCTCCAAGGACTCAGAACAGAGTCAGATGCTGCCATTTGGCCTTTCACGTAAAGCCAGGAAAACACGTGATCACCCTCATTCCTTTGTGGTTCCAAATCAAGTGGAAGCTAGGCACACATCTGTAATCCCAGGACTTGGGATGTCGTAGTAGCGAAAGGATAAGGAGTTCAAGGCCAACCTTAGTTACTTGGTAAATGTGAAGCCACCCTGCACATCCAGGGGCCCAGACTCAAAGACAAAACAACAAAGCACAAATGAGAACTTTTGCTTCCCTAATCCTGAAGCACGTCTTCGCTACTTAAAAAGTGGGTTCTATTTGGGGGGGAAAAAATAGGAGGAAGAGGTGAATCCATTCCCAACACCACAAGAGTAGCAGCATCACCAACAACAACAAAAATGCTTACGTAAACTCAGTTCAGCAGAAAAGGAAACTGTTGGCCAGTCCACTGCTTTTGAGGTCAGCTCCAAAAAGGTTTATGTTGTTAGGGACTGTGTTGTTTTCCCCAAATTCTCATACTTACGTCCTAACTCCCAACATCTCAGGATGTATTTGGAGACAGGACCATTACAGAGGCAATGATGTTAAAATGAGGTTACTACTGGATGTTTCAATCCAACCCAGCTGGTTTCCTTATAATAGATAAAGGCACAGAGAGCCACACCTGGGATTCGTGGCATGTGAACAGACAGCAAGAAGGAGAGTCACCTGCCAGCCAGTAATCCACCTTAGACTTCCCGTATCCAGAATTGTGAGATCATTTTGACAAGCTATCCAACCTGTGGTGTCTGTTACAGTGGCCCCGGCAAACTAACACAATTGGTCCCCTGGTTTCTATGTGCACCCACGTCTGCTCACCACATAGATAAAAGAAGACACGAGGACATATCTGCACAAAGGAAGAATCACCTTGTCCTACACAGTTAATTCATCACACCTGAACTGTAAACACTGCGCACGATCAAGAAAGCCACTGACTAAAATAACTGCGACCAGTAACATTTTTTGAATATTCAACTATGTGCCAGTTACTGCAAGCCCTTTAGTGATTTAATTCACTGAATCTTAGACTAATGCTGTGAGACAGATACGATTATAGCTCTCATCTGTAATGAGTAAGTGGGGCACAGAAATTAATTTGTTCAAGGTCACAAAACTAGTGGGTGGCAATGCTAAAATTGTAACTCACATCATCTGGTTCTAGTACATAAAACGGAATCAATCGGCTGGGCGGCAGCACTCGGGAGGCAGAGCCAGGTGGATCTCTGTGAGTTTGAGGCCCAGCCTGGTCTACAGAGCGAGATCCAGGACACCAGGACAGACACCAAAACTACACAGAGAAACCCTGTGTGTGGGGGGGCATGAATCAATCAACTGCTGTAATATCATATCCCCGCCCCCCATGTATATTTACTTGTGTGCGTGTGTGTGTGTGTGTGTGTGTGTGTGTGTGTGTGTGTGTGTGTGCGCACAAATATGTACATGCCAATGTGCTCACGTGGAGTGCAGAAGACATCTCGTGGGACTCTGCTCTCCTTCCACCATGTGATCCCAGAAACCAAACTTAAATTGACAGGCATAGTTGAAAGCATCTCTACCTATTAAGCCATCTTGCTGGCCCTTTGTTTTTGAGACAAAAATCTCACATATAACCACAGCTGGCCTGAAACTCCATGACTGGTGTTTTGGAAAGAAAGATAACCCTTAAAATGTGTTTCCCCTCCACCTGCCAATGAAAACAACACATGAAGTGGCCGATGTTCAAAAACAAAACAAAAACATGCCAGGCATGATGGCACAAGCCTGTAATCCCAGCCCTTGGGAGTAGAGGTAGGAGGAGCAGGCATTCAAGGTCACCAGTCTTCAGCTACATAGTTACAAGCAAGACTGGGCTACATAAATGCCTACCCTCAAGAAAAAAAACACAGCGCCAAAGTCAACAGTCCCTAAAGTCAATTTAAATCAATCCGAACTGGCACAGAAATGTCTCCAAAATATTAAATTCATATATAAAATGATGCCACCCTTTGAGTCTCACTATGCCTGACTTGAACTTGCCATGTAGACCATGCTTGCCTCAAATTCAGAGCTCAGCCTTCCTGTGGCCTCTGAGTGCTACGATTAAAAGCATGCTTCAATCTATATAAATAATTTAAAAATAAATTTTATAAAAAATAAAAATAGCCCAAGCGTATATATTTTAAAATGTCTTAAGAATGACTCCAGGCCGGCGGTGGTGACTCATGCCTTTACACTTAGGAGGCAAAGTCAGGCGGATCCCTGTGAGTTCAAGGACAGCCTGGTCTACAGAGTGAGATCTAGGATAGGCACCAAAAACTACACAGAGAAACCCTGTCTCGAAAAACAACAACAACAACAAAAAAAAAAAAAAAATGACTCCACTTGGCTGTCTCCATTATCTCTCCCGCCCCATGTTGTGTATTTCTGTAATAAACAGGTATCTGGACTACAGAGAGAAACCCTGTCTCAAAACACCAGGGAAGGAGGGAGAAGGGGGAGGAGGATCAGATAAGCTACAAAAAGAAACAGAGCCAAATAAACAGGAGAGGCAAACACACAGGCAGAAACTTGAGGGCGTGGTACTGGGAATACAGGTAGAGCCCTTGCCTAGCTGCACGAGGTTCTGGGTTCCATGTCTAGCACTACCAAAAAAAGATAAGAGGAGAGAAAAAAACAGGAGAAAGGAGGTGGAGAAAAAGAGCCGAGGAAGTATCCGATATCAGTGAACAGTAGTAAGCCATATCGGAGAGTGAGGAATGTTTCAAATAAACGTGAAAGGTGAACTGAGGTAACAGATGAGGAAGAAATGTGAGCTGCTGGGAAGTCGAAGAGGGAGGAAAAGGTCACAAGAACAAAGATGTCCCGAGATGCGAGGGAAGGCAGGAAACGAAACGCACAGGAGGATGTGGAAGTGAAAACAAGAACAGGAAATGATTAAAATAATCATAAAATATTAACAACTAAGCCAATCTCCATATATTTTCATAAGCAATATGATTTCTTTTACCCCCCGCCCAGCCCCCAAAGCACTGGGTTTTTGGAGACAGGGTCTCCGTATGTAGCCCCTGGCTTGTCTGAAATCGGTAAGTGTATCACGCTGGTCTCAAACTTTGGCAATCCTGCTTCTGTTTCTCGAGTACTGGTCTTATAGGCATGTGTCACCCTGCTGGGCCTAAGAGACTCTTTTCAAGAGAACTGGTGGTTGTACCTAGCTAGTGTATTCTCCCCACCCCCAATCCTTATCCTCAGGGGATGAATTCCAACGTGTTCTGCCAACACATGAAACCAAAGATAGCATACTAAACCCCAAACTTTTGATAAGTTTTTCTTACATGGGATAAAGCTTAATTCATAAATAAGAAACAACAAAAGATTAATAACAATAACCCATAGTATAAGATAATGGCAATGCCCTGTGATAAAAGTTTTTAATAGCTAGGCATGGTAGCACATGCTTGTAATCCCAGCACTTGGGAGGTGGACGCAGGAGGACTGAAGACCAGCCTCAGCCAGAGCTGAAGGCCATCCTGACCACACTATTTCAAAAGCCACCGCAACAAAATCCATCCTAGATTCATGTACTGTTTATTTCTGGAAGTTTCCTTTTAATATTTTCAAACCCAGATTGACCATCAGGTGACCTAAAATGCAGAAGTAAAGACAAGAATCGGGGCCTACTGTATAACTACTGAAAATAACAGTGCATCTGGGTAATAATAAGAAAACTGTGGGAAATGGCTTTTCCAAAATGGTCACACTCATCTAGTCTTTCTCTCTCCCACATGCATATTTTAGGACTAGGGTAGAGTCTACGTTCCCTTCGGCCTGGACAGAGTCCCTGTGACTACTAAATAATAGCCAAGAATGATACACAGAATCTTCGCATTAAAGCTAGTGCTATTTTCCTACTAAATTCTCAAAAAACAAGCCAGGAATGGCAGCACGTGCCTTAATCCCAACACTAGGAAGACAGAGGCAGGCGGATCTCTGAGTTTGGGGCCAGCCTGGTCTATTGAGCAAGCTCCAGGAAGGCCAGGGCTACAGAGAAACCCTGTCTCAACAGCCCCCAACAACAACAACAACAAAAAAAAAATCTCAAAACACCCTATGAGACAGGTACTATTGTTATTATACCGTGTGTGTGTGTGTGTGTGTGTGTGTGTGAGAGAGAGAGAGAGAGAGAGAGAGAGAGAGAGAGAGAGAGAGGCAGGCCTGACCATGCACACATGTGTAAACAAGAGATCACTGCCAGTGTCTTCCTCTTTCACTTTCCATCCTGGTTTTTCAGACAGTTATCTCCCAGAACCTGGACCTCAAAGACGAACTAGACTGTCTCCACAGCAAGCTCCCAGGATCCTCCTGTCTCTGCCTCCTGAGGGCTGGAACTAAAGGTGCCCACTGCCAGGCCTGGCTGTGCCCCACTTTCAAAAGGGTTCTTCTGGGGATCAAACGCAGGTCCTCACACTTGCACAGCAAGTATTTTACCAACGGAGCCACCTCCCCAGACCCTCGTCCTATTTTATAGATGAGGAAACTGAGACCTCAAACAGCTGCCTCATAAAGAAGTAAGGGTCTTAAGCATCTCCAATGCTTTTGGGGACTTTTTTCTTGTTTTGTTTTGTGTTTATTTTAGGCTGTACTGGGGACTGAACCTAAGAGAAGCATTCTATCACTGAGCTACCATCCCGGTTTTTAATGTTTCTTTTTATTATTGTTATTATTAACTGATTTATTTATTTTAGTTTTTCGAGACAGGGTTTCTCTGTGTAACAGTCCTGGCTGTCCTGGAACTCACTTTGTAGACCAGGCTGGCCTTGAACACACAGAGATCCAGCTGCCTCTGCCTCCTGAGTGCTGAGATCAAAGGTGTGTGCTACCATGCCTGGTTTTAAGTTTTAATATATATGCTTGCATCACATTAATTCGTAGAAGCCTAGGATGAAACAGTAGTAAGTGTTTAGCTATCGATTAAGAGTGTACATGATTATGTTTCTCTATAATCCTATACTTTCCCATTTTTTGACCTGGAGCAGGTATATGTTGTGGGATATTTGTACAATGTGTGAAGATGTATTGTTGATTGGTGTAATAAAAAGCCGAATGGCCAATACCTAGGCAAGAGGTGTAGGCAGTACTTCTGGGCAGAGAGAGAACTCTGGGAAGAAGAATGGCGGAGTTGCCAGCCAGACACGGGGAGGAAACAGGAAGTACAAGATGGAAGAGAGGTAACGCCATGTAGCAACATGTAGATTATCAATATAAATGGGTTGACTTAATTTATAAGAGCTAGTGGGGCAAGCCTAAGCTAATTCATAATGTCTGTCTCCATGTCGTCTTGTGTGAGCAGGCAGCCCAAGGAAAAGTCCGACTGCATATGGCATCCAAAGTGGGCCTGACAAAGTGATCTCTCGGGCAGGCTCAGTGTACAGAGGCACGACTTGTTTTGTTTTGTTTTTTGAGACAGGGTTTCTCTGTGTAGCTTTGGAACCTGTCCTGGAACTCACTCTGTAGACCAGGCTGGCCTCAAACTCAGGCGTGCGCCACCACCGTCCAGCAGAGGTAGGGCTCTTTTAAGAGACCCTAGTGTGCAGCTGAGCATTTGAACAACCAACATGGGGCACAAACTCCTGCTTCAGGCAGACACAAGAGATACCAGAGCTAGGGCAGGCAGGTAAATGCAGCTAGGCTCCAGAGAACTGAGCGGGGCACAGCCAGCCTCCAGCACCACTCTGTGTCTCCAAGGTCACAGAACACTGTAAGCAAACAGCTACAGACTCACAAAGAGCCAGGTCCAGACACACACACACACTCACTCACAAAAAATAAAAATAAAAAATAAAAAACCTAGAAAAAGGTACCATATGCTTTAAAAGGTGCTTAGGTGCTGAAAAAGAAAAATACATATAGACGGTCATTAAAAAAATAGTTTAGAGCTGGAGAGATGGCTCAGAGGTTAGGAGCACTGGCTGTTCTTCCAGAGGTCCTGAGTTCAATTCCCAGCAACTACACAGTGGCTCCCAACCATCTGTAATAAGATATGGTGCCCTCTTCTGGCATGCAGACAGACATACAAGCAGAACATAGTATACATAATAAATAAATTTTTAAAAAAGTTTAAAGTCTTTCAAGAGAAAGTAAAGTAATATTAAAAAGTGAGCCATGTAAGAAATGGGAATTATTATATAACACAGGGAGTTTGGACCTTATATGGTGCTTTGTTAATTTTGAATTTTTTGAATCCTAATGAACAGTGACTGACAGCTGCTGAGAGACACTGGATTATGAAAGGGACTGCTGAATTAAACTAGCCTTTAGAGATGTCTTGGCTTCAGAATGGAAGTCGGAAAATGTTTTTAGTTGGGGGAAAGGTTGTGCTTTTGTTTCCATAGGAGATGAAAAGCTATCGATTCCTTCAAAATTAATAAAGATCAGATTTGACTGAGGGCAACCTTAGGATCTTGGCTAAACACATGCCGGGAAATGCCAAGAAAGACTACATGACAGGTGATGTACATGCTGATCCCTCAACATGGGAACAACTCTGAGACTGAATGAGACATGATAAATCTTGTTGGTTACAGCGTCCTCATGACTTGTTACATTCCAGTTTGGATCTGCAGTCCAAACAGATTTATGAAGTTGACAGATGCCTTTTACCTACTCAAACATAAAACAAAAAATCTTTAGCTGACTTGTGTATACTGTACATCCCATACTTGTGTTAATATGGATATGTTAACTTTAAAAGCTTATATGATTTCCGAAAAAAGGGACCAGATGCCAATAAAGACAAATAGCCCAGGTGATCCAGCCTTTCAGAATGCCTCTGTTACATTTTCCTCAAAATTCTGAATCCAGAACAACTTCTGAGTTAGCTGAGATGGTCCAGCCTCACAGACTACTCCAACCAGATAAGCTCTACATTTTCCCATTGCAGAGACTAAACAAAAAATAATACAGCTAGTTCTCCCAGGACCTGACCATTATCCCAATTTTCTCAAGGTGCCCTAAAAATGCCATCACCCCCAGACAGCAGGAAGCAATCTAGAGAACACATGCCCACATCCCCCAGGGGTGGGGTGGGTGATTTCTGGTCATCTGATGGATGTTTATCATTGTTTGGGGGTGAGGAGGTATTCGTTACAACTTGTTACTGGTCATGGTTACCAAAATAAACAAACAAACAAACAAAAAATGTTAGATTCAAGGATTTCTTTCTAGAAAGAAAAGGGGGGATATAAAAATGACAGGCTAAAAGCAGAGATTATTTAATCTACTTTTAAACTAAAAAACAACTATTAATCTCAAATACTTTCCCTGGTATAGATTCTTGTATACTGATACATATTTTAAGGTTACTTTTGTCATACTGTATATATGTTTCTACTCTTGTCTAAGGTAATGCACCTATGTAGCTGATGTTAAAATGTAAAGTTCTAGTTCTTGAAAGTTATTATTACAAACTGTTTAGGATAATTAAGAAATGCAGGCTAGCAGTTAGTCATTTTTAACAATCAAATTTGTAGTCACGTTTAAGTGTGTATTCAAGGTCAATCAGAGACACATTTTAAACAGACATGTTCTTTAAACACTTCAGAGACCTACAGAATATGGTAATTAAGATGTTTTAATAACATAAGACTTCATGACAGTGAGACATGTCTGCTCCTGACAATACCAATTTACCTCAGTGGGCATTGAAGAACCTCCATATGGAATTTGCTTTCAATGTGGCAGAGCTAGCCACCTGGGCAAGAAACTGCCCTTGCCTCAACTGCTGACAGAATGTTGTCCAAATTGGGCAAGCAAGACACAAAAGAGGCTGACTGACAAAATTTGCCAAGGCTGGACAGTCCTTCAAAATTCCTGCTTCACAGAAAAGCCTGTCAGATATCTAGGCTGACAGGTCAAAGATGAATGCCCAAACACTGCAGAGAACCTTGGCTGACTGTGCAGGCGGCCAGCTGTCTCTGTTGTTTTTTATAGTTTTGGAAGTTGTTTGTTCTACACTTTCTGTTTACTCAGGTAATAGCTATCCTCAGTTCTGTGAAGGGGTTGAACAGGAGACAGTTATAGTTAGTTTTCTTGTTACCAAATTCGGAAAAGAAACGAAAGGAAAGAGGAAAGGAAAGGAAAGGAAAAAGGAAAAAGGAAAAAAAGGAAAGGAAAGGAAAAAGGAAAAGAAAAGAAAAGAAAGGAAAGGAAAGGAAAAGAAAAGAAAAGAAAAGAAAAAGAAAAAGAGATCTACATGAACAACCTGGACATGAATGGGAGTAATGAAGGGTGAGGGGTGAGGGAAAGAGAGCCTGTGGGAGCGGGAGATCCCAGCTGGATCAAGAACAAAGAGGGAGAACAAGGAATAGGAGATCATGGTAAATGAAGACCACCTGAGAAAAGGAAGAAACAAAGTGCTAGAGGCCCACAGAAATCCACAAAGATACCCCCACAATAGACTGCTGGCAATGGTCGAGAGACAGCCGGGACTGACTTACTCTGGTGATGGGATGGCCAAACACCCTAATAGTTGTGCCAGAAACCCCATTCAAGGACTGAGGAATCTGGATGCAGACATCCACGGCTAGGCCCCGGGTGGAGCTCCGGGAGTCTTAATTAGCAAGAAAGAGGAGGGTTTATATGAGCGAGAATTGCTGAAACTAAGGTTGGATAAAGCACAGGAACAAATAGCCAAACGAATGGAAACACATGAACTATGAACCAAAGGCTGAGGGGCCCCCAACTGGATCAGGCCCTCTGAATAGGTGAGACAGTCGATTGGCTTGATCTGTTTGGGAGGCATCTAGGCAGTGGTACCAGGTCCTGGGCTTGTTGCATGAGTTAGCTGTTTGAAACCTGGGGCTTATGCAGGGACACTTGGCTCAATCTGGGAGGAGGGGACTGGACCTGCCTGGACTGAGTCTATCAGGTCGATCTCAGTCCTCAAGGGAGGCTTTGCCCTGGAGGAGGTGGAAATGGGGGGGAGGGAGGGGGAGAACAAGGTAATCTGTGGTTGATATGTAGAACTGAATGGTATTGTAAAATAAAATAAGAGAGAGAGAGAGAGAGAGAGAGAGAGAGAGAGAGAGAGAGAGAAAGGAAGGAAGAAAGAAAGAAACTCACAAAAGAGATGTCAAGTGCCTAAGGTTGAGAGACAAAAGCTTAAATTGTTTATCTGAGAAAATGTTTTTGGATCCAAAAAGATATTTTTAGGTTGATAATACAGCTATGATAGAAAGCGGTTTAGGTATAAAACTTTGGACCCACTAAGATAGGATAAATAACATAGTACTTTCTCCAAATTTGCCAAATGAAAATGGACTGCAATTCTTTTTTTTTTAACGATTTATTTATTTATTATGTATACAGAAGAGGGTGCCAGATCTCATTACAGATGGTTGTGAGCGACCATGTGGGTGCTGGGAATTGAACTCAGGACCTCTGGAAGAGCAGTCAGTGCTCTTAACCTCTGAGCCATCTTTCCAGCCCATAGACTATAATTCTTACCTGGTAATTGTCCTTATTATATATAGTTCTACTGTGTTAAGAGTTTAAACCTTCCCTTTTTACTTAGAGAAAAAGGGAGAAATGTTGTGGAATATTTGTACACTGTGTGAAGATGTATTGCTGTGATTGGTGTAATAAAAAGCTGGACAGCCAATAGCTAGGCAGGAAGTATAGGTGGGACTTCTGGGCAGAGAGAACTCTGGGAAGAAGAAAGGCAGAGTCACCAGCCAGGCATGGGAAAGAAACAGGAGATGCAAGATGGGAAAGAGGCAACACCATGTAGCAGAACATATATTAATAAAATTTGGGTTAATTTAAGTTATAAGAGCTAGTGAGACAAACCTAAGCCAAGGCCAAGCTTTCATAATTAATACTGTCTCCATGTCATTACTTATGAGCTGGTGATTCAAAGAAAAATACAACTACAAGTATTACTCTGTGTTGTTTCTGTTTTGAAAGTGAGTCACTCTATAGTCCAGACAGGACTCCAACTCACCATCCTCCTGCCTCAGGCTCCCTAGTGCTGTGATTACAAACAGCACCACCATAACCAATTGTACCTCTCAATCACTTTAGTAGGGTTTTTATTTTATTTATTTTTCTTTCTCTTCTCCCCCACCTCCACCCCTGCAAGCTTAGGGGCTGGAGAGACGGCTTGTGAGGAGAACTTGTGAGGAGAACTTACTGTTCCTGCAGAAGACCCAAGTTCAGTTCCCAGCACCCAGGTGGCTCACAACTGACTGTATCTCCAGCTCCAGGGGATCTGATGCTGTGTCCTTTGGCTGCCTTGGGGACCCAAACATATATGTTCATACACACATACATCTATACATAAATAAAATAAATTAATTAAAAAAATTATCAGAAGTACTCTGCAAAGATGGATAGTGACCATCTCAATAAGCCATGGGTTATTAAATAGAAATCTCACTGGGCAGTGGTGGTGCATGGCTTTAATCCCGGAACTCAGGAGGCAGAAGCTGGTGGATCTCTCTGAATTCAAGGCAAACCTGGTCTACAAAACAAGTTCCAAACAGCCAAGATTGTTACACAGAGAAACTGTTTAAAAAAAAAACCAAAACCCATCAGTACCAGGTGTAGGAGACTTTCTTAAGAACTGTTGATCAGGCAACCCCAGAGGCCCCAAAAAACAGAAGTTATTCCCTTTGCTCTTAGCTGCCTACTTGTAACAGGCTTTCTTTTGGGCCATCTACCAACTCCCAAATCATGACACAGAGACTTATTATTAGTTATGAATGCTCAGCCTTATCTTATCCTCGTTTCTTGCTAGCTTATATTAACTTGTTTCTCTTCATCTACGTTTTGCTTTGGGGCTTTTTACCTTTCATTCTGTATGTCTTACTCCATGTCTGTCTAGCTGGCCCCAGATGTCTCCCTTTTTTTTTCTCCCTCATTCTCCCCTCCTCTCTCCTACCAGCCCTGCCTATTCCTCTACTGCCTAACTACTGGCCATTCAACTTTTTTTTAGACCTATCAGGTGCCTTAGGCAGACAAGGTCAAACATAACTAAACAAATGCAGCATAAACAAGTGTAACACACCTTTACAGAAAGTAGTCTGCAACGCCCACCAGAACGAGAAGATAAGATACAATTGTTAAAGATACAGCATACTTCAGTTGCAGGATACAGAGAAATCAAGCTGGAGCTGAGCTAGAAGCTTCCTCCCTGCTGGCTGACTTTTCACGGTGCTAGAAAGTGCTATCTAGGCAACTGACAAGCAAAGTAGTCAGTGGCGTTACTCAGCTGTGGATCTTATGTGCTATAATACCAACCTGCCAAGCAAACCGTGGCCACTGTGCAATAGTGGTGGGACTGTTAGAGGAAAACTAACTGCACACGGAGTAGATGAGAGAGCAGCCCACTCCACAAGAAGGAATTATGCCCAGTACCATGGACTTGGTCAAAAGCATGGGTTCGGGAGGTCATAGGTCACAGACCATGAGCCCTGCTGCTTTATTTTGCTAAGCAACTGCCTTCTAAATATTTATGTTTATGTTAGTCAAAGAAGCTTCTTTTTTGCAGATGGTGGTTAATGACTTACAACCAATCAAGATGCTGAAAATAACTGGTTATTGAATGATCATCTCTATATGGGATATCTGCATTCCCCCTTCCAAGGCTCTGAGAACATCACAAAAGGGGGAGTGGAAAGAATGTAAGGGCTGTCAGGCCAGTGAGGTGGCACTTTTTGCTGAGCATAACAACCTGAATTCAAGCCCCAAACCCCACAGGATAGAAAGTGAAAGTGCGCTGGGCAGTGTTGGCGCACACCTTTAATCCCAGCACTCGGGAGGCAGAGCCAGGCGGATCTCTGTGAGTTCGAGGCCAGCCTGGTCTACAGAGCGAGATCCAGGAAAGACGCAAAGCTACACAGAGAAACCCTGTCTCAAAAAACCAAAAAAAAAAAAAAAGGTGAAAAGCAACTCCCTACAGTTGGTCTCTGACCTCCACACATCTCACACTCACACAAACTAAATTTTACAAATTGTTTCTTAAAGACTATAACAGCTGGAGGATGTGGAGGAGAGTTATGAAAGGCTGTCTTCTGGGCATGGCACAGCTGTTTCACCCATAACCTGAGCAGCTACAGTTACCTCCACAGGACGGGGCCCACTGAGATTCTGTCAGGGCTGAAAGAGGGGCTTCTGGGGCCCTCCCCCTCACCCAGTAGCTACTGGCAATTGACAGCTACTGGGAAGGAGACACTGTCTACAGTGGTGTAGCCACAGCTGAGTTACTCAAGGGCCAGCAGGTTACAGCACCACACCCAAGGCCTTGGTTAAACTCAGTGGATCACAAAACAAAAACAAAAAAGCAGAGGGCCAAAGATGCCCGGCACCATGCTTGAGGGCCTGAGTTCAATCCCATGGCAGGACTCCGATTCACACAAGGTCTTCCGTGACCTCCACATACACACGCACACAAAAATGAAATTTGAAAAAAAATTAGCCATTAAAAAAATAAAAGGAAAGATGTGTACTCGGGAAGGAAATTTGTTGAGCAGAAAGGAGATCAGTAAGAGTGAAAGGGGACCGCGCGCGCGTGCGCACTATCAGAATGCACTGGACACAATGGCAAGGTCAAATTTGCTCCCAAAACATTCTGTGCTTGGTTGATGGGCCTCCCAAATATTCCAGTTGGGGATCACGCTTGTAGCCCTTGGAAACAAAGAAACCAGTCGGCTTCAATCCCTAGCTGTGTATGTTCCCTGAACCTCCCTGAAGCTCTGTTAGGATAAGAAGTTGACAGAGACTCTGGAGACTCCAGGCGCTGAGCAGAGCCCCCCAACAACCTGTGTTTTTGAACACGGGGGTCCACCCACAGCAGACCAGCTCCTTCCTTCTACTGTTTTAACAGGAAGCCCTTTGTTTTCTCCTTATACGCATCCTGTTAACTCCTAGAATATTCCTCAAGATGCTTTTATGCCACTAGTTTTGATTTTTAAAAAGGAAGGAAGGAAGGAAAAGAAGGGAAGCCAGCCAGCTGGTCTCTGCTTTTCCTCTAAGAATACAGTACTTCACATCTGGGCATGTGGACTTCAGAAGACGCTCCGGACATAATGAAGAAAAGCTTGCTGGAGGGTGGAGTGATCCGATCCAGAATGTCTGGGCAAATAGGAAGGCGGTGTGAGTCCTACTACAGAGCAGGCTCAAACCTCTGAAGATGGGCGAAAGCGATATTGGCAGTGGAAGGGGGGCGGGGGCTTTCACTCCATGGCTCCCTCCTGCCCTCTCTTTGTGGACTTTCCAGTTTTACCTGTTCGGCCCCCTCCCCCATGGCAAAGGACAGTGACTCCTGTCAGGACAGAACTCACCCCAGGGACCTGGCATCCAACTTCCTGCCAGCCAGATGCTTCCTCTACTCCCGCCCCAACCCTGGAAAACAAGTGACACACAGTGGACTTTGGACAGAAACTCTGCTTATCAGGGAGTCCCAGGCTGACGAACTCCAGGGTTTCAATGCCTGGGAAACCCCAATGTGCATGAGCTCACACTGCACCCCCACAGCCTCCTCCCAATTCTGAGAGACTTCTTTCTCACTTAACATTTGCTTTGGACACCTACCCGAGCCTGCGAAGAGGCAACAGGTATGAATTCTGCGATTTTCTTGTCTCAAAGCCAACAGATGTGAAATCCAAGCCCCAGTACTTTCTAATTTACTACATAAAATGTGTAGCATTTCAATCCATCTTTGGGGGTTTAGGAAAGGGGGCATGTCAGTGACCTCCCCCCTTAAATTCCAGCTGTGTGTGGAAGTTGGGCAGATACAAGCAGCCATGCTATAGCCCTATAATACCAGCATGAAAAAAAAAAAAAAAAAAAAAAAAAAAACAGTTGGAGCTCTGTGAGTTCAAGACTAGCCTGATCCACATAGCAAATTTCAGGCCAGCTAAGGTTATACAGTGAGACCCTGTCTCAAAACAACAACAAAACAAAAAAAGAAACAAAGAAAAGAAAACTCTCCAGGCTATCTTAAGTAAAATAAACAAGATGTAATCTAATGCATACCATAAGGCTCTTTTGTGTAAGAAAAGGGTCAGAAAGCAAATACACATTTGTACACATGTGTCTGAATAACAAAATACTAGAAAGATATATATAAACTCTCCCAGGTATAGTTTCAGCAAGAGTAGAATGGGACGCCGGGCGGTGGTGGCGCATGCCTTTAATCCCAGCACTCGGGAGGCAGAGGCAAGAGGATCTCTGTGAGTTCGAGGCCAGCCTGGTCTACAGAGTGAGATCCAGGACAGGCACCAAAACTATACAGAGAAACCCTGTCTCGAAAAACCAAAAAAAAAAAAAAAAAAAAAAAAAAAGAGTAGAATGGGAGTGAACTAATCCACCTCTCTGATGTACTTTGAATCCCAAATCCTGTCAACCAATGCACTATGAATAAACAATTTCTAGAATCACAGCAGTTCTGCCCAAAGAAGAACTAGGCTGGAGGCCCTGGATAAGCCTGGGACACAAAGAAGCAGAAGAGAAAGAAGTCTCACAGGTGAAACATTCCAGAGCCAAGCCTCACCTGCTGGAGCCCTGCCACCACCCATTTCCTCCTAGCTACGGCCACTCACTAGCTTCTAGTTTCAAGAGAACAATTATTTCCCTGGGAGGAAGCAGTAGGCATGACTCACCAGTCCACAGTTTTGAGGGAAAGTCTGTCCCCTGAACAGCTCATTGGGAATACTCAAAAGATACTTCTTTAGAAACACCATCAGGAAACATGGGAGTCCTGATCAAAAAGCCACAGCAGTAGTCGACCCCTCTTAGAAGGAAGGGAACTTCACAGCCGGTTAAGAGGAGGCAGGAAAAAGTCAGCATTCCAACCCTGCCTTGCTTTCCTCCCTTCTGGATACAGTAAAATTTGGCCCATCCACTGGCCACGGTGCACAGTTGAACTTTTTCCAAGTTCAGGTTCTCTAGGGAATGGAATGTAGCATTCTGGGACACCAATTTCACACTCCCCAACCGCGGCTCTCCCAACATGTCTGTGTATCCCTGCCCACTGAGGACCTCAGGCTGGAGCTGTCTGCCACTCAGGGGCTCATACTTAACTATCTTGCCCTTTCTTCTCCCTCCCTGATAGCAGAGCCATGATGAGGAGTGACTCAGAAAGAACAAGACACAGTGGCAATCTGCTTATGCTTCAGACCAGAGGCCCCACCCCAAAGAGCCCCTACTTTAAAAATTAATAATAAAATAAAGCCCCACCACTGGGAATTTCCCTGCTTCCTCTGACCTACTCTAGTAAGGACAGCATTCTTGCACCCTCACAAAATCCAAAGGGATAAGAGCTGTGCAGCAATAATCCCTTCATGTCTATGTGATGTAGCTATTATCTCCATTGATCCTCATGGCAAGCGCCGGACCAGTATTATTACTCCTGTTTTATAGCTGAAGAGACTGAACGACTAGCTTAAGGTCACCAGAGAAGAAAGCAAAGCCAGGATGCCTGGTGAGGTGGCCAGGCTACCATTTCCTTACTCATTTGCACTAATCAAATCACTCCCACTTCCCCAGGTCTGCCTTGATTTAAAAGTTGCACGGTCCATTCCTCCACCACCACCTCCCACTCCAGTCTACCACCCCACCACCCCCTATGGTCCACAGTCCACCCCCCCAACCCCTCCTCCGCAAGCCCGACATTATTCCCTAGGATCCACTGCCCTGCCAAGCAAGTCAACAGCTTTTCCTCAGGCTTCCTATGAACGGTGGCTGCTTGCTCAAAATGCTGTTGTTAGAATCCTTCGGCGGCAGCACGCCACAGAGCCAATCCAGGAAATTAGGAGAAAAGAAAAGGAAGAAGGGAAGGAGTTAGCGGAAGGCAGCTCCAGGCAGTTTACAAGCTGTCAATTGCTGTCACTGATCCAGAAGAAATAGCACCCAAAACAGGAATATGGGTGTGGCTAACATTTCTAAGATACGAACAAAAAATGAAGTGATGGCTGGGCAAAGAAAGGAAGATGAGAAGCAGAAATGGATGGATGAGTAGCATTCGAAGGTGAAGCGAGAAAAGACGGAGCCAGTGGAAGGTTCTTTTGTTTTGTTTTGTTTTAAATAAAACAGCAAATTCTGAAGCAGTAGCTCAGATAAGTTCTTGGGCCTTGGGCCTGAAATGCTGGAACTCCAGGAACGGGGGACAGAGGACTCAGGTCCATCCCCAGCTTCTGCTCCCCTTGTAAACTGGAAAAGTCATTTCCTCTCTCAAGACTCATTTCCTTATCTGCACAGTGGAAAGAAGTAGGGTCACCTATTGTCCAGTCCCACGCCAAGGGTTTACAGTTCTGTGACAGAGACAGACAAAGGCTGATCTAGCCACCTAGGGTAAGGAATCTATTTCTGCTCTCCAAAAGTTCATCAAAACGAACCTTTAGAGAACACCAATACCCACTGTTATGTTTCATTCCTTTACCCTCTCTAAAACAAGAACTTTGAAGGGAAACAGATTCATAGAGAACACATTCCAACGAAACTACCCAATAGTGTATGCAGCACTTAAGAATCAGACATGGCACACCCAAGTCCCTGGGTTTGTGTGGTGGCAGGGAAAAATCAGACAGATAAATATACAGGTCCTGACACACATTGACCAAGGCACAAACCAGTCAACCTCACACTCGGCCTCATACAAACACACCTCGAGACAGTCATGCCCCAGCATGCGAGCCTGGTTTGTTTCTCAGGAAAGGGAGTCAGTCTACAAGGAAACAAAAAAACTCTCATTCCCGGCAAGGGGGAGGGCAGAGGTCTGGCTCCGAGGAGATCCAGCCAACCAATAGACCCAGTCTCCCCCTGGGAATCGTCACTCAGTCAACAACCTTAATTAAGGACTCCTCGCTAGTTAGTCAAGAAAAGAATTCTGAATGCTACGACCTGAGAAATTTTTAGAGATTTCGTTTCTTCTTCTGACGCTGAACCCCGGCATTAACTCCCTAAAGGTCCACAATTTAACAAGAGCGAGAGACCCCTTCCGCAAAAGCCAGGAAAGGAAACATTCCCTACCCCCACCTCCATTACATTTCCTCCTAGGGCACTGGAGCCAAGGGAGTCCGGCTGGGAGGCTCAAGGTTCCTCTGAGTCGTCCGAGATGTCGGGGGTGCAGAGCGGCCCTTCCCAGGTGCACATGAAGGGGAACGGGTAGCTTGATAGTTTGGTGTGGGAAGGGTCCTCGGGCCTGAAGGGGAGACCCAGAACCGTGGACCCTCCCAGATATTTTTAAAGCTCCAGGCCACGGTGTAGGAGGTGGGGTCACAGATCACCCGCCTGGGGGAGGGTAGCCAGCCAGTCTCCAGGTGGGGGAGGGGAGAGTGACCAGACCCGGGCGGAAAAGTGGACTCCTAGGGCGAGGCAGGCGGGCTGGCAGGTTTCTGGACTCCTCCCTTCCGGTGGGCAAGTGGGGTGCGCCTTCGTCCAACCTCTAACCGGACCCACCTACTCCTCCCAAAAACTCCGGGAACTCACCAAGGATCATAGACGTGAAGAGAAACAACAGTTTCCTCGCTGCTTTCCCCTCGGTGCCCATTCCAGTTTCAATCCCGACGCGACGGGCGAGCCACTCGGCTGGGAACAGCTTCGCGATCCACCGCGCTGGGACTGGACTCCAGCCGCCAGGTTGAGCCCTGCCCGCCTTTCTCTCCACGCCCGGTGGGCGGCGCCCGGCTGTCCCGCGTTCCGATTGGCGAAGACAGAGGGAGCTCCGACGAGGGACTCACCGCACGCAGGTGCAGCCCCGAACTTTCCTCCCTCTCGAATCCGATTGGTGCCTTTCTTTCCTAGAGACCTCTGGTTGGCCCAGGAGACAGTCACTTAAGGAAGCCAAAGCCTCCTCCTGGACAGGTAAGGGCATCCCGATTGGCAGCAAGGTTCGCAGCTATGGCCTTTCTGACTGGCCCGGCTCTTGATAGTTATCTCTAAGGTGTAGGTGGGGAAGGTCACAGGCCTCTAAGATGCAGGAATCTCCTTGGTTGATTTTTTTTCCCCATTACTTTTAAATTGCTTAATGCTGCAGAAATCCGCCCCGCACCTTGGTAAGTAAAAAAACACAAATTAACATGGGAAGATGTAGGAAGAGATAACATTGAGTACCCCAAACTGGGTTACTCCGCCCTCCTGGTTACATTATCTCAAAAAGAAACCTAATACACAGACATAGAAAACATCCAGATTATAAAAGCTGACCTACAGTTCCCTGGGTGACTTTTATATGGATATGATCTGTCATTAACTCTTTTGCTGGACCTTACATTTGGATTGACTTGTTTTCTTAGACCAGGGCTGGCTATGTAGCTGAGGATGGCCTCAAACTGTAGATCTTTCTGTAGAAAAGGCTATCCCATACCGTAGCACATGGCAGTAATTCCAGCACCCAAGAGGTGAATACAGCAATATCGGAGGTTCAAGGTCAGTCTTAGTTACCTAGTGAGTCGTAGGCCAGCCTGGGCTTCATGAGACCCTGTCTCAAAATTAGAAGAAGAGGAGAAGAACAGGAGGAGGAAGCGACAGAGGGAAGGAAATAAAACCAAAACCATAGTGTCTCTCTCTGCCTGTAATCTCGCCCTTTAAAGACAGAGGCAGGAGAATTAGGAGTTTACTTACGGCTGTCCTTGACAAGGTAGCAATCTGACAATAGCCCATTTCAAAAACAAAAAACAGGCTAGAGAGATGGCTTAGCAGTTAAGAGTGCCCTCTACAGTGAGCGTGGTGGCACACGCCTTTTTTCCTGGCTCTGGGAAGACAGAGGCAGGTGGATCTCTGTTGAGTTAGAGGCCAGCCTGCTCTACATAGTGAGTTGCAGGACATCCAGAGCTACAAAGCGAGACATTGTCTCAAAAAGGCAGTAACAGCAACAACATGTTTACCAAGCTTCTGCTGGGTGAGATAAGGAAGTACAAATAAATAAAAACAGCAATTCTGCCCAAAAACAACTCTGACTTCAAGGTTGGCAAGCCATAACAGAGTAAGCAGGAAAGTACCTAACCAAGAATGAAACTTTGTACCACTAAATTGAAACAAATATCTGGTACCTGCTAAGTGCAAACTTGTTATTCACTCTCAAACAAATTTAAAGTCGTAAGGTGAGAGATACACAGTTTTGGACTTGTTTTGGATGGTTTCACTTTAGCCCAGGCTGGTCTGAAACTCACTATACAGTCCAAAATGTCCTTGAATCCATGATGTCTCAGCCTCTCCAAATACCAAGATTATAGTGTGAACAACTATACCTAGTGAATATGTGAAAATATTTTTTTTTAAATTTCCAGCCACTGTGCTCTGACATTACACAAAATGTTTAATATTCTTTTCCCCTGGTAGGCTTTCCTTTAAAGAAAAAATAAAAATAAGCTGGGCAGTGGTGGTACACTTAGAGTACTCACACAGAGAAACCCTGTCTTGGAAAATAAACAAATAAATAAAAACCTGGTAATGGTAGTGCACACCTTTGATCCCAACACTCAGGAGGCAGAGGCAGGCAGATCTCTGTGTGTTCGAGGCCAGCCTGGTTTGCAGAGCAAGATCCAGACAGCCAGAGCTACACAGAGAAACTCTGTCTCAAAAAACCAAATAAATAAATACATAAATATTAAAAGCTGGAATGGTGGCTTAGTGGTTAAGAGTGTGTACTGCTCTTCCAGAGGACCCACTGAATTTTTAGCCATATTGGGGTGGGGGGGGTTGAGTCAGGGTTTCTTTGTGAAATAGCCCTGGCTGTTTTGGAATTAGCTCTGTAGACCAGGCTGGCCTGGAACCTACAGAGATCTGCCTGCCTCTGTCTCTCAAGTGCTGGAATTAATGGCATGAGCCACCACCCCTGGCAGACCCGTCTTTTATTTTTGTTTTCATTTTATTTTATTTGGGAACAGGATGAAATAGGGATTTGCTGTATTGTCCAGGCTTGTCCCAGCCTCTCATTATGTGGTCTAGCTTAGCCTTGAACTCTTGGCAATCCTTATTCTTCAGCCTCCCAATACAAGAAATAAACTATCACATCTTGCTTCAATTTTTTTTTTTTAATTAGAATATATACTAGTGTGCTGGCTAGTTTTGTGTCAACTTGACACAAAATGGAGTCATTTGGGAAAAGAGGATCTCAATTGAGAAAATGCCCCCACCAGACTGGCTCACAGTAGGTTGTGCCACCCCTGGACTGATGATCCTGGGTGATAGAAGAAGGCAGGCTGACCAGTCCAGTGAGCAGCACCCCTCCAAGGCCTCTGCATCAGTTCCTGCCTCCAGCTTTCTGCTTGAATTCTCACCCTGACTTCTCTGGTGTGGACTACAAACCCTTCCCTCCCCAAGGTGCTTCTGGTCATGGTGTTGTATCACAGCAGTAGAAACCCTAAGACATCTAGTCAGCTTTTATCACTGTTGCAAAATCCTTGACACAGACCACAGAGGCATGTTAAACCTGGAATTTTTGAGGCTCCTCCAGAGGCATCAGCTCAAGTCTTTTTTTTTTTTTTTTTTAAGATTTACTTCTTTTATGTATGAGTGCCCTATCTGCATGTATGCCTTTATGCCAGAAGAGGCTTCAGACCCCACTAGAGATGGTTGTGAGCCACCACATGGTTGCTGGGAACTGACCTCAGGACCTCTGGAAGAGCAGTCACTGAGGCATCTCTCTAGCCCACCAGCTCAATTCCTGTGAGGGTCCTTTCTGAGTTACCTTGAATGGTGGCAGTTGGCAATGGCAGGAATGCATTCAAAAGCAGTCATCTCTCAAACCAGGATGCAGGGATTGGGTACAGCTGGGCTTCCCCTGTGACAGCCTCCAAAAAGCAGTCCACTAAGCAGTCACACAAATTCCTTAATCTCCTTTGAGGGTTTCCAGTAACCCGAGGATCTCCTGTCGGCCCCTCCTTCTCCCTCCCTTCCCTTCCCCCACCATGTGTGATGTGAATGCTTGTATGTGTGCCGGTATGCACTCCCGGTAACATGCAGAGTCAGAGGATGCCAGGTGTCCCGTTCTGTCACTCTCTACTGCATTCCCGTGAATAGAGTCTCTCATTGAACTTACAGCTAGACTAGTAGCCAGCCAGCCCTGGGATCCCCTTCTCCACCCACCACAGCCCTGGAGTCACAGACATACACAATGAATGCTGGCCTTTTAACATGAGCTCTGGGAACTTGAACTCAGATCCTCATGGGTGGGCAGCACTTATGAGGCAAAGACAGGTGGATCTCTGAGTCTGAGACCAGCCTGGTCTACAGAGCAAGTTCCAGAAGAGCCAGAGCTACATAGAGAATCCTTGGCTCAAAGAACAAAACAAAAATAAATAAAGACAGTTTCACTATTTAGCCCTTGCTGGCCTTGAACTTACCCAGTAAAGAAGTCTGGCCTCGAACTCAGAGATTCGCCTGCCTCTGGATCTCAAGTACTAAGATTAAAGGGCTGCACCACTACCCCCTGCTCTAAAGGCCTGTAGAACCTTCCAGTCACCTACCCTAGTGACCAAGTCCAACACATGGCCTCTTAGGCGACACCCAAACCTGATGCAAACTACAGCAAGATAAGTGTCTTTTTCTTACACGTTTGTAAGTGTTCTTCACATATTTAAATGAATTAGCCCACCCATGTATGCTCTCAGTTGAAAATTTCCCATTTGCTGTTCTGATTTGTGTGTTTATGCACATGTTTACCAATGCAGCCATGTATCTATCATGCAGAAGGCTTTGCTTGGTTGTTTAGATTTTACTTCAACAGATTTTTGGTTTTGTTTTTTGGTTATTCGATTGGTGGATTTCTTGGCAGCTTGGTGGTTATTGTTCTTGTTTTTGAGACAGGTTTTCTTTGTTGTCCTGGAATTCACTCTGTAGACCATGCTGGCCTCAATCTCAGAGATCCATCTCCTTCTTCACCCAAGTGCTACCACTGCACCGCATTTTGGTTTTGAATGAATTTCGCCACACAGACTAGCAGGCTGGCCTCCAACTCATTCTCCTGCCTCTGCTTACTGGGTGCTGGGATTAAAGGTGTGACCCACCACACCTGGCATCATCAGCTTCTTCTGTGGCTTTTAGTGTTGAGTGATAGTTATAGGGATGTCTTTACCTCTTTAAGATAATAAACTGTTGTTGGTAGTTTCCATGTTTTCGACCTTTGATCCACAGACATATATATCATCTATTACATGAAGTATGGAACTGGTCTGTTTATCTACTTACACGGTGCTCACAAGTGCATTGCTTTTCACGTTGCTGTGATACACGCCCAAGAAGAGAAACTGAAGGAAGGAAAGGGTTATTTTGGCTGCAGTCTGAGTCGGTCTGTTGTGGGCAGAAAGCATGGTAGAGAGAACAGCTCCAGCTGTGATAACAGGTGTGTAAGGCAGTTGCTCACATTGCCTCCACAGTCAAAAAGCAGAGAAAGGTGAATGCTGGTCCTCCGCTTGCCTTCTCCTTTTTGTTCGGCCTGGACCCCAGCCCAGGGGTCCACATTTAGGGACCTCAATTGAGCCTCTCAACTAAGTCTCACAGATGTTCCCTGATGTGTGTCTCCTGTAGGATTCAAAGTCGACTCAAGTTGATAATCAAGATTGACTATCACTACCACTCCTCTTGAAATAGGAATTCTGCAGGTAGCCCAGGCTAGCCTTGAACCCATTATCCTTCTGCCTCAGCCTTCCTACTGCTAACATTACCGGTGTATGTCACTATACCTGACGCTGTGCCCTCTTAAGTAATCATGGACCATGAGCAAAAATTAGCCACAAGGCATACTGCAACATGTTTTTATTAAATAATACAGTGTATGTTTTCTGTCCCACCCACCAGTACTGGTCAAATGAATACATTCATTTGTAAAACTTTATCATCTGGATGTGTGTGATGCCTTTTGTTTTTCAAGATAAGGTTTCTCTGTGTAACCCGGCCTGTCCTGGACTCTGTAGACCAAGCTGCCTGTCCTGGACTCTGTAGACCAAGCTGGCCTCAAACTCAGAAATCCTCCTGCTGCTGCCTCCCAAATGGGATTAAAGGCATGTGCCACCATTGCCTGGCTTCTGATGTTTATTATTTACACTTGTATACATGTATACAAATCCATATGTTCTATGCTGTGGAATAATCCTTTTGTACACTAGGAAGATTTGTCATTATGATTGATTTAATACACAAGCTGACTGGCTAATAGCTGAACAGGATAAAGTTAGTCAGGAAAGCCAAATTGAGAATGCTGGAAGAAGGACAGAGTCAGGAGTCAACAGCCAGGAGCAGTGGGAGCAGGAGATGAATGTGCCATGGTAATAAAGGTTAACTTAAAGCTAAGAGCTAACTAGTAATAAGCCTGAGCTATTGGCCAAGCATTTGTAATTAATATAAGCCTCAGTGTGTTTATTTGAGAGTGGCTGTGGGACAGGAACTTCCACGTACAGTTCTATGTGACAGGTACTTCACGGGGATTAAACTCTCATAACAATCCACAGAGAAAAATTTGCTATAGTTGAGGCTGGCCTTGAACTCATGGCAATCTTTCTGCCTCAGCCTCCCAACTGCTGGGATTATAGGCAAGAGTCACCAAACTCGATATGGCCATAAATCTTATAATTTCCATTTTACAAATAATGAAAGAAATGAAATAGTTAAAAGTGCCTTGTGGTAACTATTCAGTTATGGTTAGCCAGACCTAGAACTCAACATTCCCTTTCCACAATAAACTACTACCACTCGTTAATATTTCCAACTTTCCCCCTTGAAATTACTAAACTCACTTACTGAATGTATGTCATGATCTGGTTTCATGGTTAGTTTATAAAAATAAAATAAAGATCCCACTCTGTAAAAAAAAAAAAAACCGAGCCTAGGTAGCTGGAGAGATGACTCAGTGGTTAAGAGCACCGACTGCTCTTTCAGAAGACCTGGGTTCACTTCCCAGCCCCCACCTGGCAGCTCACACCTATCTGTAGCTGCAAGAATCAACACCCTCACACAGACACACATGCAGGCAAAACATCAATGCAGATAGAATAAAAATTTTAAAAATTAAATTATATTTTTTCTTAAAAAAGAGATAAGCCTGAAGAGAAAGAAAGCAAGTGATTATACCGTGTGGTAAGGGTTACCAGAGAGGGCTACACGTGAGCCTTACTGTTTTGCATCTGTGTCCTTCAGGGAATCCAGCTCTACATATTCATCGGCTATTTTTCATCCTTCCTGAGTTCAAAGAACCCTCTTGAGGAGAACCACAAAGCTCCTGCCAAATACATTCTCCTAATTCTTATGAAATCCAGAGGGTTTGAAGGTCTGGAAGCTTCCCAAGCAGAAGAAATGATGAGCGATGGCCAGGGTCAAAAAGGACTGTTTGGATCACTGAGGATACCAGGCCCGGGGGGAGTGGGGGGCGGGGGGGGGCCCAGGCGGGGGGGGGGGCCAGGAGCAAGCACTGGCAGGAGTTTGGTAAGGCAGGGTGAAACCAAATCTGAACCACAGATTGCTCCAAGAGTCGGGATGAGACATGTTCCAGCCACTAGGCAACAAAGACCTGCTGTAAATTATCAACTCTCTGGCTAATAAAAAAATGTTAGTTCAAGGTTAGACAGGCAGCCAATCTTCAGAAGATTCTGAAGGTCAGTAGATTAGCAAGGCTCAATAAATACCCATTGAGAGCTGATGGTCAAGGTGCTTGAGGTCAAGAAAGAGTACATGCCAGGCGTGGTGGTGGACTCCTTTAAACCCAGCACTCAAGGGGCAAAGGCAGGGGATCCCTGCGAGTTCCAGGCCTGCCTGGTCTACAGAGTGAGTTCCAGGACAGCTAGGGCTGTTACACACAGAAGCCCTGTCTCAAATAAAAAACAAACAAAACAAAACAAAAAAGATAGGAAAAAACCCCAACACCCAGGCAAAAGAAAGAAAGGGTTCATGCGTTTAAAGGCACCCATTCAGGAGATGAGCAACAAAAATGTAGTGTGATGGATACAATGATTCAGACACTTGGTAAGCGAAATCTGACATAAAATAGGATGAATGTGTGTTGGAAGGGCCCTCTTTAGTATCAAAAGGAAAGCCAAAAAATGGCAAGGGGGCTATGTATAGCTGGTTAGCCCTGGAGTCCTGATGAAATAGCTATGAGAAAAGGAAAAAAAAAAATTTAAAGGGTGGGTAATAGATTTTTGAAAAGCCTACCAAGGTTATGAACCAACTCCGTAATAAGAGAGAAAGGAATTTTCTCCCAGTGAACAAACAAGAGGTCAGCCAGGTAAAGGCCCTTGTCACTTTCCTTCTAGGAGTCTCTTGAACCCTCAGCTATGAAGCCACAGGAGACAAGAAAGATGTTGGCATTCCAGGAGGGCAGCTAGAAATTAGTTAATTTATGCTGACAGAAAAAAGTTATTGCCTAGAAACTAAGCATGCTGGCACATGCCAAGCAAATGTAGAAGGTGCGTGCATTTGCGACCAGCCTGGGCTATGTAGTGAGACTAACTTACAGAAGAAAAAAAAAAAAAAAGCTGGCCTATAATCCCAGCATTTAGGAGCCTGAAACAGGAGGATTCCAAGTTTGAGGCCAAAAGGAGAGTATAGAGTACGAGTGTAAATGGGATACTGCTGTGGATATCATTCTATATAAATAAAACACTGATGGCCAGTGACCAGGCAAAAAGTATAGGCGAAACAAAGAGAGAGGAAAATTGGGGAAACAGAAAGAAGGAGGGAAAGACACTACAGCCACCGCCAGGACAAGCAGCATGTAAAGATGCCAGTAAGCCACCAGCCACGTGACAAGGTATAGATTTATAAAAATGGGTTAATTTGAGATATAAAAACAGTTAGCAAGAAGCCTGCCACGGCCATACAGTTTATAAGTAATACAAGCGTCTGAGTGATTATTTTATAAGTGGATTGTGGGACTGCGGCGCTTGGGGAACCTGGAGAGAAGCCCTCCAGCAACAGGATACCCAGAAAAGAGAGACACCCAGAAAAGGCATTGAGGTTTCCGTGTGTTGGTCCTTGGTTAGGGAACGTGGCTACGAGTGGATGTACTCAAA
Source organism: Peromyscus leucopus (assembly GCF_004664715.2). Taxonomy (NCBI): domain Eukaryota; kingdom Metazoa; phylum Chordata; class Mammalia; order Rodentia; family Cricetidae; genus Peromyscus; species Peromyscus leucopus. The sequence continues at coordinate 27,638,656 of NC_051076.1, forward strand.
GCAAAATGAACACAACTGGAGCACTCTGGGGAGTCTGAGACAGGAGAGTCACAGGTTCACGGCTAAAAATGTAGTTCTGTTGGTAGAGTGCTTGCCTAGCATGCAGGAAGTCCTGGGTTCAATCGAAGCATCACATAAAAACAAAAAACAAAACAAATCAAAAACATGCTGACTCCCAATTGTAACCCAGCATTTGGAACAACTCAGGAGGATTGCTGTGAGCTGGAGACGAGCCAGGACAACATAGCAAGACCCTGTCTCACCAACCTACAATTTTTTGTTTTGAAAAGAAAAAAAAGAATTCATTTTATTTTAGTAAATTATTATTATTATTATTATTATTATTATTTTAGGTTTACTCCTTTTTTTTTAATGTGTGTGGTATTATTTTGTTTCTATGAATGTTTGTATTTGTGCACCATGTATGTGCCTGATGCCTGGAAAGGTCAGAAGAGGGCATCAGATCCCCTGGAACTGGAGTTACTAACAGTTGTGATCAGCCATGTGGGTACAGGGAAGTGAACCAGGTCCTCTGTAAGAAATGTTCTTGACTTGTAGCTGGACATGGTGACACACGCCTTTAATTCCAGCACTCAGGAGGCAGAGGCCAGCCGATCTCTATGAGTTTTTTGAGGCCAGCCTAGTCCACAACGTGAGTTCCAGGACAACCAGGGTGGTTACACAGAGAAACCCTGTCTCAAAAAACAAACAACCAACACCCCCCCTAAAAAAAAAAACTGAAAAAAAAAAAAAAAGAAAGAAAGAAATGTTCTTGACCATTAAACTATCTCAACACTCCCAGTAAACACTTTTTTGGGTTTTTTGTTTGTTTGTTTTGTTTTTTATTCCAGTAAACACTTTTTGAACTTACATTTATTTAGTGAGTGTGGAGGTCAGAGGACACTTTCAAGAGTTGGTTCTCTTCTTCCACCTGTAGGTCTTGGGAATTGAACTCAGGTTGTCTTGGCAGCAAGTGCCTTTATCCGCTGAAGCATTTTACCAGCCTATAATGCTTCTTAAAACAATCTTCCGGGGCCAGGTGGTGGTGACACCATGCAGGTGGATCTCTCTGACTTCAAGAACAGCTTGGTCTACAGATCGAGTTCCAGGACAGCCAAAGCTGCACAGAGAAACCAGGCTCGGGAAAACAAAAACAAAAAACTTTGGGCTGGGCTCAAGCCCTGGTACCACACACGGTGTTCCAGACGGCAGGAAGTGGAGACAGGACTAGCTGAGGTTCAACTCAACTACATGAGACCCTGTCTCCAAAATCTAAATGAAATTTAAAAATGGAAAGTATATGAGACCCTGTTTGGCTTGTCAAAATCAAAACCAAAATCCTTCAGTGAACTAAGCGTTTATACAACTGTCTTTTGTTGCAAGTAAATTATGTCTCCGTAATTATAATCATAAAGAAATACTATGATCCATAATAAAGATAATGGGAGGGGTGTGTAGACTCATGACAAGGAGAAAAATTAAACCCAGGAGAGATTTCCCAATCTATTTCTGAGTCAGAGATTGGGTTTTGGGGGAAAACTGGCACCCGCCATTTACCCTAGACTCAGGAGTGGAGCACCTGGTGAGCATGTGCAAACAAAAACAAAACTCAACAATGTCTGGCTGAACTCCTGTAGCTCAGGAGAACGTAGGGTGGGTCAGTGCCTGAAGCTGGTGTGTGGAAGAGCAGAGGAAAAGGAAGGAAAAAAGCAAAGAAAACAGGAAATGTCTGATAAATTGTTTTAAACACTTGAAAAAAAAATCAGAAAATTGGGTTCCCATCTGAGCCAGCCTGCTCTTCTGGCTAAAGGAATACATTTGCGTTTGTGTGTGTGTGTGTGGGGGGGGTGAGGGGCTTGTTTTATCTTTCACAACAGGATTTCTCTGTGTATCTCTGGCTGTCCTGGAATCACTGTGTAGGCGAGGCTGATCTAGTGTGTGCCACCACTGCCCTGCAATTTAATTTTAATTTCATTCTATGTGTATGGGTGTTTTGTCTGCCCACTACATGTGTGCCTGGTGACTGAGGAGGCCAGAGGAGAGCATCAGATGCCCTGGAACTGGAGTGGCAGATGGTCATGAACTTCCAGGTTGGTGCTGGGAATCATACCCAGGTATTCTGGAAGAAGAGCCAGTGCTCAGTGCTCTTAATTGCTGAACGATTTCTCCAGCCCCAAGGGATACTTTGTGGTTTATAAAAATGCATGTGTCTTTATTTGGGTGTTTGCATATGGGCACATGCCACACATGTGAGGTCAGCCTGCAGAGTTGGTCTGTCTTTCCACCTTATGGGTCCTAAAGCTTGGCAGCAAGAGCCTTTAGTTGGTGGCCTGTCTCACCAGCCTGTATTTGAACCTTTTGTTCATCTTCTCAATTGTTTTTCAGCTAGTGTCTCACTGTGTAGCCCTGGCTGACTTAGAACTCACCATGCAGACCAAGCTGGCCTCAAACTCTGTAGTTCCAACTTCCTCTTCCTCCCAGTGCTGGAATTAAAGGGGTTTGCTACCACCACAAACAGCAGCTTTTTCTTTCTTTCTTTCTTTTGAGACAGGGTCTCTCTGTGTTGCCATGACTGCCTATAACTCATCATGTAGCCAGGCTGGCCCAGAATTCAGTCTAGCCCAGCCCAGACTAGCACCTAAAGAAATCCTGATGCCACTGCCTCTGCCTCTGCTCACGGTTTACAGGTGTGTTCCACCACACCTGGCTAAAATATTTTTTCATTAGAACTGGGGAAAGGACTTGTTGCAAAATCCTGAGGACCTGCATTCAAATCCCCAGAATCCATGTAAAAAGCCAGGGGTGATGGCATGTGCCTGTAACTCTAGCCCTTGGGGGGACAAAGACAGGTGAAGCTCATTGGCCAGCCAACATGCCTTGCCAAATCCCTAAGTTTCTGGTTCAGTAAGAGACTGTCTCAAAAACTAAAGATGGAAAGCAGTTAAGACAATTAACACACACACATTCACACTCACAAAGATATTTCATTATCTCAAAGAATATCCAAATGATTTACCACACCAAGGGAAGTTATATATCTACTTTCCAGCGAGTCTAGTTTCAGCAAGCATTTGCTAGTTGCTGTTAAGTTCCTTGTTGATGTTTTGTTTGGGTTTTTTGAGACAAGGTCTCTCTATAGAGCTCCAGCTGTTCTGGAAAATTATGTAGATCAGGCTGGCCTCCAACTCACAGAGATCTGTCTCTGCTTCCCAAGGGCTGGGACTAAAGGTGTGTGCCACCATACCTGGCTGGTAAATTCTTTTTAACATATACATTTATTGGTTTATTCATTTATTGGTGGTATACTAGGCAAGTGCTCTCCCACTGAGCTCTCTATCCAGTCCTTTTTGAATTTCTCACTAAATTGACTAGGCTGGCCTAGTCAATTTAGTGAGAAATTCTGTAACATAGACAGACCCTGAATGTGATACTCCTGCCTCTCAGCCTCCTACCTTAGACTTTCACCACCAGTCCAGGCCTAAATGCATTTATTTTCTTAAGATTATCCTGCCATAGTGACTTAGCCTTGAACTTGTGATCCTCTTGCCTCAAACTCCCAAATAGCTTTCTATAAGCATGTGTCCTACCCATCCCCAATGCTTTTTATGGTGGGTCTTTTTTGTTTGTTTTTTGTTGTTGTTGTTTTGGAAACAGGGCTTACCAAAGCCACCCTGGCTGTTCTGGAACTCACTCTGTAGACCAGGCTAGCCTCGAACTCACAGAGATCCTGTATCTCTATCTCCCAAGTGCTGGAATTAAAGGCGTGAGCCACCATCGCCCGGCTGAATTCAGAGCTTTATATCCATTACTCTACCACTGGGCCGACCACTAGCCCATAGGACTAACTTCATTACCTTAACCCAGTTCTAGACTCTGAGGAAGGTGGAACTGGGGCCAAAGAGCTGCAAATCTTGAGCAGTAATGGGCAAGCACTTTCTATAGAGGACCACTAGGTAGGGCCACTTTCGGTTCTGAAAGGCATGCAGCTGTTACAGCTCTTCTGCTAATTTTGTACAACAGTAGCCGCAGACAACACATAAAGGGAAGGTAATGACAGCAGTTTGTAGCTGCGTATGGGAAACATCAGAGCAGCCCATAAAATCACACACACCCAAGCTCTTTTCCTAGGTAGCTCAGGCTGGCCTTAATTAAATCTTTAATCCTCCTGCCTCCCCCTCCAAAGTGCTGGGATTATACACATGTTCTATCACACATAGCTAAAAAGTGGCTTTAAAAAAAAAAGATTTATATGATTATCTTGCTTACATGTATGTATTTGCACCTTGTGCAATCCTGGTGGGCGAGGAGGTCAGAAGAGCCCATTAGGCCCCCGGAACTAGAGTTACACACGGTTAGGTTGTGAGCTGCCATCCGTGTGGGGCCTGGGAACCAAATACAGGTTCTCTGCAAGAACAAGTGCTCTTTTGATTTTGTCCTGGAACTCACTCTGTAGACCAGGCTGGCCTCAGACTCAGCTGCTCGCCTTTGCCTCCTGAGTGCTGGGATTAAAGGCGTGCACCACCACCACCGCCAGACCAGGCTCTTCAGTCTTGCCGTGTTACCCAGACTGGCCAGGAACTAAACTCCTAGGTTCAGCCTCCCAAGAAGCTGGAACTGAACACACCTAGCTCCAAGATTTTGTTTGTCTTTTTAATTGGCGCTATCTTTTTTTTTTTTTAATTTAACTTTATGTGTATTGGTGTGAAAGTGCCAGATCCCCTGGAGCTGGAGTCACAGACAGCCGTGAGCTGCCATGTGGGTGCTGGGAATTGAGCCTGGGTCTTCTGGAAGAGCAGCCAGTGCTCTTAACTCCTTGAACCATCTCTCCAGCCCTGCTCCAAGATTTTGTAAAGCTATTGGGTGATTATCTGGTAGGCATTCTGGGCTGGAAACTGCCGCCGTAGGTCAACTTCAGTTGTTCAATAAACTGCTTTAATTGGGGAGTAGGAAACAGATCAATGGACAAGGATCCCGAGATAAACACTGAGAATGAGATTGCTATTGGAACCATTTTTTTGTCCACCTGACAAATGAAATGCTCTTTATTTGAGTTTTTCATGTGCAAAGCACCACAGAGACTTGCCCAACCCAGCAAGGTGGTCACGAGGAAGGGTCACAACCACCAAGGCTTCCACCTATCCCTCTTTCTCCAGCCATTCCTTATAGGCCCCAGCATAGTGTCGAGCCCTGTGGAGAGAAAGAGCGATGGAAGAGCAGGTCCAGGGGGCAGCCCCCGTCAGTTCCCAGCTAGCAAGCCTTACGCCGCCACTGCCTTGTCATACCCTGTGTATCCAAGACCCTGTGCCAGCGCTGTGGCCTGGGAGCCGCGCTTGCCCAGCTGACAGAAGAAAACAAGATTCTTGTCTTCAAGCTTTGGCTTCTCAGCACTGTACAAGGCTTGGAAAGTAGCTGGGTCCATGGTCAAGGCGGTTTCCAGCTCCGACACTGAGAGGGGACAAAATGGGGAGCCAGTGGCACCTTGGGGTTCACAATATGGGCCTCAAAGAGCTGGGTCCTGGCCAATCTGCAGAGACTGTCCAAACATATGGTGGCCACCCCCCATCCCCATACCAACCTCAAAGACAAGGAACAAACAGCCTACTCGTGTAGGAAGTTAGGCCAACAATGCAGTAGAGGATCAGGTGGATGAGGGAATCCCCCATCAGGCTGCTGACTTGCCCCTCTGGCTGCCGGCTATCCCCTCCAACTGGATAAGCTAGTTCCACTGCCAGGATTCTCCATTCAGCTTTTCTCTAGGGAACCCGAGTGCTGACCCCCGCTATCTCTACCAGCATCGCCCCTACCCTAAGTGAGGCCCCGTTAGCGAAGACCATCATGGGCTGTCCCTCTGCCAACACAAGAAATCCTGTACCAGGGATGTTGAGTGCCCCGGGGATGGTACCAGCTTCTGCCTCCTCCCGAGATCGAACATCGATGAGCTGGGCCCTGCCCGAGGCCAGGAGTGAGCGGAGTTCCGAGTACGAGACTGTAGGCACTGAGAAAGAGGACACGAGAGAACTGAGGCTGGGGGACCGCCAGACACCTGTGGCCTGTGCCCCCTCCCTGGAAGCTTCCGAACTCGGTGGAGTTGTTTGTGAGGACCGCAGCCACACCCCTACGCTCCTCTCTCCACAAACAACTCTATCCGCGGGACCAGCATACACAACCTCACCCCCACATCCCAGATACCCTCACGTCCTCCTCAGGTACCTCCAGTCATGGTGCCAGCAGCAGCAATTGTGTGACGGAGACGCAGGAAGGCAACCCGAAGCATCTCCCCTCCCTCCCTGAGCCCAGCCAGGGAAACCGGAACTGGAAGCCAAGTGCGGCCCCTGGCTGGCACCCACGCAGCGCCCCAGTAGCACCTGTTGGTGATAACCTCTAACTCCAGTCCACAATTGAAACCTTTAAAGACTGCAGTGTAAGGCCGGAAATGACATCCAGGCCTGGCACAGGTGCCAGGACTCTGGGTAATCAGTATAGGAATAGTCACCCCCACCCAAAGGTTAACCCAGCCCTCACTGGTCAAAGGGTAATATGTATTTCCCCTTCCCCCAGGACCCCATAAAAGAAGGAAAACAGACAACTGTGGCTCTAAACAATTTTATCTTTAAAAAAAAAAAAAAAGAAGAAAAGAAAAAGAAAAGAAATAAAAAGAACCATCCCCAGAAGGGGCTGGCTCTCAGTGAGCCCCTGCCTATCTTCCTCCCTGGCTTCAGAGACTTCTGCAGAGGCCCAGCTGCTCACTGGCCCCTCTACTATTCATGGGAGAGCAGCCACCTTGCCTCCTTCCCCACTTCCTGAATAAGCCTGCTCCCCAGAGTAATCAGGTGCGCATCTTAACTTCTGCTCCAGGAAAGGAAGAGCCAGTGGAAGTGCTGGACCCAGAGAGTGTGCACAGACCCTCCGCTGGGCACTCTAAGCAAGCACACGGCAAGCCCAGGTTCGGTGTGTCCAGTGTCCACGGATACAGCACATGCAGTGTGCAAAAGGAGCACAAGGACCCGGGGACTACACGGTGGGAGCGGGCGGGCGGGCAAGGCGGTCAGTACACGTCCACTTTGTGTTTCACACCACTCACTGCAGACCGACACACCACAGGGCCTCAGTTCAAAGTCACGCTTGCCAAACTGCCCCGGTCCCATGCCAGACGTGGGCAGTGAAGGAAAGGGGCATGGGATTAGCCTGTTGCTCCCAGGCTATCTGCAGTTCTAGGGCCCAAAGCCCCCCGAATCCCCATAGTTAGTTGCTGTCATTCTTGATGACGACCTCTAAGCCATGGTGCCGCAACTGAGCTCGTAGTAGCAGGTTCTTGTTTTTAAGATCTTCCACCTGCACAGAAAAGGAGGCAATTAGGGAAATGGCAGGAAAAAAAAAATCGATACTGCTAAGCCAAAAACGTAGTCACACACCCAGTGCTGAGTAGGACAATGTGAAGTGTTTTCTAGGTAATCCAAACTGGGTCAGTGGCTACAGGGTGGCGGAGGGGGCCTGTCCTGGCATTTGTCTGACCTGTTGTCGAAGCACATCATTGTCTAGCTGCAGCTGATCCAACCCCTGCAGTTCTTCAGACAACCGGTGGTTGCTCTGCCGCAGCTCCTGGATATAATCACAGGCTTTGGATAGGATTCCACCTTTACTCTGCAAGGCAAAGTCAACAAATGAGGACAAAGGCTTAAAACACCTTGCTTGCTTCCCAAGAGCAAACTCACACTTTTGGATTGTCGCGCCCCCACCCCCACCCCAACGGTGAGACAACATCTCAGAGAGTATTGTGAGAAAAGGACGGCCATGAACGCTTTATTCGCCACCATTTCTGAAAACAGTCCCAGGAGACAGAACTCCAGCCTCCTCCCCGCTACCAGGGTCTTTCCATGACCTGGCCAGACTTGGTGCTCTCCATGGAGCAGTCTGGGATGATTTTGGACAGCTGCACAATCCAGTTGTTGATCTTGTCCCGTCGGCGCCGCTCCACTGTGGGACAAAGTGGAGGACACAGGGACTCAGTGAACGACCAGCCCTTCCTGCCCTCACACATCCCACAAATCTACTGAGGCTGCTCCTGGCTTCACACCTGGCTATCCCCTACCTTCATTATGTTGAGCCCGGCGTTTCTCATCTCGAGTTGTCCTGGGAGCCTCTGACTTCCTGACAGTAGAGTCCAGGGTGATCAGACCAAGGAAAAGACAAACAAACAAAACCAGACTTTTTAGGGTGAAGATTACGCAAGATTTAGCAGCTATTAAAATCACTCAAAATGACTAAGAATACATAAGGTCACTCACGGGGAATAAGGGTGGGTCCTGGGGGCAATGGAACGCTGGCTCCCTCCCTGCAATACTTCTTGTGGTGACATCATCACAAAGAACTGACCTGTGAAGATGTGAGTTAGGCTTTTGTCAGGACCTGGGACTAGGAACCTCACCCAGACCTTGGGACCCTTTTGAGAGTATGCTCCCATCTGCTGGTAAAGCATCTTAGGCTCACTCTATGCCCTCATTTTTTTGGGGGGGGATGGGAGAGGTTCAGACATGGTTTTTCTGTGAAGCCTTGGCTGTCCTGGAACTTACTCTGTAGCCCAGGCTGGCCTCAAACTCGAGAACAGCCTGCCTCTGCCTCCTGAGTGCTGGGATTAAAGGTCTGTGCCAGCACCGCCCGGATTAAAGGCATTCTCCACCACTGCCCAGCGACGCTGAACTCAATAATGACTGAACGTCAAGTGCTAAGGCCCAGAGCCCCCAGCCACGCCCCACAGCCCAGCCCCACTAGCCCAGCCTTGTACAGCATCTCACCGGTACTGGGAGGGGTGGCCTGCCCCAGCAGAGCCTCTGAGCCCTGGGTGGTAACAACAGCAGTTGTGCTTCCAGATGTGGTACCCCCTGACCCATCTCCCACTGCGGTGCTGGGAAAGTAAGTATAATGTGTTTCGGCCGCTGTCCCCTCTGCGTCAACTGCATCGTCACTGGTGAAAGCACCCTGGATCACTGCCTGAGGAGGGAAACGAGCGGAGTCCAGTCAGGCAGGGACACAGTTCTACGCTATCAACCTGAAGTTGCTATCCCCTACCAGAAAGAAGGAAAAACAGAGAAAGCCTTCAAAGATAGCAACAAATGCAACCCTGACACAAAATTAAACTTACTTCAAATACGATCTGTTGTTTTTTTTAATTCAATTGTGTGGGGTTTTTTAGATTGATTTTTATATGTATATTTTGCCTGAATGTATCTATGTGCACTCTGTGTGCGCCTACTGCCTGAGGAGGCCAGAGGAGGCCATTTGATACCCTGAAACCAGATGGCTGTGATCCACCATGGAGATATTTAAGAACTGAACTCAGGAAAGTTTGTAAGAGCCAAGAGTGCTCATAACTGCTAAGCCATCTCCGCAGCCCCAAATGCACGTGCATGTATGGCTCATGGGCACGATCTCTGTAGATGACAGGGTCATCTCAATGACAAAAGGCTGACTACATCTGAAGCTAGTGCTTGGGGTCAAAGCCACCCAAGACGCACACACTGTTCCTAATCCCACCCCTCCTTCCTACTGGCCCCTCCCCATCCTCTCACAGCCTATCCCCTGTACCTGGGTCATAGACTGAGTGGCCGGGTAGCCACTGATGGCGCCAGTGCCCTCTGTCTGGCCATCCAGCTGCCCCTCAGACACCTGGATCACCCTGTACATCACCTGGAAGCAAGAAGAAGGGGGAGAGGTGGGAAGAGAAGACAAGAGTAAGTGCCCAGACCCTACGGATCCTACGCCCTCTCAGAAAGGGCCTCCTAGATTGAGTCCCACGAGTCGTTCAAAGACAGAGTCAGCTATTTGCCCTTTCTTTCCCAGCCCCACACCAATCTTTACTCTTAGCCTATTAACATGTCATCCCGATCACACAGTTTCATCTCATTCTCCAAGCTGCAGCTTCCCAAAATATGTTCAGGCACCTCCCTTGATCCCAACCCCAGGCAACGTCTGCAGTCACCTGGCCCCCTCCCTTACCTGGCCCCCATTCTCAGTTCGGAAGACGTACTTGACGTTGGGGTCGGGGAAAGTAGCAGCTGACTGGATGCTGGCGATGGCTACACTAGTTGGGTCCTCTCCAGTAGCCACTGCACCTAAATCAGAAGAGGCACAGAAAGATCTGTGAGTCACCTGCCTCTCTCCCTGGTCTACCTGCGTGTTGTTTAAAGACACATGGTATACAGAAGACGGCCAGTCGGCTGAGGTGGGGAGGCTGGGACGGGCTCTTGGTCTTGGTTTGAACATTCACCTTCCTGGATCTGCACTGTTCCCTCTTCGGCTTCAGCTGTCTTCTGCTGCCTATTTGAGGTAAGACAAAAACCAAAAACACAGGGGGAGATGTGAGACGCTCATGACTTGTACACAGTTCCCAAACGCACTGGCACTCACAACAGATGTCAGGTTAGGTTAGATCAGACAATGGCAGTATTTTACTGCCAGGAAATGACAGTTACTGCCAGTCATGGGGGCGCACACCTTTAATCTCAGCAGTCAGGAGGCAGAGGCAGGAGGATCTCTGATTTTTGAGGCCAACCTGGTCTACAGAGTGAGTTCCAGGACAGTCAGGGCTATGTAGATATATTCTGCCTCAAAAACAAAACAAAAAAACTAGTAAACTAAGTGTTTACCATGTACATAGACATCAGGCTATAAACACTTTTTTTTCTTTTTGGCTTTTCAAGACAGGGTTTCTCTGTGTCGTCTTGGCTGTCCTGGATGGTACTTGTTCCAGGCTGGCCTCAAACTCAGATCAGTCTGCCTTTGTCTCCAAAGTGCTGACATTAAAGGCGTGTATCACCACCACCTGGCATACTACCGTGACAGTAATAACACATGAAATCAATAGTGCTCTGCTATTTTATAGATAAGGAAACCAAATCACAGAGCTGGTAAGTGATGGAGTTGAGGGGCCCAAATCCAGTTCTGCCTGAATCTAATACTCTTAGCCATTCTGCATTCTCCAAGGCCATCCCTCTCTCCTCCCAGACTCCACTTCTTCACTTACCCCTTCATCTCTCTGTGAGGGGGCTCATCCGAGGAACTGGTCTTTTTTTGGAAGTCTTCGTATCTCCTGACTCAAAGGCCTGAGTGCTAAATCCTGGAGGAAATTATAGAGTTTACAGTGAGGCTAGGCAACTGAGCAGCTTTCCAAGTTCTGGAACCTAGGCTCCAAGAAGACAAAGGCAGAGAAATGAACCAATTATCTGCAGAGGCCAGTCAACTTCCCCAGTTCTGATGGCAAGGGCTGGCCTACAGTGATTGAAAAGCAACTCCTCATGAGACACAGTGGCTCACTCCTGGAATCCTAACACTGAAGGGAATGAGATGGGGGATTGGTGCAAGTTTGAGGCTAGCTTTGGCTACAGAATGAGATCTTAAAGAGAAAAAGAACCAGGTGTGCTTGCCCATACCTGTAATCCCAATACTTAGGAGATAGAGGCAAAATAATTAGGAATTTAAGGTCATCCTGGGTTTCAAAACAAGTCTTGGACCAGGATGGGCTACAAGAACTTGTCTCAAAAACAAAAACAAACACACACCATAAAGTGGGGAGACAGCTCAGGGGTAAAAGTACTTGGATGGAAGCCTAACACTTGAATTCTAAAACCCACATGAGAAAGGGATGCAGTAGTGAGAGCATCTCTAAGTCATAGTACACCTCGATGGAGAGATGAGCAGTAGACATAAGAGGATCTCTGGAAGCTGGGTGGCAAGTCCAGGACCGACACCCCAAGGTTGTCCTCAGAACAAAAGAAAAATCAGGTTGCTAAGGTGGCTCAGCAAGCTGGGCAGTAGCAGTGCACTGGGGAGGTAAAGGCAGGCGGGATTTCTGTGAGTTCAAGGCCAGCCTGGTCTACAGGGAGAGTGACTGATATGGAAGATCACTTTAACTAGGTAAAGGTGTGTTACATTTATTTGTGTTGCATTTGTTTAATTATGTAAAGATGTGTTGCCTGCTAAGGCACCTGCTTGGTCTAATAAAAAGCTGAACAGCCAATAGCTAGGCAGTAGAAGGATAGGCAGGGCTGGCAGGCAGAGAGAGTAATAGGAGAAATTTAGGCTTGGAGAAGAGGAAAGACAGAAGAGAATGAGGGAGACAGGAACATCCCCAGGGCCAGAATCCAGGCAGACAACAGCCAGCCAGACACAGAGGAAACAGAAAAGTATGACACACAGAATGAAAGAAAGAAAAGTAAAAGGCCCCAAGGCAAAATGTAGATGAAGAGAGACAGGTTAGTATAAGTTAAGCATAAGCCCCAACATCCACCCCATCTATAATCTGCTGGAGCACATGAAGGAGGGACCTGACCTGCAGACCCAAAGCTGCAGATCTCCAGGACACAGGGCAACAACAGGATATCCAGGAGGAGTCCCAGTGAGGGCCCAGTATTGATAGTGTAGCAGAAACCAGAGGCCTCGAGCCAGACCACTGACTCTTAGCAATGACCACTTGCCTGCATGATTCACTGTGTCACACTGCAGCCTCCATGAGATTTTTACCCCCCACCTTTTTCTCTTAAATTTTGTTTTATTTGGGGAGGGGTGCAGGGGTAGAGGACAGATTCGAAGGGAAGGGGAAATGAATGGATCAAGATGCATGATGTGCCAGGCAGTGGTGGGCAAGGCCTTTAATCCCAGCACTTGGGAGGCAGAGCCAGGCGGATCTCTGTGAGTTCAAGGCCAGCCTGGGCTACAGAGCAAGATCCAGGACAGACACCAAAACTGCACAGAGGAACCCTGTCTTGAAAAAAACAGCCCCAAGGCCAAAAAGACACATAAATAAAAAGTAAAAACAAGCATAAGATGTATAATTCAGCTAATATTTGGCTTTAAAGGGCTTATTGGGAAATGGTATCATTTTTACTATTTTCTACAGAGAAAATATTTTCCAGTTTCAAATAACTCTGGACTTTGGAATTACAACCTGTTTTTGTTGTTGTTTTGTTTTTCGAGACAGGGTTTCTCTGTGTAGCTTTGTGCCTTTTCCTGGAACTCACTTGGTAGCCCAGGCTGGCCTCAAACTCACCGAGATCCACCTGGCTCTGCCTCCCGAGTGCTGGGATTAAAGGCATGCGCCACTACCGCCCAGCTACAACCTGTTTTTATGTTATAAAAAAAAAAAAAAAATTTAAGTGGGAAATGCTGAAGGACCACTGAACTTGATGTTGTATTTACATATCTATCTGTATAAAATGATTATAAATGTTTTTAAAAAGGTGAAGTGCAAATGTGAATTTAATAAAAGTTGTAGATTTTCCACACTGTATACAAACTCCTTTATTACAAATAAATACTTATGCTTAAAAAAAACAACAAACAAATGAAAATAAGCATAAGGCCGAACATTCATAACTAGTATTAAATTTCTGTGTATGATTTGGGGGCTGGCAGTCAAAGAAAGTCTGCTACAATCTAGAACTACAGAGAAACCTTTTCTCGAAAAACCAAAAGAGAGCGAGAAAGCCAACTCTTGCAAGCTGTCCTCTGACCTCCACAGCCCACACACATGTGTGCATACGCACACACCATAACTTTTCTTTTAAAGCAAATTTTTAAATAATGTTCTTTGCTCCTTCCCCCACCCCCTTTGGTTTTGGTTAAGACTGTGCTTCTATGTGTGGCTCTGGATGTTCTGGAACTCACGCTGCAGACCCGGCTGGCCTCCAACTCACAGAGATCCTTCCTGTCTCTGCCTCCCTGAGTTCTGAGATTAAAGACATGCACCTGCTGCTCCTCTGAATTCATTCCAAGAGGGGAAGGAGATAATTATACTGGAAGGCTGAGAAATAATGTATTTCAAGGTACAGTATTGAAGCAATTATGGATTATTACTAAAGCTATTATACTCTGCTATAACAGCTTTTTCATAGGAATAGCTAGGGCCATGTTTAGACCACCACTATTAAATAACACCCACTATGGTCCCTGATGCTTCTTCCAGCTTCTTAGACACAAACTGTACAATAAGAAATTGTAAGCCAGGCAGTGGTGATGCGCATCTTTAATTCCAGCATTTGGAAGGCAGAGGCAGGCAAATAGATCTCTGAGTTAAAGGCCAGCCTGATCTACAGAGTTCCAGGACAGCCAGGACTACACAGTGAAACCCTGTCTTGAAAAACCGAACGAACGCTGGGCAGTGGTGGTGCAGGCCTTTAATCCCAGCACTGGGGAGGCAGAGGCAGGCGGATCTTTGTGAATTCGAGGCCAGCCTGGTCTACAGAGCGAGATCCAGGAAAGGCACAAAACTACACAGAGAAACCCTGTCTCGAAAAAACCAAAAACCAAAATGAAAAACGAACGAAAGAAAGAAAAAGAAATTCTAGTCCTCACCAGGCCTTTTGGTGCTCGCCTTTAATCCCAAGCACTCAGGAGAATCTCTGTGAGTTCCAGGCTAGCCTGATCTACATACTGAGTTCCAAGACAGACAAGGCTCTGCAAATAGAGACACTGTCTCAAAATAAAATAAAACAACAACAAAATTCCAATCCTCAAATCTAGAAAGGGAAAAACTGGAACGTCTTTTTGTCATTGGAAAACCATTACTAACCACAAAACCTAGATTTGGCTCTTGGGCACCATTCTACTGTCAGGGCTCTTGTTTTGGGGGAGTCCAGATTTACAGCATCTGTTACAAACTCTAAAGCCCAAGCGCATCATTTCAAAGCTTCTTTATTTTATTCATCAAGGCTTCCTGTAGAGAAACACAGTTGCTACAATGTTGCCATGACAACTCCACATCAACTAAGCCTCAGGAGGAAGGGGGGGGGGCGGGATCCAGGCTCAGGATTCTGAAGGAGAAAAGACAATGGGGGAGGAATCCATCTACAATGTTTCTGCCTTAGGACTCTTGACACCCCGCCAGAGAACCGGAACAACAAAGAACTGAGCAGACTGATGCCTCCCGAAAGAAACAGCTGCACAGTACAAAGCAATAAAATCATCTCAACAAGAAAGGGGCAAGGTTTTTGTAAATTCTCTACCCGAAAGATCCTCCAAAACCTTTCTAATCCAAAGAAAATCTTAAGTTTAGCGGATAATAAACCTCGGAAAGCCCGCGTAACAACAATAACAAAAAGGAACAGAAAGTGAAACTGCCCGTCCAAAGTAATGCTGCAAAGGGAGGTAGCCACAGCGCTTGGGGACCACCTAGCTCTCCATCCTCAAATGCCAGGAGGAAGAGTCCCTTCGAAGCTTGCTTGTTGCATGGCCTGCAGGAGGAGGCAATGAAGGGAAGGCGAGTCACAGGAGGCAACTGTATAGCCCACAGCTGTCAGAGCAACTTCTGAGGCCACTCAGCAACCGCGTCAGGCTACTTACTCAAATCTTGGTTGTACATCCGGAAGCGTTTCCTGAGCATTAAGAATATGTGACACGGAAATCAGCATAGGATGTTGTGGTTTGCACGCTCAAAAGGAGGGCCCAGCAAACGCCCTCGCCAAGCACGGACGCAAAGGCAAAAAAAAAAAAAAAAAAAGGATCAAGTTCCGAAAGACTTCACGCGCCGGGACCTTGCCTGAGATCGAGGCGTCTCCCTGCAGGCCCACCAACCAGTAGTAGGCGCTTGGGGAGCGGGGCACCCACCAGGCGCGAGCCCCGAAGCCCGCGCGGTGACCCCGTCGGCCCAGCCCCGCTCGCCCCGCGCCCCAGCTGCTCTGCAGAGGAGACAGGAAAGGACGCGGGGGACCTCCCCAGGCCTGCGGCTGGCAGCTGCAGCCCGAGGCAGGGCACCGCGGGAGGGAGGGACGTGTGCACCCCGGGGCGGGGAGCGAGCTCGGCCCACAAAGCAGGGCAGGAGATAAAGAGCCCGGCGCGGCCCCCTCCCCCAAAACAAAGGCTGGGTGGCCAGGCGTCGCCTGGCCCGAGGAAAGAAAGCCAAACCCAAGCCGCCCCGCCTCGCCGCTCCACCTCGTCTCCAGATTCCAGCTGCCTCCTACGCACTCACCGACCCAGGCCGCTTTAGTCGCCAATTTCCCCCGGCAGCGTTCTCCCTCTTTGGAGCTAGGGCTCGCCATAGACAGCTGCTCATGCGCAATCGCAGCCTGCGGCCATATTGGTGAGGGGCGGAAGTGTCTCCTCGGCCCGCCCTGACTACTGATTGCCCCAGACCAGCCCCGTTTCCGTTCGCTGCAAACTTCGATGCGGACTAAAGGAGACGTGGGTGTGTGAGGTTTGACCGGCCCCTAAGAGAAACAGTGTCCTTGGGGACGTCGCTGGCGTTCTAGCTGTTTTCAGCAAGAACCAGAAAAAAAAAAAAAAACCCGACTAAATTGTACTTCCAGCTTGGGGCTAGGCGGAGCCTTTTCAGTTCCACTAAGAGGAAGTAGGGGAGAAATGGCGTTCCTCGGCGCCATCTTTAACAAGGGCAATTTGGGACGCCATCTTGGTTCAGGGCATCACTTTGAGGGGTTCCAAGTGAACATTGGGACATTTCTGGGCATATGCAGATCTGGGTATATTCCTTTGAACGAGCGTCAGCAATCCCCAAAGACTTAATAGCTTCCAGTTTTTCTGAGGCTCGTATGTGACAACTTTGATTACCGTTTTTCTCACTCAGGGTCTATACCTATAATGGTTTTGGAATAGTCAAGTATAGTAGCTAGAATTCAGATTCTGAAACCATTCAGACCCCAATCTTAAATCCACAACTGACACTTTTTTTTTCCTTTCTTTTTCTTTTCTGAATAGGATCTCTATGTAGTTCTGAACTGTCCTATATTGACCAGGCTGTCCTCTATGTCGCTTAGATCCCCCAGCCTCTGCCTCCTGAGTGCTAGGGTTAAAGGCATGTGCCACCGGAAACTGCCACTTCTTAACTCTGAGATCTCTGATAAGCATTTTTAATTAATTACAGCTTAATATCCTCATCCGTAAAATGGAAATACTAATACCAGCTTCACCAAATGAAGTGGATTAAATAAATTCAAGGGCAAAGTTTTTATGCACACAAATCTAGCCCAATTCCTGGCATGAGATGAACATTATGTAAATACAGGTTTCTCTTCCCCATTTCTTGACCACCACGAACCTAGTTCTACTTTCTAACCGCAGGTTTCCATGACAACTGAGGAAGAATATCTAAACAAGAGATACACATTTTGGCAACATTCAAATGGGATGCCTTTCCCCCAGGCTTTAATAAGCGTAAGTCCATACACTGTTTAAGTGTAAAAAATTCCATTTTTATTATCAAACAGCCACCATCACTAAATGGGGCCCTGTAGCCCCTGCCTGTGCGAAGAAACAGTACCAGGGCCAGAGTGATGACCAGACATTCCCTTTTCCTGAAATGGGAGGAGGTTATTGTAATGGGAAAAAGAAAGGCCAGAGAGATCTGTATAGGACCTCTTCTGCAAAATAATCGAAGGCAGAGGATGTTATCCATTTCCTTCAGTGAACAGTGAGGACTTTAAAGAACTTCCTGGACATGTTTCTCCTAATCTAGAGCTAAAAGAGTCAGGAGATAGCCGAGGATCTGGAAACAAAACATGGGTGAACAATTCTGTATCTGACCCTGTGTTCTCCACGTCTACCCTAGGCTTCTTTGGAGAGAAGTTCACAGCCTCAGAAGGGGGCAGGAGTTTGGCTGGAATTCCCCCTCTGTATTTAAATTTAAGGAAAAAAAATAAGTTTCTATCTAATCTATGTTTTGGTTGATACTCACAACTTCATGGGAACAAGACTTTCCCATACTTCTTAAGACTCTGCTAAGAGACAAATGCTTTGTGTCTAATACAAACTCAAGTAAACCCACCAAGGCTGTTAGCCCCGTGGTCAAAACAAGTCGCTGGAGGACCCAAGCCTATGGCACTTCGGCTGCTGAGGGTGCAAAGACAGCAGGCAGGAGCTGCAGAGATTGATAGTTTTCTAGGCCTCTTGTCCTGCCCTCATCACAGCCCTTCTTTCCCACGGTTAGTCTGTGTTTCAAATGCGTATGTCTGGCGCTGAGGGGACATAAGAGGGACAGTGGGGTGAAGCTCTCTAGGGGGCAGACTAAGCCGACTTCTGGGCTCAGACCCTTCTCTGTCTTCAGGTGGGAGTTCCAGACAGCTAAAGGGCCGGGAAGAATGGGCAGGAATCATGCTACAAGGAGAGGTTCTGGAGTGGAAGCTATAATCCCCACCCCCAGTACAAGTCTGGGTGCGCCGAACTTCCTGAGCCTCAGCCCTCTGACGTTCCCGGGCCAGGGCCACAGCAGCATCAAAGGAAAGACTACCCCCATTCCTCCAAGAAGCCCGAGACGCCCAAGCCCTTTCTCCAGGAGTCCCGTCAAGCCTACCGGGTCTCGGACATGGGCTTGCGGGTGACACGTGGATCTTACCACACATCGCACTGGGCAGCTTGGCAAACTGTGGCTTGGGGGGCACGACAGGAACAGAGCGGACCTGTTGGACCTGAACTAGGCTGGAAGCCAGACGCATGCCCACACCACCAGTTGAACCACAGGGACATGAAGACAGGTCACATCCCTCAGGACTGAGCTGTCCCTCAGCCTCCATCCCCTCTGGCTCAGGTGGCTGTGGAGGGCCTTGTTCCTCCTTAGAAGACTGTTCATTGACTTCTTCTGTACTGTCAGTCTCCAGGAACGATATACCTGGCCCTTGAGAGAGGGCCGCCTCTTCTAAGTGATCACTAACAGCTCTCCTGCCTTCAGTTTCTACATCTATGCTTTTCGGTTCCTTGCTGACCTCCCCTTCCTCCCCATCAGCATCTCCTTCTGGACTTACACTATCTTCACCATGTCCTTGATCTTCTCCTGACTTGAGGTCACTATTCCCCCTCAGTCCTTTGATCTCATCCCTTTTGTCTTTCTCAGCCTCTTGTTTGTGTACAGCTTCCCAGCTCTCCCCAGGAAGCAGGTACTCCTGGACTGAATGCTCTGGATCCATCCCAGAGTCTACTGGGATGTCCTCTCCTTTCTCAGCCCCTTCTTTTCTCCCAATCTCTCCCTCCTTCTTGTCTTTATCCTCTTCTCTTGTTTTCTCCATATCCTCAGTCTCTAAACTTGAAACTTCTTGACCTTTGGAATTTTCTTCCTTGGTCTCTATCTCTTCACTTCTCCCTTCTTCAAAACTACCCATCACCATTTGGCTTCTTTGAGCCTCCCCTCCTTCCTCATCAGCTTTTCCAGCTTCCATCTCAGTCTCTGGAATTGCCTCAGCATCTTCCCTGTTATCCGATGTGCCTCCAGGCTCAGTCTCCTTGTCCTCTTCGGCTTCCCAGCATTCCTGTTTTTCTTCAGCCTGGTTTGGAGGTTGTTTCCCACACCTTGTTGCCTCTTCCTCCAGACTCCCTACACCCTCCCAGTTCATGGGTCGAGGCCCCAGAAGGGGACTCAAGTCATCATAGGCACTCAGGAAGACTTCTTCCCCGTTTTCCTCTTCCACTTCAGGTGTGGGGCCAGCAGAATCAGGGGAACAGCAGCTAGGAGCCAAGACGTACTGTGCATCATCCAGAGACAGATCATCCAGGGGCGGCTCCACGGAGAACTCTTCCACCTGTAGGCATAGCATTGTAGCTAAGAACCAGGTAGCCCTATCCACTCTCTAGGCTACACACTACCCGAATACCCAACATGGCTCCTCCTTACCTGAGGCCCAACTCCCAGGAGCTCCTCCAGGTAGCCCATCCCAGGGTCGTCCTCCCCAAGGGAGAAAGCTGCTGCTCCTGCGGCTCCTGCTGCTCCTGCCTTGGCCACCTCCCGGTCCTCCACCCCCACCCACTCAGGCTCTGAGCTGCTCAAGTCCTCTAGGAAGGAGAAGGAATCCTGCACCTCCTGGGACAAGGAGTCCTCCAGGACAGGAGTCATATCTTCTGGGCTTGAGTCAGCCAGGGGACCTGGGGCTGATCTTGCCTCCGACTTCTCATCTGTTGAAGGAAAGGTAGTTCTAGAAATCCAAAAGTCAAGGTCAGGCCCAACCCTTTCTGATATGGGTGTTTCTCAAACTGATATGCTAGGGGCCCAACACTCCCTTTATATAGTAGATAGTCATTCTGGTCTGAGAGGACGAGCCATGTGGACTAACTACTTATAGCTCTCTTCATTAATTCTCACTCAAGTGCCGAGCACCTTGGGTTATTTGAGTGTTTGTTTGTTTATTTGTTTTTTGGGTTTTGTTTTTGTTTTTGTTTTTCTTCAAGACAAGGTTTCTCTGTGTTGTTTTCGTGCCTATCCTGGATCTCACTCTGTAGACCAGGCAGGCTGGCCTTGAACTCACAGAGATCAAGCTATCTCTGCCTCCTAAATGTTGGGATTAAAGGCATGCACCACCATGACCAGCTCTAAGCATTGTGTTTTATATCTTTATAATGAATTTTTACATTTTCCCTACAGAATAAAATGTTATGTAGATGGTTTGGTTCACAAAGTGATTATATGGAAATATGAGGACCTGAGTTTGATCCCCAGAATTCCTGTAAAATAACTCTGGGAAGGTTGGTGTGCTCTTGTAATCCCAATGCTGGAACAGGGGGACAGGTAGGTCCATGGAGCTAGTTGGCCAACCACCTTAGTCTACTTGGCAAGTTCTAGGCCAGTGAAATACTCTGCCATAGAAAAAAAAAACTATGGACACCACCTAAAGAACACCACCTAAGGTTGTCCTCGGGTTCCGACATTCATGCCCACACATGCACTGCCACTCCCCTACACTCAAATACACTCCAAAGATAGAAGGAATGTTATGGAGGATGTTGTACCACATCTTTTGTTGAGACAGGTCTCCTGTATCCCAGGCTGATCTCAAACTATGGAGCTGGGGATGACCTCAAACTTCCATTCTTCCTATCTCCCAAGTGTTGGATGACAGACATGAGCCTCCATACCAGGTTTATGATGGGGTGCTGGGGATCAAATCCAGGGCATTGTGCATGCCAGGCAAGCACTGTATCAACCGAGCTGCATCCCCAGATCTTTATCCCCATTTTGCTTTAATAAAACTGAAGCTCAAAGCAGTTTGTTCAAGGTCTCACGGGTAACAAGTGGTACAGACAAAATCTGAACCTCCGTCTACTTAACTGTCCTATTTACTTCTATACAACCTCGGGAATCTCTGATCAGTGACACTTTGGGAATAGGAGTCTGAGCATAAATCAGATCTTAGCTCTTCCTACCTAAATCAGCAGTGAATTGTTTAAGGTATCTTTCAGGTTCTACTGTTGTAAGAATAACAATACTTATATCTTCATATTATGAGGAAGTGAAATGAGCTAAAACTTCAAAGTGCCTAATAAAGTCCTCAGCACATATTGGCAAGTATTATTTAGGTCTTAGTGTTAATGCTGTAATTAAGACTCTTTTGTTTGTTTTTGTTTTCTTGAGACAGAGTTTCTCTGTGTAGCCCTGGCTGTACTGCAACTGGAGACCAGACTGGCCTCAGACTCAGAGATCCTCCTTCCTCTGCCACCCTGGAATTAAAGGTATATGCCTCCACCACCCAGTGACTGAGCTGCAAGTCACTAACTTTTGTACTTACCCATACTTGTATGTATTTATTAAGTCCCTTATGTGTCTGTCACAGAGCCCTATTCTTGGGGTAAGTCAGTGATTTGAAGCCTGGCAGAGATCCCTTCTCCATTTCATATAACCTAATAATATTACTGGATTCCCAAACCCCAAGTCTAGGCAGACACCATAAGACTGTGTTCAAAGCCTAAAGGCTGAAGCCTCTGACCTTCCAAGGCTGCATCCTCAGCACCAGAACTTCAACCTAAAGTTCTAGATCCCTTTCCAGCCCTAGGCAATCTCCAAGTTCTCACCTGGGGGGCCAGGTCCTGGGCCGGGGCCTGAGGCAGGGCTTGGCCTGGGCTGTAAGGCAGGGCACTCAAGGCCACGGGTCAGCCTGGCCAAGGAGACGTTAGAGATGATGTTTGGAGGTACACTGAGGATAGAGGTTATGTGTAGAGGGAGGTTGACGTTGTAGGGGTCTGAGATGTGGACACCAGCGCAACGCTCTGCACGGCTGCTACCCGAGGCCCGAATAGCTGACCGCCCAGCTCGCGGAGTTCCTGGCTCAGAATTCGCACTGCCCTGTGCCTCTGCCTCAGGCTCCTGTTCACCCTCTGCTGCATCCATGGAATTATTCTCCAAGCTCTCAGACGTCAGTGAGCTCGGCTGAGGACTGCTGGGCCCCACCAGCCCCTCTGGCTCTGTGGAAGGGAAGACAGGGTCACTTAGTTAGTAGCCTCAGCTCCAGAGGGTCTTGACAGCTCAAATAAGACCTCAGCAGCTCTGTTTTCTTAGATTTTAGAGGTAGAATGACTGGAAGGTACCAGACCCAGCTTCCTTTGTCCCCTACTGCAAATTATCCACCCAGTCAGCAGGTCAAAGATCATACACAACCTGATGGATCCTCTTGCCTGTCTGTAGATACAGTCACTAGCAACCACTAACACACTAATGTGTGTGTGTGTGTGTGTGTGTGTGTGTGTGTGTGTGTGTGTGTGTTTATATGATGGGGAAATGTCTTTCTGTGTACTGTGAATATGTGTTGCTCTGATTGGTTGATAACTAAAGCTGTTTGGCCTATGGCAAGGCAGCTTAGAGGCAGGTGGGAAATTGAAACAGAGAGACAGCAGAGAAAGGAGAAGCAAGGACATGCTGCCAGCCACTATCATGAGAAGCAAGATATAAAAGTACTGGTAAGCCACAAGCCACGTGGCAAAGTATAGATTTATAAAAATGGATTAATTTAAGATATAAGAACTAGATAACAAGAAACCTGCCATGGCCATAGTTTAAAAATAATATAAGCCTGTGTGTATTTATTTGGGTCCGAGCAGCTGCAAGAGCGGCAGGTGAGAGAGATTTGTCCTGACCGCAGGCCAGGCAGGACACAAAAAACATTCAGCTACATTTATACCCTCCTACACACATACCCAGAGTCTCCAGGTACAAATACTCATGAATATACCCACAGATTAGACAATAGGCTCATCTATTGGAAAACTTGGCATCTGTCTCCAAGACTGGTATATAATAGGTATTCATCAATTTTTTTTAATTACTGGACACAGTTGGACACATTTATAGACACACAAGCCTGCATTGTTACTGTCACAACACACACACACACACACACACACACACACACACACATAGCCACTAACACCTGTACTCACCATCGATGGCCCCAGCTGCAGCACTCAGTGAGTCCATGCTCTTAGCTGGCCGCAATGTCCCCTTGTTGGATTTTTCTTCTAAAAATATGAATGTACATAGCACCAAGACCTTGCACACCCTCGGCAGAGCCCCATCCCCTCACCATCCCGGACTTACCCCTGTCCTCAGCCCTCAGTGGAAGTTTACGTTTTGTCTCATGGCCAGAGCGACCCAGATTGAAGATAGATCGCCATTTCCTGACCTTCAAAGACCCCTTTCTCCTGCAGAGATTGGAGATGCAATTAGGAGTGGAGTCTGGGTGGTCAGTGCAAGGGAAGACCCAGGAAGGAGGCCTTACTTGTGTTCTGCAATCTCAATGATAGTATGGTAGGGCCGGATCTGTGGAGGTCCATCGCCAGCCTGCAAGATGCTAGGCAAGTGGTAGGGAAGAGACCTGGGCATGAGGTCCTCGGAGCTGCCTGATGCCCGGGCCCCTGGAAGTGATTTCCACCCACTCTCCAAATCTGCACCAGCTAGGAAAACAAGAAGAACTGGTTAGCCAATAGCAGAGCCAAGAAAGGAACCTCAAGTCCCCAGTCCATCCCCCTCACCAAACAACCAGGCCAAGGATATATGCAGAGGCTGTTGGAGAAAGACCCTCTCTGTCCATTTCAGAAGGGTTATTCTGAAGCACAGAGGAGGCCAGGAGATCCCAAGACATTAGCCTTGGCATCCAAGGTGGTGCCGCAGAGGCCAATCTGTATGCTAGGATGCCAACAGAAGAGGCCTGCTCAAGTCCTAGCAGGACTGATATTTCTCCAGTGTTCTCTGTGTGCGATCATCACATCCCTCCCTCTGTGAGAGACACAGTCGTCTACCCACAAAATGAGAAAACGGGATGAAGTGACTTTCGAGGCTCTCTACAGTCAATCTTAGTCAAAACCATAAAACGGCTAAAGCTCTCCCTAGTAGAGAGTGGTGATAGGTAACGGGCAGAAAGGACACTGACCAGAGAGGGAAGCACCGCCGAAGAGCTGGTCCACGTGGGTGAGGATGAACTCCACAACAATGGACTGCACACGCACCTCCATGAACGCTGCTGTCCCGTTGAAGCCTGAGGCCTCTATGTCCTTAGACCTGTCAAGATGTGGGGTCAGTCCCTAGCAACTCTCAAAACACACACACACACACACACACACACACACACACACACACAGGAGGAATGACAGACAAGGTCTTATTATGTAGCTGTGGTTGTAGTTGGTCTAGAACTCTCTGTGTACACCAGGCTGGCCTTGAACCCACAAAGATCCACCTGCCTCTGCCTCCTGAGTGCTAGTGTTAAAGTCATGTTGCAAAATGCCCAGCCTCTGAAATACTCTGTACTCGCCGTTCCTTGTCCTTACCTCCATCTCTACCTCTTAAGCCACAGGTATGAGTCAAGTTCAAACACCACGTCCCCCAGGAAAGCCATCGTAGACACCCTCAAACAACCTCTCCTTTCCTTTCATACTCCTTGCACAGTAGCACAAAAGGAAGGCTATGAGAATTGTTATAATTAATAATGCTTTGTGCCATAGTGAGTGATCTACAGCCCAGTTCGTGAATAGTCTGTGAGATGTTTGCTCAGGAAATGTTTGTCAAAGACCAATATTCTAGTCCCTGAACCCCTCAGCACAGTGTAAAGAACAAAGGCCTTGCTCTTAAGAACTTCACTTGGTCTCCGAGAAGGCCCAAGTTGGTAGATTCTATACCACTCGGCTACTGCTGAACCTTCCTGTCTTCCTGTGCTAACAAGACTCACCCACCCCCAGCCCCTCCAATATGCTCACACAACCACATCCACTTGGGTATATCTTGCTACACCAAGGTAAATCTCCCAGCAGCTCCACACTGCTCATACCCACACCCACCTCAGCAGGTTGGGGGCCCACACAATCGCCAGATTTCGGGCATGCATGTTGGTTTGGGCACTAAATGAGGCCATGTGGACCAAGTGCCTCATAAGGAACTCCAGTGTCCTGCAGAAACAAGAAGGGGATCACTGAAAAAAAGAAAACTTGAAGCAGGGGTGGCTGAGACCTGAAAACTGGGAGAGACAAGCAAAGGCTTGGGCTGTAGGTGGGGAGGGGTGGGGTGGGGAGGGTCTCTGGGGTACAGAGGGTGGAGTCCCACACACCTGTAGTTTGGGGCAGGGAGTTCTTGAAGCACGTCTAGGATCTTGATCAAGCGCTCCGGCTCTAACTGCACTGCCACTGCCTCCTAATTGGGGACAAGGGTGTAAGAAGGAGACGTCGACTCAGAGATGACCATCTTGCTTCTTAGAGGTCCAAATTAAACGTTCAGAAATGATCTATTGCTGTGTTCCACAATGGCCCCACCTAGATCTTCAAGGCACCACAAAATAGTGAAAACACCTCAGTCTTGAGCATGGTAGCACACGTCTATGATCCCAGCACTCTAGGCAAGAGGAAGAGAACAAGGGCTGGGATGTAGCCCAGTGGCAGAGTACTCACCCAGCATTCACAAAACCATTGGTTCGATCCACAGATCCACAGAAAGCTTAGGACCTTTGGGCCCACAAATGACTACTGAATCTTATTTATATTTAACAGTCTGTCTTGTGACCTTGAGCAACTCACTGTTATTCCCCTGCCTCAGTGTCCACACTAGACTGTTTTAGCTGTCTGGGAAGGGGATATGCCCAGGCTAGTCTGGATGAACTAAGCAGGCTGTGGTTGCTATTCAGAGTCTCCGTGTTGTTGCGCTCAGTAAAATGCAAGCTCCTTTCGCAAGTAGATGGGGTTTTGCTATGTTGCCCAGTCTAGGCTCAAACTCTACACTCCAGCAATCCTTCTGCCTCAACCTCCCAAGTAGCTAGATCTTTAAAAGTATTACTCAAATCAGGACACCATTTTTTTTTTTTTTTTTTTTTTTTGAGACAGGTTTTCTCCATGTAGTTTTGGTGCCTGTCCTGGATCTCTCTCTGTAGACCAGGCTGGCCTCGAACTCACAGAGATCCGCCTGCCTCTGCCTCCCGAGTGCTGGGATTAAAGGTGTGCGTCACCACCGCCCGGCCCAGGACACCATTTTTGTTGTGTTTTCTCCTCCAATGCTGTTTAAGATACAGTTACAGTTGATGGAGGGACATTCCTGAAAATATTTTTGTTAGGTAAATAGCATTTTCGTTCTCTTAAGTGTAGGGAAACTCTGGTCTAGGTGCTTTCCAAGGCCTCCCAGCTCGGACAACCTGCCTTTTATCTCCCAAGTCTTACCACTGTGCTGTGTGCGGTCTGTAGGCCTTAGGGAAATACACCATAGGGAAAAAATGAAGACAAGAAGGACAAGGGTTGACAGAGGTGGCAGGGGACTGAAGAGATCTGAGAAGGAGGGGTCTTCTTCTCAGTAATGCTTTACTGTCCCTCAGGATCCCTAGGACGGTGGCTGGCACAGGACACCCATGGGATGTCAAAATTGAAGTGGCGGCCCTCGACCCTTGTCTTCCATCCCTCCTGCCTCTCACTCAACTCACCGCAAATTTGTCATAGAGCCGATAAGTGAGAAGAGGATCTGGTAGTTCTCTGAAATAGGCCTTGCACAAGGAGGAGACGCAGTGAATGTCCTGGAGGTAAACGTCCCGCCGAAGGTCGGGCTTCCGCTCTGCCTCGAATTCCTGCCTGGGGAGGTGCAGAGTGGTCAGGAGGGGTAAAAGTCAGACAGAAGCTATGTAGGGAGAAGTAGGATCTATTAGAGGTCAGCTGCAGACAGGGTCATGGTCCAACACATGTGAGACTTGGAAGGAGAATGTTAGAATGTACACGTACACATGTGTATCTATTATATATACATATATATTCACTGGCATATTTATATGTATTTTCTATATATGTCAGGAAATATTAGGAATTGCATATGTGGATATGTAGATGTGAATGTAAAGATGGGTGTAGAGGTAGGTGAGTGGATCTATGTATGACCAACCAAGGATGCATGATTAGCAGCGAAGAGGTATGTAGGAATCAGTAGACATGAGCAATGGATTTAAATGTGTCTTTCCTTTTTCCTTGTCGTATTTTGAGAAGGGTCCCATTATACAGTTCTAGGTGGCCTGGAACTCAATACATAGACAAGGTTGACTTCTGACTCACAGAGATCCATTGGCCTCTGCCTTCTGAATGCTACCATTCAAAGTGTATGCCACTGTGCCTAGCCTGGGTATAATCTTTAAAAAAAAAATAAATCTTCATGGTCTTGATTAGATTAGCCAACAGTTGCTCAGATATGGCACCAAAAGTACCAACAACCAAAAGGAGAAAATAGATAAACTGATGACCAAATTCTCCTGAGACAGGAGGATTCCCATGAATTTGAGAGTAGCCTATGCTATATAAGTTCTAGTCCAGTCTTAGTTACACAGTAAGACTGAAGAAAAAAGAGATAGAGAGAGCAAGACAAGGGTCTGGGGAGATAACTCAGTTGATAAAGTGCTTGTCCCATGAGCATAAGGATCTGAGTTCAGATCCCCGGCACCCACATAAAAAGCCAGGCACAGCAGCAGAGGCCTGTAAGCTCAGCACTGGGGAATCCCAAGAGTTTGCTGGCCAGTCTGTCTAGCCTAATCTGAAAGTTTCAAGTTCAGCAAGATACTCTGTCTCAAATAACAACAATAACAGCAATAATGTAGGGGGGACTGGAAAGATGCTCAGCAGTTAAGCTGCCCTTCCAAAGGACCTAGGTTCTATTCCCAGCACCCTCGCAGCCATTTGTAAATTACAATTCTGGGCCTCCTTGATGTCTGTGGGCACGAGGCACACACATAGTTCACAGGCATACAAGCAGGCAGAACACCCATACACATAAAATAAAAAATTTTAATAAAAATAAATTAATTTAAAAAATAAAATGATTGAGGAAAACAAGTATTATTGATCTCTGGCTTCCGCACAAATGCACATACCCACACAAACACATACGTACATATACCATACACAAAAGAAGAAGAGAAAAGGAACATTTATGTGTCAAAAGACACTATCAATAAAAAGAACCCTGGGTTCAAAATTCCCACTACCACAAAAGAAGAAAAGAAGGATAACACCCACAAACCACAGATGGGGAGCAGGAAACGCTGTTCATCATACATGTGATTAAAATCTAGTACTCAGTCAGGCTGTGATGGCTCACTTTAATCCCAGCACTCAGGAGGCAGAGGCAGGCAGATCTCTGTGAATTAGAGGCCAGCCTGATCTACAGAGTAAGTTCCAGGACAGCCAAGGCTACGCAGTGAAACCCTGTCTCAAAAAAAAAAAAAAAAAAATCTAATATTTGGAACATACCATCTTATTACAACTCAATGATTTAAAAAATGATTAAGCAGAAGCATAAGGTTTGAATAGGTGTCTCCCAAAAGAAGTGCTGAAAGTGTTCACCTCATCTGTAGCTGGGGAAATGCATAGGTAAGTCACAATGACTTATCAGTACACACCCACTAGGATGACTGCCACCAGAAAGACAGTGACAAATGTCGGCAGGGCTGTGCAGAAATTCGAACCTTCATACATTTATGGCAGAGATATAAATGATACAGCTGTTATGGAAAACAATTTGGTAGTTACTTTTAAAAGTTCAACATGAAGTTACCATATGGTTCAGCAGTTCCACTCAGGTATACATTCATAAGAACTGAAAATACATCCATAAAAGCTTAAACATGTTTGTAGTAGAATTATTTATAATAACCAAAAGGCAGAAACAACCTGGATAGCCATCAACTGACAAATGGGTAAAAAATGTTATGTAGCTATCCTGGAGAACTGTATTCATCCATAAAAAGCAATAAAATACACAGCATGCATGAACCTTGAAAGAACTCAGAGTGGAGAGCCAGACTCACAAAAAACATGTATTGTATCATTGGTTTATTTATGTGAGATGTCCAGAACAGACAGATCCATGTGGACAGAAAGTCAAGTTAGGTGAAGGGGAAATGCAGAGATTTTTTGAAGGATGGTGACATGTTCTGGAATTAATGATGATGGTTGCAGTGTTGTGAATATACTAAAAATAACTGATGCAAACATTTTTAAATGGTGAATTTTATAGTATGCAAATCGTGTGTATGTGTATGTGTGTGTGTATTAAAAGCAGACTGTATATGTGGGAGTGGAGAGAGTATGTGTGCTGAGGGAATGAGCTTGGGGTCCCCACCTTCCCTGACCAGACTGTGGAGCCTCTCCTTGGAATAGTACCTAACATCTGTGCTTCCTTCTCCCACTTCCCCTTACCCCTCCTGCAGCTTTCCCCAGCAGCTTTTGCCATGGCTCCCTGGCCCACAGAGCCTGCCAACTCTGTCTGACTCACCGGAGCTTCTGGATGTTAGAGGAGACCCCTGAGAGGCGGTAGATCCCATCCACCACTCCATACTCTTGCACAAATTCTGCACAGCTCCTTAGCACCTGGGGCACTGGGGACACAAGATAGGCAGAGAAAAGAACATCTGAAAAGCTAGAGACTGTAAGGGGTCTGAGAAATGGCAGCATCATGGAGGAGGGTTCATGGAGATTAATTAATTAAGGGCAAAGCTTATGAAATAAAAAACTCCCTGGAAAGGTTCTTACAGGTGATCAGACTCAACTCACCTATCTTTGTATAATATTTTTATCCCGTGGTCCTGGAGTCTCAGCATAAACTCCAGTACTTTGAAGAGGAAGTCACTGCTACTCAATATTAACCTCTCAGTGCTATCTCTTTTTCAAAGATAAAAAAAAAATTTTAATTATGGGTATGTGTCTGTTCACGGTAATTTGCGTATAGTACTGGTGCCTGCAGAGGCCAGAGATATCAGATATCCCTGTAGCTGGAAGTGTAGGGGCTTGTGAGGTGCCCAACATGGGTTCTGGGAACTGAATTCGGATCCTCTGCAGCAGCAGTAAGGGCTTTTAATCGCTTCAGCCCCAGGTCTCTAACAGGCTTTCTCTTTGGCCACCAATCAGCTCCCAAATTATGAGGCAGAGAATGATTGGTTATGAATGCTCGGCCTTATCTTATGCTTGTCCTGCTAGCTGATAACTTAATCTGTTTCTCTTCATCTAGTTTTTTGCCTTAGTGCTTTTTACCTTTCATTCTGTATGTCCTACTCCCTATTAAGCTGGCTGACGGCTGCCTGGCTGGCTGGCCCTGGGCATCTCCCTCTTTTCCTCTCATTCTCTCCTCCTTCTCTTTCTCTCTCTCTCCTCCTCCTACTTACTCTCTCTGCCCACCAGCCCCACCTATACCTCCACTGACTGACTATTGGTTGTTCAGCTTTTTATTCGGCCAATCAGGTGCTAAGTAGGCAGGCAAGGTGAAACAGCAACACATCTTTACATTGTTGAACAAATGCAGTGTAAACAAATGTAACATCTTTACATCATAAAACAAATGCAGCATAAACAAATGTAACACATCTCTACATAGTTAAACAAATGTCGCATAAACAAATGTAACACATCTTTGCCTAGTTAAAGTAATATTCCATAACACAGCTCTACCTCTATTTGTTTGTTCATTTGTTTGTTTTAAGACAGGGCCTCAGCCGGTCGGTGGTGGTGCACGCCTTTAATCCCAGCACTCGGGAGGCAGAGCCAGGCGGATCTCTGTGAGTTCGAGGCCAGCCTGGACTACCAAGTGAGCCCCAGGAAAGGCACAAAGCTACACAGAGAAACCCTGTCTCGAAAAACCAAAAAAAAAAAAAAAAAAAAAAAGACAGGGCCTCATGGATCTTGGCTGGCCCTCAACTTACTATGTAGTTGAGGAAGACCTTGAATTTCTGATCCTCTTACCTCTACTGCTGTGGAATAATCTTTCTCTACATTGTGTGAATATATGTCACTATAATTCGTTTAATAAACAAGCTGACTGGCCAATAGCTGAACAGGATAAAGTTAGGAGAGAAAGCCAAACTGAGATTAATGGGATGAGAAAGGTAGGAGTCAGAGGAGATGCTAGCTAGCCACCTAGCAAGCAGGACATGTAAAAAATGAGGTAACAAGCCATGAGCCATGTGGCAAAGCATAAATAGAAATATGGGTTAATTTAAGTGTAAGAGTTAGCTAGTAACAAGCCTGAGCTATTGGCCCATCATTTATAATTTATATTCTGCCTCTGACTCCATTATTTGGGACTGGGTGGTTGGGACAGGAAAACTGTGCTTTACACTCTACTCCTTGAGTACTGGGATTACAGGTGTATACCATTACATTCTATTTGTTTGTTTTTGAGAGTCTCACCTAACCCAGGATGACCTTGAATTTGCTGTGTAATTGAAGGTGACTTTGGATTCCTAATCCTACTGCTTCTGCTTCCTGAATGCTGAGATATAAGCGTATGCCCGAATACTTGGTTTACAAGGTACTGGGATCAAACCCAGGGCCTGTGCATGCTCGGCAAACACTCTGCCAACCAAGCTACATCCTTAGTCCCTCTTTTTATGATATATACCCAGTAGTGTATCTTGTTTATTATTTAAATTTTACACAGAAAATGATGGGCTAGGGTTGTAGAACAACAAACCATTTAGTACAATAACCTTACATTCTATTTCAACAGTTTATATATGTTTTACAGCTTATATATAAATCCAGATGACAAAAACCTTAAACATCAATTAGCTTAAAGATAAAGAAATAAGCTTGGCATGGTGGTGCACACTTTTAATCCCAACACTTGGGAGGCAGAAGCAGGCAGATCTTTATGAGTTTGAGGTCAGCCTGATCTACAAATTGAGTTCCAGGACAGCCAAGGCTACACAGAGAAACCCTGCCTCAAACAAAACAAAAACAGATAAATAATTAAGAAACACAAAAGAACTGGGCAATGGTGGTGCATGCCTTTAATCAAAGCACTTGGGGGAGGCAGAGCCAGGCTGATCTCTGTGAGTCTGAGGCCTACCTTGTCTACAAATTGAGTTTCAGGACAGCCAGGACTGTTACACAGAGAAAACTTGTCTTGAAACACCACTCCCCCCAAAAAGAAAGAAACATAAAAAGAAAACCACCTCAATCTAACTTTAAATATCACTGTCCATATTACAAGAAATAAAAAAATATTCGAAAATAAAACTATTAGGTAAATCACAACCTAAAACGGAGAAGTAAGATAAATGGTATCTCTTTGTTTGTTTGTTTATTTTTGTTTTTCAAGACAGAGTTTCTCTAATTAAAGGCATGTGTCACCAATGCCCGGCTAGGTAAATGGTATGTCATTAATAATCGTGTGTGTGTGTGTGTGTGTGTGTGCGCGTGCGTGCGCATCCCAGGATCCCTGAGTGAGTACAGAGAGGCATCCCAGGATCCCTGAGGTAATTGCAGGTGGTTGTGAGCTGCCCAACATGAGTGCAGGGAAACCAAACTCTGGTCCTCTGCATGTGTTCTGAACTGCTGAGCGGTCCCTCCAGCCTCGCCCTCAGCTTTCAATGCTGTAGTTATGGGAAGAATAGGTCTGCACCTTTGGAACTGAAACTTCTCTTTGTCATCAGTTGTTACCCCAGAATTTTTAAAGGGGGCAGCAATTTTGTGGGGCAAGGGAGGCAAAGTAAAAGACTGGTCCCCAAACTGCACTTATGCAACACTCTGCCAGCCATGAAAAAATGAACACTGGTTATCCCAGCTGAAATGGAACCCAGCTGGAGGCGTTTGGTTTGAGGCACTTTCTCTGGTAAGAAAGCTTACGGTTGACTTCAGAAAGTGCCAGACCTGATGACTCAGTCAGGAATGAAAGGAGAGAACTGACTTCCAGGTGCCTTCATGGCACATGTGTACCCACACAATATACACACAAAATAACGTTTTTTAAAAGTGCAAAAAATTATTTTATCTCTACTGACCCTGGGCCACCACTGTGTTACTAGACTAAT
The DNA here is from genome assembly GCF_004664715.2 of Peromyscus leucopus. Taxonomy (NCBI): domain Eukaryota; kingdom Metazoa; phylum Chordata; class Mammalia; order Rodentia; family Cricetidae; genus Peromyscus; species Peromyscus leucopus. The sequence continues at coordinate 27,671,661 of NC_051076.1, forward strand.
CTCCTTAAAGATAATATTGTGGTATTTCTCATGTTATCTTGATATAGTATTAGCTGTGATAGTGTCTCAAAAACAAGTGTTGAATCCCAGAGAGAAAGCCATGCAGCCAGACGGTGGTGGCCCATGCCTTCAATCCCAGCATTCAGGAGGCAGAGGCAGTCAGATCTCCCTAAGTTTGAGGCCAGCCTGGGCTACAGAGCTAGTTACAGTACAACCAAAGCTGTACAAAGAAACCCTGGCTCCGAAGACAAAAAGCAAAACAAACAAACAAAGAAAGCCACGCAGCCAAAGGTAGCTGTGAGTGCAACCTAACTCAGATTATAAACCCTTTCCCCACTTTCAATCCTAGGCTATATAAACACCTAGCCTGCTCTAACCAAGTAGTCATTGCTTATCTTAAAGATACAGAATAAAATATGAGCTCCTCAGCCTGAGATATAAAACCTTCACAAACCAGGTCTTGACAAATTCTATGACTGAGCCCTTTGCTCCATAATCAAGCCTGGTTACCATTCTTCATTGATGTGGCTTGGATATGCTTTTTCTCTCAGTGGTTCATGAGTGTAGTGATGTCGAGACGGGAAACAATTAAGAAAGTGGGGCCTAGTGAATGATAATTAGGTCATGGGGCTCTCTCTCCTCATGTATGAATTATCACCGTCTCTTGGATTTTGTGGGAAGTTTGTTTGGCTCTTTTTTTTTTTTTTAAACTGTGTGTATGTTCTTGCTGTTTGAGACATGGTCTTTATTACTAGCTCAGGATGGCCCTTAAGAAGCTCCAATACTTTTCAAGTAGTGGGGTTATAAATGTGTGCCACCAAGGCTTACAATGCTGTACCTCTTTGGGGTGGAGTGGGTCTTGCATGACTGGATCAGAGAGTGGATTATCGTAAGCAATGCCACCCCATGCTTCTGCATGGTCCCTTCTGCATACAGAGAGTTTTCTTTCCACCTCATCATATTGTGACATGTCTAGGGGTCCCTTGCTAGGATGCCGACATACGCTCTCTGAAACCCTCAGCCACTATAGCCATGAGCAAAATCAACCTGTTCATAGTTTCTTCATTTGAGGCATTTTGCTGGAGCAGCACAAAACTGACTAAGGCACTTGTTCTATTCTCCTGTCTGGAAATAACTTCCCCTCCAATTGCCTGGTAAGCTATTACTCAAAACATCTCAAGCATCACCTCCTAGCTGGGCAAAGTGGCACATGCCTATAGTCCTAGCTCCTTGGGAGACTGAGGCAGGATAATTACTTGAGCCCAGGAATTCAGTCAGGGCTAACGTACAACATAATGAGACCATCTTTAAAAAAAAAAAAAGCCGGGCGGTGGTGGCGTACACCTTTAATCCCAGCACTAGGGAGGCAGAGGCAGGCGGATCTCTGTGAGTTTGAGGCCAGCCTGGGCTACCAAGTGAGTTCCAGGAAAGGCGCAAAGCTACACAGAGAAACCCTGTCTTGAAAAAACCAAAATAAATAAATAAATAAATAAACAAACAAACAAACAAAAACTGAACCAACTAAACAAGGGCTGGAGAGGTGGCTCAGCAGTTAAGAGTGCTTGCTGGAAAGTAAGGGGACTGGAGTTCAGATCCCCAGAATCCATGTGAATTCATGTACAGGGCTTGCAATTCTAGCCTCACAAGGTAGAGACTGGAGATGCCCCAGAGCAATCAGGCTGATGATACTAGCCATAGCGGTAAACTGTGGGTTTGACTGAGAGACCCTGCCAAAAATAATGTGGTGGAGAGTGATGGAGAATGATCCCAAATATCAACCTCAAATCACCACACACTTATCTACACACACACACACACACACACACACACATACACACACACGAATAAGACAAAAGTAAATAAAAAAGATCACTGTTGATTCTGAACCCTTTGCAGATTCTATATTACAATTCCCATAGTCCTTTGCTCATCTCAATATTTTTAAAGATGTATTTAATTTATATGTGTATATGCATGCATCCTCTATGTGCACCATGTGCATGCAGCTACCTGAGGATTCCAGAAGAGGGCATCAGATTAAGGTGGAACTGGAGTTACAGGCAGTTTCGAGCTACACTAAGTGGATGCTGAGAACTGAACCCAGGCCCTCTGCAAAAGCAGCAAATGCTCCTAACTATTGAGCCATCTCTCCAGTCCCCAATATCACAGTACTTACTACATTTTATTATAAGTGGTTGTATCTGTACCTCCTGACAAATGGTACTCACTTGTCAGAGAATCATATCTCTCACTGTGGTAAAAAATAAGGTACTCAAATGTTCGTTAGATTACATGATGAATTAATTCAGAATTATGTCAGAATCATGACATCCCCTAGAGATTTGATAAAGGATATTGTGTTTGAGAAAACACTGAGTCTTGTTGACTGGAACTCACCAGAGAAATTCCTCATTTATGTCAGTGTCAGGGAAAGCTGTGTTTCTTCTCAGCTACCTATTTTTTGTTCCCTAAAAACCTTGTGAGTTTCATATGACTTTAACCACTACGCAGTTCAAGGCCCAACCCTGGCAGCCACAGAACTATCTGACATGCATTTCTGGGTCCTACTCTTCCTAATTTCCCTTCAATTGAGTCTCTTCGGTCGTTTATTTGTTCGTTAAGTTGTGTCTCAGAAGTCAACCCAGCTTTTATGTTTGATGTTTATTTGTTTTGTTTTTCGGGACAGGGTTTATTTGTGTAACAGTCCTGGCTGTCCTGAAACTCACTCTGTAGACCAGGCTAGCCTTGAACTCACAAAGATCCACCTGCCTTCCCAAGCTTTTTGTGGAACAAACACGACAGAAAACCAGAGTGCAGAATATAGATAATAATCCCACCAGCCACTGGTTTCACCTTTCTTCCAGTGACCTGGTTTTCAGATCCTTTGTCTTTTTGCTCATAACCGGAACTTAGGTAAGACAAGAAAAAAAGCATGGAGGGTAAAAAAAAAAGGAAGCCTTTGTTTTCAGGGTTTTGCATGTGTTAACATGCATCATCCTTAGAATGAGGGGCCTAGGACATTTGCACAATGTCCCTGGAGTGAGTGGTTCCTAAGTTTTGGGCCCCTCTCATCTCTCCTCACCTCACTCTAGTCTCAGCTGTATGGATTACTGTTCATGCCTTCAGAACCTGCTCCCATTTTTCCATGGTCCCCTGTCCTTAGTTCTGCACTGGATGCAGAGATAAGGCAGCCCTCCTTGTTGAAGCTGCTGGGTGCCTGATGCTGCATCAGTTCTTTTGGCCACCACATTACTCTGCTGATTCATAAACAGTCTGCTGGCTGGGCCTGGTTAGTGCACACTTGTAATCCCAGCATTCAGAGCTTACACAGCAAGAGGATATCTCAAAATGGAATAGAGAAATATCAATATCCCACTCTCATTTAGACTCCTAGGTTTAATCTTAACCAGGTTTCCCTGTCCTATTCTCTTCAGTTGATTTTCAACCTCTGGAGTAGGTCTTTACAGAGATGGGCGATCTTAAGGAGCCTGAGCCATAAAGGAAATGGGCCGAGAGATAACAGGGTCAGAGATGGTGGCACTGCAGATATAAATCAAAGAAATGAAATCAGAGATGTAACCTAGAGACAAGATTGGGGTGATGGAGTCAAAATGATATGACGGATATGGGTGGAGTCAAAGAAGAAGTACCTACAGTGAACCAGAAACCGAAGCAAAGTATGTAAGTGTATGTAGGGCTGGGGGGAGGAAAAGATCCATTTAGGGTAAAAGAGTTGGGGAAGAGGTCTGAAGCCGAGCAAGGGTATAAGGATGAAGAAAAACCATCAGATCATCAGGGAATATCAGTACACCAAGAGCAGATGATCTCACTGGCCTGGACCTTCATTTTCTTGCTGGGTATTGGGCTAAAGAGAGAAGCTCTCATCAGCTAGCCTCACTCATCCCTAAGAATTTCCACCTCTCTCTACCAGGGTGTTTTGGGTAAGGGGAGGAGTTCTCACTGCTGCTCTGGCACCCAAGATTCCTCTCTTAAGCCTTGGGATCAGGTGAACTTCTGATAAGGGACAGAAAGTATTTCTCACCTGCTCTGAGTTCACCTGCAATCAGGAGCCACTGGCCTTTCATTACTCCTGAATCTCTAGGGGAGAATCCCTTCACCTGCTGAGAATGATGAGTCTGGGAACCACAGAAAGGGAGTCTGGGCTGTCTGTGGATGATGGGAATCACAGGAAAGGGCTGAGCCAGGATAAGGAGGCTGCACTGAGGGTTTGTCAAGAGCTGCAAGAAATCCCCAGTTAAGTCATATGGCTGTCTGTCAAGAGTCATTGTCTGGTGCTGGCTAGATGGCTCATCAGTTATGAGAATAGACTGTTCTTCCAGCGCACCCACACGGCAGCTAACAATTTTAACTCCAGTTCCAATGAGAATCTGATGCCCTCTTCTGGCCTCCATGGATACCGCACACACGCGGAACACAGACATACCCACAGGGAAGACACTCACGCATATAAAATAAAAATAAATAAATCTCAAAAAAAAATTTTGTTTTGATCATTTAGTGCTGATGAGATGGTTCAGAGGGTAAAAAAATGCCTGGCACCAAGCCTGAAAACCTCAGTTCAACCCCTGAGACTCACTCTTTATGGTGGAAAGAGAGAATCCGATTCCAAAAGTTTCCCTCTGACTCCTACATATGCACCATGGTACATGTGGGGACACACACACACACACACACACACACACACACACACACACTAATAATAACAATAATAACAATAACAATAAAAATATGGCCTGCCAGGCAGTGGTGGCACACACCTTTAATCCCAGCACTCGGGAAGCAGAGGCAGGCAGATCTCTCTGAGTTTGAGGCCAGCCTGGTCTACAGAGCAAGTCCCAGGAAAGCCAGGGTTACACAGAGAAATCCTGTCTTGAAAAACAACAGCAACAACAAAATATGGTCTGTGAGGTGGTAACAGTAGGTGGGTAAAGGTGCTTGCCACCAAACCTGATGACTTGAGTTTGATCCCTGGGACCCATTGATGATGGAAGGAGAAAATCGATTCCCTCAAGTTGTCCTCTGACCTTCACACCTGCATTGGAACTAATATTCCCCTCCCCAACATGCATACAAAATATATAAACAATGTGGTAACTTTAAAAAAAAAAAATCATTATCAAGAGTGGGATGATCGTAAAAGAGCCAGGCTTGCTCAGTGAGAAGAGGAAGGCACAGAAAAGTCCACCTCAGCTGTAAACACTCTTTCTTGGGGCCTGGGCTTTCCCTTAATGGAGGCTGGTGGGGATGGGGCCCTCTGATGGAGGAGAAAAGGGGAAGGAGGTGTCTGGGGACACAAGGGCGGGGCTAAGAGCAGGAAATGAGCTGGGAACCACCATCACCCTCCCTTCTCTGCAGGCACCACAACCAGAGAAGGGGACAAAGAGGAAATGACAGATTGGGGTGGGGTGGAGTGGGGGGGGAGAATCATGCCCTTTTTTGTAAGTCGCTCGGTGTACTGAAAACAAGCTGGACAGTGTAGTCCCGATACCTCAGTTTCAAGCCAAATTAAGACATGGTTCTGAATGCACGCTAGGCAGAGTGGTGAACCAGGGGTTGTCCCTGGGCATGCCGGCTTCCAAGCCCACTGCATAGTAAGCCAGGGGAGGAACTGAGGAAGCTCCAGACAGTGCCCACACCCCTCTTTATTAAACAGCTTCTACTCCCAACTTCAAATCAGGGCTTAAGCCACCTCCTTCACGTCTCCTGGGTTCCCCACATCAGCAGCGTCTCCCCTCGCCCTTCGACCACCGCAAACCCGTTCCTTTTTTTGCAAGCCGTCTAAAGAGGGTCACTCCTTCCCCCGACCCCCTCCTGTGGCCCAGCAAAGGTGCAGAAAGTCCAGGTCCCTTGTCCCTGGGTGCTGTTCTCCAGCTAGGATGCCTCCTTCCTCTCTCGCCAAGCTATATCCTCAGACCTACTGGGCCCATTCCCATCTGTGTCTCCATTTATTATTCTACCAACCCTCCCCTTCAGCCACTCTCCTGACACAGGACCTCTGTTCCCACCCTCTGTCCTGTCTCCGTCCCGTCACCTGATTCATCTGCATCTCTAGACTTTTCCAAATCTCACCGTCCCGCCTCTTGTTCCCTTGGACTTCCCACCCTCGCCCCCGTCTCAGCGATCTGTCCCCTAACTCTTACAGAAGCGAGCCTCTCTGCCTTCTCTGAACCACATTTCCTGTCTTGCCTGTACACAGGTCTCATGGATGGTGACCCTGGGCCACTGGGCCCTAGCAGCTGATTCTTCCCCACAGACCAAATCAAGCCAGAGAAGACAAGCTTAGTGTCTGCGTGGCGGTCCATGCACCCACCCAGCTTCCCCCGGCTCTGGTTGGTCCCCTTACCGTCCTGGCCTGAGTGCTGTAGATGTTCCTGTAAGTCGCACCCAAACACCCGTTCCTTGGAGCAGCCTTTCTTCTTTCCTTTCTGCCGAGACTTCATGGCCAGAGCCCCAGGGATCTGGCCCCTCCACCTCTGTCCCCCAAAACCTTTGACCTACCAGTCCCCCATGGAATCCCAGTCAGTAGTTGGGTTTGGCCCGGCCCCAGAGGGGCAGGGCTCCAAACTGGAGGTGGAGGGTGGCCTGGGCAACGGCCAGCAGCACTTGCCTCTGGGGGCCCCCTGGGGCCACACGGAAGTGGATATGGAAGAGGAAGCTACCAGAACCCGGGCATGAAGCTGCGTCTCGTGGCCAAGCTGAGCGGCAGCCCTTCTCGCCCTGTGCAGCTCTAGGGGGGCAGGAAGCTCTGCAGCTCCCCAAACCCGCTTCCTGTTAGAGCATCTTTGCAACCACAGGGCCCGGGGTGGGGGTGGTAGCTGACATTCACATCCTCATCATTGCTGGGACTTCATCCATTGGTCACGAAGGGAGGTGATGTCAGAACCCTTGGGTGGAGTAATGGTGCCTGGGTTGTGAGCAGGTGGCTGGCATTTCTAGAGACCAAAATTCTTGGGTGGGACCGAGAACTGAGGCTTGCCGGTGAGCAAGGCAGGAAAGGACCGTACAGAATATACTCAGGATGGAGGGTGCCTCAGATGACCCTGTCATCTTGGTCAAGCCACATTCCTTCACTGAGCCTCAGTTGCCATACCTTTCAAAGGGAGGACACAGACCAGCTGGCTTTTGGGGTTTCAGTTTCTTTGTCTGTAAAACGGTGCATGGCTGTCCACCCCACACAGCTGCTGGAAGTTTCCAGTACACTCAAATTCGAAACACGTTGCAAACGAAGGCCGATGAAGGCCGACCGGCTTCCCCTGAAGAAGGTCCTGTCCACACTCTCCTACCTGAGGGCACTCAGAAATGGCTGAAAGTATTTTGAAAGCCATTTGCTCCCTTCTTAGCTGCAAGTATCTGAGTCCTCACCCTGTCTGGGAGCAAAGGAAGGATGACATTGAGACTCAGTGCATGGCACTTGTGACTTACCCAGATTAAGGGGCAAGACAGGAACCACACAGAAAAAGTTTTATCTGTTTATTTAAAAACAGAATATCATTTTATGTACAAATATACATATATTTACATGAAATATACACACTAGGACCCCAGATCCTCGGGGTCCACAAGTCCTGGGTTGCTTGGGAATAGGATGAAAGCCTCTCCTTTAGACCAGATGTCAGGCCGCACAGGGTTTGGATACTAAATCTCAGTATTCTGGCTGAGTATGTTTGAGCAGGCTAAAGAAAAACATGTAACCCCAGGCCCCACACATAGAAAGTGCCAGAAGAGCCCCAAATTAATGACTCAGGAGACCCTGGGGAAGGAGCTACTGACACCCTTCACCCACAGCAGCTCTTTCTCCTCACCAGGACTTCCACCTTCCCTCGCTACCCTCTGCCCTCTACACAACTGAACCCGGGGCCCTCGACACCACGTCCCAACTCCATGAAGGCATACATAACTGCAGATACAACCAGGGGAAGGTTTGAGGGGCCAAGGGAGCCAAGCACCCCATCTCTATTCTCCTTTCCCAGTGTTTATATCTCACATCACTGGTTCCAGACTCCGGCAGCTGCCCACTTCCTCTCCAGAGCCTCTTTGGGTGAAAGTGCCCTAGGAGGAGAACTTTCCAGAACCATAGGAATTAGCCCCTGCTGTGGGGTTTGCTCAACAGTCTTGTTGAATGCCTATGTGGGTTGTCCTTGCTTAAACAAGCCCAGTAAAAAAGCATGCTCCTAATTCAAAAAGGGTTTTGTTGGTTTGTTTTTAAGTGTCTTTTTCTCTTACTGAGGGAGTCTGAACCGAACTCCAGAGGTTCCCTCGGAGGTTGGTTTACAGAAGGTATGTACATGCAGCAGGCACACAGGCCACCAGAGGGCAGAGGGCTTCTGCCACAGTTCAAGCCTCTGACAGACCCCTGGACGTCTGCTTCACACTTGCTCCCAGAGTGTGGGAACACAGCTCCCCCACTCTGGAGGTCAGATTCGAGCTCCAGCTGTGCCCGCACACCTGGATCTGGCCCATAGTCTCCACCTCTCACTTCCAACCTCTGCATCACTAATACTGCTCTGGGGTCGGAGGAAAATACCTGCATCTGCAGGCAGAGGTCACACATGAGACGCAACTGCTCACAAGCCACACCCTGGCCATGCTCTGCACACAGCCACGAAGCCCGAGTCACACATACCATTCACTTGGACTCTCAACATGACATCACAATGCACACCAGGCACCATGGACAATCACCCCTCTGTGCAAATACAATGGAGTGCCATGAATGCTTACACACACACACACACACACACACACACACACACACACACACACACACAAATGACCTACACACAATGATGGGAGGCACTCAACCAGTGGAGCCCTCCTGATGAACAGAAGGAGTGGAGGTCAAAGTGGAGCAGTCAGTGGGCTGGGAAGTATCTTCCTAAAGAAATGCAGGCGTTTGAGGAGGGTTCCCCTTAGAAGAGTTGAAATCCCCCACGGAAGCAGAAGAAACCAGGCCTGGGGAGGGAGGCCGACCTGGGTCAGACCAGGTGCCCTCGCCCGTTGATGTAGATGCCGTTGCCTGTGGGTTTGGCCCTCAGGGTCCCATTCTCCTGAACAAAATGGTTCATGGCCTGTTTGATGCCTTCATCCTGATCCTCCTCGTCGTCTGTCCTCCCAGAGCCTGGAGACAGCAGTTCTGTCTGTGTTTCTATCTCCCTCACGGTGGTCAGCGTGGAGTAACTACGGCCCTCTGGCTCTTCACTCTGGAGACCAAGGACAGAGGCGGAAGTCGGGAGTCAAGATCAAACAGGCAGATGCGGTAGGGTAGGGCTGGGTTGTGATGGGGTCCGAGGTCAGGTAAAGCACGCACGCACGCACGCACGCGGAACGGCTGTCCCAGAGGCATGGGGCTTGGAAATTTGGGGGTGGGGAGGGCAAGAGCAAGTGTTGTACATAGGGACGGGGAGGCAGAGAACAGAGGCATAGCAGTGGGAGGGGGGACGGGGACGGGGGGGCGGGGACGGGGGGCGGGGCTTGCATGTGAGCCAGGGATGAGATGCAGGGACTGGGCTAGGGGGGCTGCTGTCACACCACATCGGGGCCAGGAGAGGGGCCTGAGGAGAGTGTTGGGGACACCGGTGGGGCCGGGGGGCCTCACCATCACAGAGCAGCTACTGTTGTCCTTGAGACTATCAGGGTGGCCCTCGGCTCTCAGCCCTACACTCTCCTCCGGCTGCAGGGGCCCAGACACAGGGGAGGAGTTAGAAGAGGGCTCAGCCTCCTCCCCCAGCCTTTTCACCTCTCTCTTGCTCCACCGGCCTCGGCCTCCTCCCTGATCGCCTGTCCCCCCCAACCCCTAGGTCCACGTGTCTCTGACACAAACATCCTCCTTCCCTCGCTGACTCCCCCAAACCCACCCTGGAACCAGCACTGGTGGTGGATTCTCAGAGCAGCCCCCCAACCCAGAGCTAGAGGGCCTTGCAAGGAGGAGTCCTGGCAGCCCCAGAGCATCAATCCCCGGCTAATACCCCAGCCTCAGCTCAGCTCCAGCTATGAGGAAGCAGCCAGACCTGGCACGGGGCTATGCTCTTATCTACAGAGGAGCCCAGACCCAAGCAAACCTGCGTGCCCACGCCCCACGCATGCACCCAACCTTAGCACACACCTGGCTCCTAGGGTCCGAATGGTGGGAATGCAGCCTCCGGATGGAGTTCTCCCTGGTCAAAGTCAGCTCCTCCTCACTGGGGAAGACATCCTCTCGTCAGGAACTGAGAGCAGTGTGACAGCCCCCTAAGGTGAGCCTAGCCTGGCTGAGCCTGTGTAAGGTGACTGCCCAACTATGCCTACCACTGAGTATGTGGCTGCAGATGACAGCGTGGCTGCAACGCGTGGGTGTGCCACATAGCGCTGAAGTGTGCAGAGTAGATGATACCTGGGGAATGCGGATGTGTGCTTCTCTCTGGCACATGTCTCCTCATCCAGCTGTGGTCCAGGTCCCGGGCTTTCCTCACGTCCCCAAAGACTTTGCCCATCTCGGGGACCCAGTGTCCTTTCTCCTCTGTTCACCTCCTGCTTCACCCATCTCTGTCCTCAGCTCGCGTCCACCCACCCGGTGTAGCCAGTACTCACTATTTCTGGGTCATCTGCTGTGCTTTCCGCCGGTGATACCGCGACATGAGGACCACCACCACCACCAGGAGGCAGAACAAGAGCGCAGCGATCACACCCACCACCACCACTGAGGCCGACACGAGGTCCACTTGCTTCCCTGGATCTTGAGGGTCTGCTGGAGACAGGCCAGTGTCTGAGGCACGTGCCCAGATCCTTTCTGGAGCCACCCCAGATCCCCTTGCTACCCAATGAGTATCCTCACAGAACACATCCACAGCTACCCACTCAGCTTAACTCTCTCCAAAATATAATATCTCCCAAGACATTCTTTCCCATTTCTTTCTCTGTCTTGCTTCCTGTTGCCCACCCCCAGCTCTGAACTCAGCATCCCTGTCTTTGTCCCCCCAACCACTGTGCTTACCAAGAACTTCCACGGTGACCTGAGAATCCCTCGAAGAAAGTTCATTGCTGACATGGCAGACGTAGATGCCACTGTGCTCAGGAGCCAGTCGGGGAAAGCCCAGAGTGTCCCCTTTTGCTCGCACCCCACTCGGCAGAGGTCCATCCAGCCTGAAGGACAGGGAAGCTGAAGGGTGCTGGCTGGGGCAGGCTAAGGCTGCCACCACCCAGCGTGCCCAGGCAGCTCTTCATCCCCTTCCCCCATGACGTCATCCAGAGCCTCAGGCTGTTCCCACGGTGCCCCTCCCTACCCCAGGCAGGTCTAGGCAGAGGCCCTTTCTCCCTGCCGCCCAGCCTGACCCGGGCACCCCCACACACACTTGGGGAAGATCCACACGCGTGCCATCCCACATGCTCCCACAGGCATCACGTCATCCAGCACCAGGTAACAGGTATACATGCTACCAAGTCCACACAACAGGACACTCCACTCCTAGCTGGGCTCAGAGGTACTTGGAAACTGTGACTGCATGCTCCAACAGCTATGATATTGCATGGTGGAGTAAACAAACCTAGCCCCAGGCACAAGGCCACATGTGTCATTCACATGTCCACATGTAAGGACATGCCTGTCATAGGCTCACACACATGGGTGTCCCACCCACCCCTTTCCAATGCTCTGAACTCTTGAAAGAGCTGGTGGAAGTGGGTGGGAGTCTCTGAGGTGCTGGCAACATTGTTACAAGCAGCGTTGGTATAACAGTAGTTATAGTCCGCTGTCTTTTTGTCTCATGGGCTTTTAGCACTCACAAATACGTAAAAGATTAATATTTACTAAGTTATATTTCATAGTTTAGAGTTGGAGGGGGAAGCCAAGAAGATAGCTACGTATTCCCTATGGGTAACCACACATCCACACATTCCCTAGAACAAGCTAGTAATATTTACTGACTATGGATTTTTTTGGTTTTTTGAGACAGGGTTTCTCTGTGTAGTTTTGGTGCCTGTCCTGGATTTCACTCTGTAGACCAGGCTGGCCTTGAACTCACAAAGATCCACCTGCCTCTGCCTCCTGAGTGCTGGGATTAAAGGAGTGTGCCGCCGCCGCCGCCGCCGCCGCCACCGCCGCCGCCCAGCGACTATGCATATTTTTATATTGGTCTGAACATATGCCCTAACTTATCTAGGGTTCAGAATATGTGGTCCTAGCACATGATAAAAGAAAAGGATGATAGCCCCAAGCTAGGCCTTCCTTTCTCCAAGTATAGACCCTTACCGTGTCCAGTTGTACGAGGGAGGGGGCTGTCCTTCACTCAGGCACTTGAGTGTAGCTCCTTCTCGGCCAACATGCCACAAGTTCTGGTCCTCCAGGCCTCTCACAGAGGCCTCTGCAAGGACTGGAGTGGGAGGAAGCAAGAGGAAGAATGGGAAGAGGCCTTAAGCCATGATTCTTTGAAGGCCCTCTTGCCCGGCTGGAACAGCCTTCCTTTACCCTCACCCACAGCTCCTGGCCACACACACACACATACACACACACACACACACACACACACACACACACACACCCAAGCTCAGAGTCTATTTTGCTTGACCTGTGCCTTGAGCCCGCATGTCCCTTGAGGTGATGGAGTTCCACACTCTTCCTGGATCTTCCGTGGCGTCTTAGCATAGTGCTACTCACAGAGCAGGAGCTCACTAAATGCCTGACAACCCACCAGTTTGTCCATTTCTCTAACAAACATTTGTTGATTTCCTCCTTTGTGTCAGATGATAGTGAAGTCTGGGCTTGAAGTCTAATGCTGGGAACACACTATCATTTCCTGAACCCTTGTAGGATTTAAAATCTGGGAGATGCTTTGCATTCATGGATGCTAATTCTCATCAAAATCGGGTAAAGTTGGTATGATTACAGTCATTAGAAGAAAATGAAGTCTAACAAGATTAAACACCTGTTGGTAAATAGTGGAATCGGGGCTTGTCCCAAGCCCATCTCCAAACCCTAAACCGTATATTTTGCAAACACCTTCACTTCTGTATTTATATTTTATTCTCCCATCAACACTGTAAAAACAAGGCAGTCTCTTCTATAAAGCTCACAGAGACACCAGGTGGCGATGGCACACACCTTTAATCCCAGCAGAGGCAGGGGGATCTCTGTGAGTTTGAGGCCAGTCTGATCCACAGAACTAGTTTCAGGGCTACACAGGGAAACCCTGTCTCAAAACAAAACAAAACACTAGCCAACCAAACAAACAAAGGCTTACAGAAACCCCAGTGATTTTCCCAGGACATCTAGGTTGGCCCCCAAGTCTTCTGTCTTTGGATTAGACTGTGGACTCCGGGACTCAGGCTGACCCTCCTGGCATGGTTCAGGGTCCTAGTGTCTTATTACTATTTTCAGAACGTAGGGATACATAGGAATATCTTACCCCTATATCCCAATACTCACAGGCCACTTGGAGGGTGAGGGTGATTCTCTGGTCCTGGAGCAGGCCAGGGTGAGACACCACACAGGTCAGTGGCTGCCCATTCATGCTTCGGCTAGGCACCAGGTGAAATTCTGAAGTGACAGCTGCTGAGCGGGTGTGCTTGAAGGAGCGGCTGGACTGTGTGCCTTTGACCTCGGTGTCCCAGGTCACACTGGGAGCTGGGCTGCCCTCCGCGGTGCAAGAGGCCGCCAGTGTCAGGCCTTGGCCCTCCTCCAGGGGTGGGCCAGGATTCAGTGAAGGCAGGGGAGGCACTGTGGATGGGGGGAAGGGGTGATGAAAGAGCCGCACAGTTGTGGCCAGGAGGCCTCTCTCAGTCTTACACAGTTGCACACTCCAGTCCCCCTTTCTTATCTTACCAATAAAAGTGCCAGATCAGTGGTGTAACTTCAAGTGTCTTTACATCTTTCTTCACTATTAGAATTTTTTACTATGAGCATAGGTCATTTAAAAAAAATAAAAATAGTTTTAGAACTAATTAGATACTATCTGTGTAATAATAACAATAATAACCACTACTTACTATGTGCCAACTATTATGCTAAATATTTTGCATACATTATCTCATTTAATTCTGCTAACAAACTTGTGAGGTGGGTATGATTATGCCTGTTCTTCAGATGAGGAAAGCAAAGCTCAGGGAGACTCACTGATTTGTTCCAGGTCGTCAGCTCTTAAGTGACAAAGCCTAGAGTCACAGATTTTGTTTTGGGGTGTGTGTGTTGGCCTCAAATTCTCCATCCTCCTGACTCAGCTTCTGGAGCAGCGTAAGTATTTATATGTATCACTATGCCCAGCTTTTTTTTACACTCAGGTTTTGTGTTGTTTTGTTCCCTCCAAGGCTTATGTTACTAATCTCTACCCAAAGCAAAACCATAAAGGCTCTTATTTTTACCTTCAAAATAGCCCAAAGCAGAATTTATTTGTGTGTTTGTTTTTACTTCTGGCTTCAAAACAGCCCAAGCACAAAATTGAAAAGACAATTTAACCATGGGTCCAGTTGACCAGCACCTCTGCCCATGGGTTCGAGGGAGTAGTTTAAAACGTCAATGTGGTCTTAGACGACATTCACTGAAGGCCCAATCAAGGACTGTATTAACCCCCCTGCTCACATACAGCCACATCCCAGCTGGGCCTCATGTCCACATTTGGGACTCCCGCATTTTAAAACCAAAGCGCTTAGGATGATGAAGAAGGCTTTGCGTTGATGTCTTCTGTAGAATCAGTAAAGGGCAGCTTGGAAAAGAGGGCCTTTAAGTGGAGTCTGGCAGAGGTTTTCAGCTCTTTGAAAAGCTGTTCAGAAGAGTTAAGTCCATGCTATACTGCTCCAAAAGGACAAAGGTGTGCAGGGTAAAATTCGGGCCGTCAGAAGGACAGCTTCCTAAAATATATATTATTCCCCAGCTTTGGCGGCTTTTGGAGAGAATTTATGGATTGGGTGGGAGGGGCTGGGTAATCCTCCCTCACCTACGGGGGCCTTATCTTTCATGTCTGCCTGTTCTGCCTCTGCCCATCATCTCTGCAGTCCCGTCCTGTCTCCTCCCCGCCCCCCCCCCCGCCCCCATCCTGATCACGCCTAGCTGGCGCTGCTTACCCAGAACACGGAGCCGCATCCGTGCCTGGAAGCTGCCGGCCGGGAAGGTGCTGACTCGGCATTCATACTCGCCCTCATCAGCTTGCACAGCGTTGCGCAGGAGCACGGAGCCGTCCAGAGGGTCTCGTGGGGGCGGTGGTTGCTCCACGCGGTCCTCATAGGCGGGGCTCACATGAAGCCCGTATTTGGAGTGCAGTAGGGCCAGCTCCCGGGGGCCCTCGTTTGGGTCCACCCGAGCCCATGCCACTTGCCCCACCTGCTCATCCGGATCCCCTCGGTAGAAGCAGGGCAGTTTTGCGTCCTGGCCCAGCACCACTGTCACTAAGTCCGAGGTCTCCAGCTCACCCGCGGGGCATCGGCCTGCAGGGGGCAGACAAAAGCCGTCAGGCTGAGGGGGGTTGCCAGAACCAAGGGACCGCAATCAAAATGATAATGACAGCAAAGGCAGCCGGAACTGGAGCGGTTTTGTGCTTGCGAAGCGCATTCAGTCCATTACCTCATTAGATCCACACAACATTCCCAAGAGGTAGGCGTTATTATCGCCATGTAACAGAGAAGGAAGCTGAGATCCAGAGGGAAGCCGCTTGCCTAAGGCCACAGAGATGATTTATGGAAGACTCACCCTTTTGCAGCCTAGGATTCTATTTGAGCAAAGAAACCCTAACAGGACCAGAGACATAGCTCCTGGCCTCAAGGAGCTCACAACCTTCCAGGAAATGGAATCTCTCTCTGCACATAGAACCAGGAAACCAGGGACGAATTTCACAGGAGGCCCAATCTACCAAGTGGGGTGAAAGTAAAAGTGAATGCTTTGGGAAAGAACGGTGAGGAGCAACTGAAAAGGTTGAGAACGTTTGGTGCCTGGAATGGGACATTTGGGGAGGCTAACGTCCATCCTGACAGGCCCTTGGGAACATTTTTCACATGGCTTGAAGATGAGAGGCCTGGATTCCCAGAGAGAAGGAGGTATTCCATGTGGGAGGAATGGCATGAACTGAGGTTTAGGGGCAGGAACCAGCAAGTCACTGAAGACAGAAAGGGCCCCCAGGTCAGGGGCCTGGAGAGATGAGGTCAGGGCAGGCACACAGCAACTGTGTCAGAAGGTTGAGCCAGAATCACAGGACCAGGGATGAAGGACTCGTGTTTTGATAATCGATGAGCAGCTGTATGAAGCATTTGGAAATTTTGAAATTAGATTTGTCTATTACATAACCTTATTGGCAAATAAAGATCCATTTCCTGCCCTCCTGGAACTCAAGGTCTGTTTAGGAGGAAGAAATTCAAATGGTAGACATCTATCTATCTATCTATCTAGATATCTATCTATCTATCTATCTAGATATCTAGATATCTATCAATCATCGATCTACTAATAGACAGGTGTGGAATCATGCAATGATAATTTCTTTTCTCTGTCTCTCTCTCTCTCTCTGTCTCTCTCTCTCTCTCTCTCTCTCTCTCTCTCTCTGTCCTCCTCCTCCTCTCCCCCCCTCTCTCTTTATAATTTACTTAACTTTATTTAATGTGCATTGGTGTGAAGACATCAGATCCCAGGGAACTGGAGTTACAGACAGTTGTTAGCTGCCATGTGGGTGCTGGGAATTGAACCTGGCTCCTCTGGAAGAGCAGCCAGTGCTCTTAACCACTGAGCCATCTCTCCAGCCCCTCCTCTTTCTTTTAAAGACAGTGTCTAACTATGTAGCCTGCCAAGCTGACTTCAAACTCACTGTTCTCCTGTCCTAGCCTCCAGAGTGCTTGGATTTCTGGATGCACCATCACACCTGACTTGCAATGGTGGTTTCTGGTTTAGTGT
This sequence comes from Peromyscus leucopus, assembly GCF_004664715.2. Classification (NCBI taxonomy): domain Eukaryota; kingdom Metazoa; phylum Chordata; class Mammalia; order Rodentia; family Cricetidae; genus Peromyscus; species Peromyscus leucopus. Next base: position 27,688,522 of record NC_051076.1, read on the forward strand.
TTGATGACTTGTCGTAAGTTGTTTGAGGGATGTGGGAGTCATAGGGAGGGCTTCATGTATGAGTTGGGTGGGATCAGGAGGCCCGGGACACCTAGAAAGGCATTATAGATACAGGTCAAGGTAAGCAATCACTAAGGAAGTGGGGAGCCTGGCTGCTGGTTCAGGAAGCAAAGAGAAGAGGACCCAGCCTAAGGTAGGGTGTGTGTGTTGAGCAGCAGTGGAAAATATAGCTGGGCTAGGTGGGTCCAAAGAGCCCAAGACTGCCCATTGCCAGGAAAAGGAATTCAAATTTGGTCAAGAGGAAATGGAGAGTCACCAAAGCTTCCCTAGCCAGCAAGTGGCACAAAGCAGGTGACAACATGCAGTCTGACCAGAAAACAGGTCATGGAAGGAGACTAAGGTAGATACCATGAGGCCATAGCCGCATCCCTGGCAAGGTGGTACTGGGCAGATAAAAGGGACATTGGGGGTGGTGGTGGTGGTTACTGACTAGAGAGAGGTGAGAAACAGGAAAGACTCAAAGATAACTGGATGTCTGGGACGAGTAACTTATAAAGGAGGTTGTGCCTGGAAAGGCCTATGGTTATGAAAAAAATAAACAAAACCCAGGGCTAGGGGCTGGGCCAGGGCAGAAGAGTGGGATGGCAAGGGCTCCAGCTTAGAACATCCAACTCTTTGTGGCCCTTGCCTCTTACCGGTACCCCACACCCTGTTGTCTGTCTCCTTTGCTCACACTGTACCCCTGCCTGGAATGTTCACCTCCCAGTGTCTGGTTGCTCCTACTCATCACTGTCTGGAGAACTCCTACTCATGCCTCAGGACTCTGCTTAGGCATCATTTCCTCCTGAGTCCTCCCTCCCTCCCTCCCTGCCCCACCTCAGGCAGCTTCAGGTGCCCTGCCCCTGGCTTCCCCAGCATTCTGCTTTAACTCCAATCATAGCACTTTAACCTATAGATTAGACTTCCTATTTTCTTGCTGCTCTCCTTTCCCAAGGCGTTGAGCTCCATAAGAGTCAAAACAGGGTCGTGTATCACATATTAAAAACATGGTTTCTGATTTCATGCTCAGTCAGTGGTATGTGGTCTCCTTCCTGTCACATAATTGGACCTTGAATGAGTGTTTATTGACTGGCTGAATGAATGAATGAATGAAGCCAGGCATGGTAGCCCATACCTCTAATCCCAACACACTTGGGGAGGCTCAGGCAAGAAGATCTTGGGTTCAAGGCCATCCTGGGCAACAGGTAGACAAGGTCTCAATCCCCTCCTCTCAAAAACAAAAAGAACATACAAATGGATGAACAGATGCATGAAAGAGATAGGTGGCAGAAAGAAAGTAGAGTCAAGAGGCATGCACAGTCCCTTAGATGGACTAGGCCGGGGAAGTGTTGGCATGGCAATCTTGGGGTGGGGTAAGATCAACTGGCTGTCTGAATTCACTGGCAAAGGGAGCATCTCTGGACCAGACAGAGGAGGAAGGGGATGGAGATGGGCAGCATGTAGTGAGGAAATGAAGCTTGGACTAGGGCAGAGGGTTCCGGTGAGACAACTGGATGGGTCTTGTGGCCCTGAAGGAGCAGAGGGAAGGCTGCTGCTGCTGGGAGTTGGGAGGGCCCCAGACTGGACGGGACAGACCTGCAGGGCCAGATACCAGGGCCCTGACCTGCCTAAGCTGACATTGGTCCCACCCAGCCCAGCCTGGGAGTCCAGCTAACCACTTGCACCCCTCCCAGGTACCTCCTCCTAGCACCAAAGGGAGCAAGGTTGTCAAAGAAGGCTGGGGGTGGGGTGCGGTATGGACTCTCCAGCTCACTCTGCTGCAAAACACTAACACAGATGTAAGTCACAATAATGTGGAGTGCAGGTCACGGGGACTCTAAGCCCTGCCCCCACTAGGAGACACGAATCCTTCCAAAGATTATTTCTGTGACACTATCAGATCCCATATTTCCATCCTTAAATTTTTACTTTTTTATTTATTTTTATTTTATGTGTATGAATGTTTTCTTGCATATATGTATACTATGCGCCTGGTGCCCATGTAGTTAGAAGAGAGCATCAGATTTCTTGGAACTGGAGTTACAGGTGGCTGTTAGCTGCCATGTGGGTGCTGGGAATTGAACCTAGGTCCTTTGCAAGAACAAGTGCTCTTAACTGCCATCTCTCAAGCCTGTATATTTCCATCTTCATCCCTAGACTGGCCCCGCCCCCACCACAAATCCTATATATGCTATCCCCCAAAATACCTCCTTAGGGCACAGTAAGAATTGGGTACCCGCCGGGCAGTGGTGGCGCACGCCTTTAATCCCAGCACTTGTGAGGCAGAGGCAGGTGGATCTCTGAGTTTGAGGCCAGCCTGGTCTACAGAGCAAGTTCTAGGACAGGCTCCAAAGCTATACAGAGAAACCCTGTCTCGAAGAAAAATAAAAAAATAAAAAAAAAGAATTGGTACTCATCACATGCCTGAGTCTCCATCCTCAATGTCCCTAACCCATGAGTCCAATATCCTCAAAAGTTCCTTTGGAATTGTTCCTATGAAACCCACACTGTCCTAAAGCCACTATTTAGTAGAAGTATCTCAGGCTGAGGCATCCCCGCTTCCAATGGTCTTCAGTTCATCTTCTAAATAAAGAGATGAGTTAAGAGAACTTGGGCCCAAGTATCCTTGTCCTGAGCTAAATGGACCCGGGAACCCAGGCTTCCAAGCCAGGGCAGGCCAGGATTGTCTCCTCCTCTCCCCCACCCAGTGCCTGCCTGGCGTCAGCATGATGATGTCACCAGACTGAAGGAGACACACCGCCTGCCTGGTGAGGTCACCTTATGGGCATGTAGTAGCCAGGCCAGGCCATGCCCCACAGACCCTTCTGCTGCTGCATGGTGTTTGCTGAGGCTGGTGGCCTCTAGCTTCTCGGGCACTCCTCTCCTCCCTCCCGACTCTTCCCCACCTCTCCTCTCCAGGAGCAGCAGGACGCTGGTCAGGAGCCTTAGTGACTCAGAAGCTGCCACACAGCAGCAGGCCTAGCCACAGCCACCACCACCACCTTGCGCAAGGGAGAGAACAGGCCCAACTGGCCAGACGGGATCCCTGCCCTCAGCCTCCCCCACCCCTGGCCAGCCCCCCTCAGGCCTCTTTGGGGCCCTGCCCTTTGTGTACCCCGCCCGCTCCCAGACAGGTCCTCCATTCCTGGCTTGGGCTAACTGACTACACCCTACTCTGTTCCTTGGCTCCAGCTTTCCTTTCTGTATAAGGCTTGGCCTCCTGAGCTCAAAAGGGGAAACTGAGGCTGGCCTTTGCAGATACTCAGCCATAGTAACATATTTGCGAACAAGATCTTTTCTTTTGAGGGACTTTTATCCATCAGCATCTTCTGCTGGTGCATGAAAGGATATATACACATAGGGGGTCCCAGAGGTGGGTCTGTGTGACAGGGGATAACTGCCTGCCTTCTGTGTCTGAATGTCTGTGGTATCTTTGGATGAGGGCTAGGCCAGTTTTCTATTATGCGCATGTGAAGCTATTTTCTTGTATGTTTCTTGCATGTTTCACACATGTATGTGTTCATGTTTCTCTTCGGGGAAATACACATCCTAACATCCAGAGGGAAGAGCTATGTGTTAGCAGACGAACATATATATATATATATATGCACCATTACATATAAATCTCACCCTCTGAACACACAGTCCACATTCCCATCCTGCGGAACTCCGCACACATAGTAAATATTTTGATGTCGTTTATCTTGGCTTCCGCATGTCTGGCTCAGCTGCATTTGGTCAGTGTGTGGCTCTGGGCTTTTGCCCATTCGAATGTTGCCCCTGGCTTTTCTCCCCATCTCACCCCAAGACTTCAGGGCAGATTCATCTCAGGTGCAAGGTGGAGGTAACCAGAGATGAGGTCACTGTCCCTCCAGGTGATGGGAAATTGCCACCAAGCCTCCCTGACAAACAAAACAAAGGCTCCCTCTCTCTTGCTCTTTGGGTTCCTACAAAAGGACTCCCACCCTTTCTACCCCCTCTGGCCACACCCCTGGGCCCCCCAGTACTTCTGGCCCCCCAAGCATAGATTCTTCCCTGGGAATCTCTGTCAGGGTTTTGTTGCTTGCCACCACCAGAAAAACCAGCTCTGGCTCTAGGCCTGGGGTAAGGGCTGTCTGGTGCAGGTTTGGTGGGAAGCAGCTTGGGGGGGGAAGGGGACGGGAATCTGCCTGGGGCAAGGGGGAGGGGTCCAAGCTGTCTAGGGTCTCATTCTTTTTTGTTAACTCTTGCCTCCCTTCACCAGCGTCACCAGAGAAGGCTGGCATAGATGTGTTAGCTTGAGGGAAGAAAAGACAGGAGAGGGAAGTGTCTATAGACCTCCATCCACCCAGGACAAGTGATGCAAACAAAGCAAGAACCATTTTGGTCCTTCCCGTGCCCATAACCTTGGCCTTGGAATTGAGAACTTTGGAAACCAAAACCTTTCCCTCCACCTTCACCCACCTCTCTCGCTTACCCCCCACTTTTCCTAAGCCCCCCAGCTTAACGAGAGCTTCCCAAGCTGGGCAAAGCGCCCACCCACAGATTAGTGTCTAGGGAGGGGAGCCACAGAAGTAACAGGGAAAGAAGAACCATGGGGAGGGCAGTTCACGAGGCAGTCAGCTCTGCCTTAGACACAGCTCTCAGCACAGATAAGTCCCCTAAACCCCCCGGAGCCAGAGTCTGAGCCCTGCTGAGTCACCACTGTGGGTGGGAGACCTAGAATTCAACTTCTCTCAAACGCCCGAGATCTAGTCTCCCCCCCTCCCAATTCTGCCCACCCCCTCCTCCATTGTGGCTAGCTCTGCCTCATTTCACATCACAGCCCCAACATTAGCCTTCAGAACAGTTTTAGAGAGATGTGTTGGGGGTGGGGTTGGCACAGAAAGCCATGGGAACGGCTCCTCAGGCCACAGGCGCCATGTTGGTGCCTGTTCCAGTGAAAGAATTGTGCCCCCATTCTCCTCCAGAAAACAGGTGGGTGACTCCCCACTTAAAATGCAATTGCTTTAGATTCTGTTCCCAGTTCTAGACCCCAAAGTTTCTCTGCTCTCTGTGCTCCTGACTCAGTTCCCCACTTTTCATTTCCATCCCTTCTCTGCCAGGGTAAGTTTTGGAGACTAGGTTATGCAGGCATTCTCTCCTTCCAGGCTTGCTTCCCCTCAGTGGCTCGCACCCCTTCGCTTTGCCTGAGGACCCCCAGATTCTGAGGCTTTGCTCTAGAAGAGCGGGCTGTGCCCACGAAACTCCTCACTGCCGGTTCTGGAGCTGGGGTCTCGCCACTCCGGCTGCGTCACTAGAAAACACCTGGACGGAACCAGGGTCACCGGGGCCAAGGGCTTCCCTGGGATTCTCCTAGCTCTCCACACTTGGGCGGGGAAGCAAACCTCCCTTTCTGGCTTCTCTGGGTTTGGGTAGGTCCTACAGGAAAGGGCCTGCCCACCTCTGTCATCGGGAGTAGAAAAGCAGGGATGGGGCCCCTCCCTTTCTAGGAAATTAATTTCAGCAAAAAGTTGATCCTAACCTTCAGAAGACTCACACACAACAGCGTATGCCCAGGTCCTGCAGGACCCAAAGAGTTAGACACCCCGGGATCCTATTGGAAAGTAGTTTGCAGATTCAGGCCCCTCAGCCCCGGGGCAAGAGATGGGGGGGCGGGGGGGAGGATGGGACCTCACCCGGAAACTCATCCCATTAAGGAGAAACAAAGAGCTGTGGTGTTGGAGGCGCCTCCCAAGCCTGGGCTCCTCTCCCTGTCAGGGGTGGGGCAGGGCCCTAGGGCTCGGTGCTCTAATGGCCCTGGAGTTGGGGGGCAGGTGTCACTTTGCAATTGGGCCAGGAAGGCTGCGTCTTTGGGAAGGGTCCTCTAGGCCACAGGGAGACTGATCAGTTCTTCCACAAACACTCCCCTTCAAGCCAGGAGCTGGACAGTCAATCACAGAAGCCTAGTAGTTCAGGGTCAAGAGGTCTGCAGAGACCATCCAGTCCTTCTTGGCCTCCTGAAGTAGAGTCTCTTAGCTGTTCAAAAGTACCTAACAAATTAATGGAAGAAATGGGATCACAGCTCAAGGCTCCTGATTTCCAAATTTGTGGGGCACTGAGAGACATAAATTTTGTCTAGGTTCCTAGGGCCTTTAAGGGGATGCCCATACATACACACAGGGGAGCCAGAATGGATGGAGGTGATGGGACTATCTAGTCCTTGGGCTATGGCCCCCTGTAGTCCAAGTTTCCAGGGGTCCCTGGGAATGGCCTTCATCTCTGTGCAGGCCGAAGTACAGCGACATCGGAGTAGTTACTAGCTTCCTGGGCAATGCTGGAGACAGCTTTTCTCCTCAGCATAGCTTCTCTCAGACCTGGGTGAAGGCTGGGGGAGTGTTCCAGCCAGTTCTTTCCCTCTTCTCTGGGCTTCTATTAGAAAGGACAGTTTCCCATCATGGAAAAGGAAGGCGGGAATGGTATCCTCACTAGTGTATTGCGAACATCTAGTACCATATGCCCTCAACTATGCTGTTTTTTTTTTTTCTCTTTTCAACAAGGAGTCAGGTGACCATGACAATAACCCTGGTTCTGCTTCTTACACTGAGCAATCTTGCAGATCTCACCTGCCTATCTGTTTCTCTTACTTAGTTTTCCCATCTGTAAAATGAAGGAGTTGGAGTGGTGATCTCTTTGATCCTACCCTGAGTCCTGAGACAGCATGACTCCATTCTTCAGGTGTGGGTAGATTCTACAGGAAAGTGTCTCTTGGGTTCCCTGGCCCAGCAGGAGGCCCCGCCCTCTTGTCTTAAACTTAAGTGAAAAGGGCTATACCCTAGATGGGAATTAAGAGCAGGGGTTGGGGGTAAGGCCAGGTGGCAGAGCTTGGAGCTCAGCATCCTGAGATTAGAGAGTGGACCGCTGACCCTTCTGTTACAAGGCCAGAGTGAGGGCAACCTTGAATCCCGCCAGGCCAGGCATCTACGCCTTGTTCTCCTCTTGAACTTCAGCGGAGAATGGGGGTGGGGCGGGGAGAGTCACCGAGTGCTGCTGGACAACCCACAGTCCCTTGCTACTGCTTCTTGGGCTGAGGGTCCTGCTGTCCTTCGCAGACAGGGCCCTGCCTTTCTAAGGAAAAAGAGTTCTCGGTCACTCCTTCCCCAGAAACAGCCAATGGCACCCTACTTTGGCCTCACTGTGTACATATTCTCTCGCTCTCAAAAATGATACATTCCAATAATTTGTATACATTCTGAATATATTAGGCAGGCAGAAAGTATAAGTACTGTAGAGGCATTCAACAGAGGAAATGGAGATAATAAGTGAATAAAAGTGGTCCATACCCCATCTAGAAGGCCCTTTACCTCCCCCTATCATATAAGGAACACATACCATTATTCTCCACCCATTAGTGTGTGTGCCAGGGAAGGAGAGGGGCCGGGGAAGAGGAGTTTCTTGGCTTTCCTGTAATCCCTCAATGAGCACCTCAATCCTGCTGCTCAGAATATTATCATGGGATGAGAAGGAGACAGAAATGCCCACTACTCCCCAGACACCACATTTCCTACACCTGGTGAATGTTGAGGCCGTTCTGAAGCTGAGGGCTAGGCCACAAAGCCTTCAGGAAGCCCTGGAGTGAGCAGGGTCCTGGGTTCCACCTTTCAGCCCACCTGCACGGATGCATGCGTGTGTGTGTGTGTGTGTGTGTGTGTGTGTGTGTGTGTGTGTGTGTCCCCACAGAGGCTTTGGCAAGCAAGACTTTAGCAGAGGTAGTTCAATTAGGGACTGTAGACATGCAATGGCTTGGCCTCGGGGCAGAGGGGACTGAAGAAGAAAGAGCTACATTGCTTCTTCTGGGGGCCACTAATGGCAAGTGGAATGACCGGGAAAAAGAGATGGTCTTCTTCATCTAGAGTCCAGTGAAAGGGAAGGTTTGCGCATGTGGTGCGTTCGTGTGTGAGTTTGCGTGCGTGTGTGTGTGTGTGTGTGTGTGTGTGTGTGTGTGTGTATTTGTGTGTCTGTCTCTGCCAGGTAGGGCTCAGAAGCAAGAGCCCTGACGGTTCGGGCAAGTCCTACCTGTAAACGATGCCAGGAACAACAGCAGCAGCCAGGCTTCAGGGCCCCACATCTCGGCTCCCAGGGACAGGGGCATTGGCCGAAAAAGCAGACCTGCCCAGTGATTCTGAGGTTCCACGGAGTTCTCCCTGGGAGCCGGTTCTGGAGCTGTGTAAAGCTCTGACCCAGAAGGCAGGAAGTCACGGAGTCCCCAGGCACTGACGGACCTGCCTGTCCCACTTGGGTCTCCACTAGGGGACCCAGGCCCCAGTTCTACCCACCCAGCCGTGGCTACCCCCAAGAAGCCGTGATCGGGGAGCCCTGAGCTCCCCCAGAGCTGCTTCCCACGCCGTGGCCAACAACGAAGGCAGAAACCTGGGAACCTGCTAAGCAGGTCAGAACAGGTGCGTCTCCGGGGGCCGGGCCTGGCACAGAGAGGAGACTCCGCAGCCACCGCCCCCACGGCCTGGGCTAGCTAATGGGCGCCAGGGAGGGAGGGAAGAAGGGAAGGATCTGGGTGCGGGTAGTGGGATCTCATCTGCAACAGGGGCTTTACCTGTGAGGGTATGGACGGCGCTGTGAGGGGGGGGGGGGCTAGTAGGAGGGTGGAACAGGAGGCCTGGGTGTCTTAAAGAGGGAGGCACCAGATGTGTGTGAGAATGAAACCAATGCTCTTATATGCCAGCCAGGTCAGCTGTTTCCTGGGGTCCTTGACAAGTTCCTCAATTTCCTGAAGGGCTCAGTTTTGGTGCCACAGAATCAGAGAACTGAGGAGGTCCCTGACCTGCTGGCCCACCTACCTCATCCTTCAGAAGGCCTACATTGGAGAATGGACTTGCTAGAAAACAGTCAAGTTAGTCTAGTGGTTTTCTGGAAACAGGAAGCTAGTTCAGAGACCCCTGAGAAAGAACTTCACTGCTTTCCTCCGGCTCCTCCCTGCATGGGACAGGTGTGGGGACAGACAAAAGAAATTAGCTCTATGGATTCCTGGTTTTCCTCTCAGAACCTTCTCGCCATAACTCAACACCTGGCCAGGAGTTTTAAAAGAGCATCAGCACAACCTGAGGAGGGGGGTGGGGTGGGCTCTCCTTTTTCTCTATGGTGTGTCCCCCCCAGGGTCATGGGGAGGACAACGTGCCTGGACTCTGCAAGGACGATATTGATTTCACTCTATCCTTGTACTCCTAGAACACGTATACTCATCTGATCATATATTTCCGGTTTGGGTGACTACCAGTAACCACCGAGTGACAGCTGGAGAGCCAGAAGAAGGGGTGTGTATCGACCCCCTGAAAGAGAGAGATGAGACCTCTGGCAGACTGGAATTTCAAAGACAGGTAAAAGCCAGACATGCTGGTGCACATCTGCAGTCCTAGGCCCCGGGAGGGGAAGGCAGGAGGATCAAGAATTCTAAGACAGTTTTAGCTACATAGAGTTCGGGGCTATCCTGGGCTAGATGAGGCTCTACCTCAAGCAACAACAACAATAATAATTTTTGAAAGACACATATACGTGGAGATACACCCAAGGAAAGAAAATATAGAGGTTACATAGCCCTCATGTCCAGAAACACAGAAAGGAAGGACAAAGTATCAATAATGGGGGAGGTTATTAATGTGGAAGATGACTATTTCCCAGCTCTACCTGGTCAGGTTTTTGTGTTTGTTTGTATTTTAGGTGGAGGCCTAGCCCCAGCGCTTTGTGCATACAAGCTCTCTCTAGCACTGAGCCACTTCCTCAGTCCCCCTTACCTGTCAGTCTTGCTCATCTCTCAAAACTGACCTCAAACGCCACATCTCCCAGGAAGCCCTCTCAGCTCCTCCCACTTGAAATCAGCCTTTCTTCTCTCCTTCCTCAGCTTTTGCCAGTCTCTTTATTATAGCTTGGGCACTCGTAATTTGTGCACATCTTATCTCCTTAACTAAATTGTAAGCTTTAATTCAAGAGCCATTGATTGAGGCCTGTGGCATGACAGAGATTCAGTAACCTTGTTAAGCCGAGGGAAAGGATGGCAGCTGTCTTCCATGAAGTACTGGAAAGTCGAGCCCGTATTATAATTTTGTCCGGTCAACCATGCTAGGGCAGTTCACAACCCCTAATGCGAACTGAGTGCTTTATTTATGAAGGCCTGCGTTTCTGAATAGACCAACGTCAGTGTGGAGAAGATGGTGAGGCAGGGTCAGTAGGCAGAGATCTCAAGTGATCATGTTACCATCCCGAACCTGGGGTTGTAATCTGGACTCTAACACTGCCGTAGAGTGGACCCATCTCTGGACCCCACCTCTCAGCAGCGGTTGTGATAGTGACCTCTTCTTCAAGGGCTGTTTCCTGCAGGTCTGAGGCAGATTCGAGGGTCAGGCTAGATGCCAAATCTTAATTTCCCTCCACCTCCGCCTTGGCAGACCCCTTCCCCTCCTCAGGACTCAGATCCCCACCTATGCCAGGGGAACAGCCCCACCCCGATGCTGCTTTGAGATCCAGTGTGGCAGGGGTGGGGTAGGGCCAGGGGGCTGGGAGAGGGAGCATCCTGTGTTATAATTATAATTATCACACTTTGGATCCTATCACATGCTTTCAGAGGAGCTCTTTCCTTCCCACGGATCCATCCCTCTAGGTACAGGAAATCACAGGAGAAACTGAGGCATGGGGGTGGGAAAGCAGCTAGGTCACAAATTGAGCATCCAGTCTACTTTGGCATTTCTATTCACAATATATTCTTCCCCTCAAAGTGCTACCGGCCAGAATATCTCTGAGCTGCATGGTGGGACCCTAAATCACTCACCCCAACTTTAGTCATAAGGGAAACAGAACTTCTCTGATGTGGTATCAAGGTAATGAGCACACCCACATCTTCATGGCTATGGTTAGGCCCTAGTAAACAACCTTAAAATGGGGGCTGCAGGTGCCACTGGCCAGAGAGAATAAGGTAGCCATCCATGCCTGTAATTGAGGTAGGGATTTTCCTTTCCTCATCTAACAAATATTTATCTTCGAATCCTCTCTATTCTCTCATTCCCTTAGTTCTAAAATGTCTCACATGGACCATACTCCTGAAGAATATGCTTTATACTCAGGCCTTTTCTGTCCTCTTCTGGGATGAATCCCAGGGAAGCCATATTTCAGGTCAGGCGCTATACTAAAATGATGGTTACGAAAGCCTTTCAAGACCAATGCCTATATCCAGAGCTCAATTCTTTCTTCTACATGGACTCCCCATTCCCCTCGTGCCTCACGACCTGCCCTCCTCCCACTGACATTCTGAGTCCTAAGAATGGGAACAATTCAAGCCATGATGGATGGCATCCTCAGCGCATGCATTTGTCTGTGCGACATTACTGCGCATGACTGCAGGCGCATGCATCTGTCTGTGCGACATCACTGCGCGTGACTGCAGGCGCACATTCATTCAACAGACACTCAATGAAGATCACTGGGTCAGGCGCAAGGGAGGTGATGGAGACATGGGACCCATGACCCCTGCCCTCGAGGGCCCCTCACTCAGGAGACAGACACATATATATCTGCAACAAATCACACCTCGCCATCACGTGTTTCCTCCGTGTGCCTCTGTGCCGCTAATACACATGGGACTGCCCCTGTCCCTATCCATGTGGGTATTACCTGCGTGTGTCCAAGCATCCGCTTGAACTGGTCCCAGTCCCCGTGGAAGGCTGCACACCTAAGCCAAACCGGTTGGAGAGGGTTGTGCTGAAATTTTTGTTTGTGACAATGCGGCCTGGGGTGAGTCAGGGAGGGACAGGGCTGGGTGGGGAGGTGTGGGGGAAGGAGAGTGAGAGTGAGGGTCAGAGTGAGTGATCGAGGGAGGAGGGAGGGAGGGAGGGGGCCAAGGTGGGGAGGGGTGGGGTGGGGTGTCAGGAGAACGGGCCTGGGGTAGGAGGACATCAGGGAACTCCTGATTCAGGGAGCGATAGCCTGTTTGTCCAGGTCAGAGAACAGACATCAGCTTGAAGGGGAGCTCTGGCACAGAGAGAGAGAGAGAGAGAGAGAGAGAGAGAGAGAGAGAGAGAGAGAGAGAGAGAGGAGGGTGAATAACAAATCAGAACGCAACTAGGTAGAGGCATGGGTGTGGATGAAGGGTTGGCGCTCCGTTTCTGCACAGCTTTGATAAGCTGTCCATCCTCCGGCTTCCCGCAGAGTCCACACAGCGGGCTGTGGGGTGCTGACTGACGTGGTAGAAGAATACCCGTCACTGGACTTGACCCTGTCCCCAGGACTGAGGGTTCCAGCAGGTAGCTTCCTCACTTCTACTGGTCCTCCATAGGATGCCTCTCTGCTCACGGAGATGTGGAGAGAGACCCCCCCCACATACACAACACGGGGGGCTCCAGAAGCCCTTCCTACACTGAAAAATGCCTTTGCTCCCCACTCCCCACCCCCAACCTCCAGCTTAAAACCTCGCTATGCCCAGCATTGGGATGGTGGCGTCTTGTTTTCCGAGCTAGTCCATCTCAATGTTGATACGTGCCGTGCTGTTCTTATCTGCCAATCATGCAGTCTCGATACCCAGCCCAGCTCCTAAGGACAACCATGTTTCCTGGTTGCCTAACAACATCCCTTCGAGCTCAGGGGGGCTGGGCATGCTTGTTCCTCAAGGGTTCTAACGCTGGAGTAAGCAACCCAGGAAGAGAGAGGGCCGAACACAAGGCATATCTGGGTCCTGTTTCTCATCAGAGCCCGATGAACGCAGAGCTCCTCCTCTATGCTCTCGGCCTTCTGTAAACACACTTCCGCAACATCAGTGACGAGAACATGGGTTGAGAGACAAAAGCCTTTATTATTTTACCCTGTGTTTATGGATGGGCTGACACTTTCAGAAGGCGGTTGGAATAGGCCCTGGCTGGCACGGGATGAGACTAGGAACTCTCCTGGAAATCAGTCTTCTGAGTGGTCACAGTAGCAGCAGAAGATGTAGCAGCGAGGGTTCAGGAAGCCAGAGCAAAGAAAGGTAAGGAGGGAGCCTGAGAATTTGGTGAGAAAACGGATTCCAGTGAGGCCCTTGGCTGTGTTCTCTGGCCCCACTATCGATCACAGAAAGAGCTAGTTTCCTCCCCGGGGGAGCCCACTGGACATGGAGGCAGCCCCCAGAGGTGAGTCTACCCTGCCTTCCAGCTTTACCTTGAAGTCTTCCTGAGCTGGTTTCCCTCTCAGTTCCAGAAACAGCATAAAAGCAAAAGGGTTAGGAATCAACAATGTCCACTGCACTGATAACTAACAAGGTCAGGAGCCTCAGCCTGAGAGCTGTGAGGAAAGAGCAGAGGAACGAGGACCGGCATCTAACCTCCTTGCATCTAGGCTTACACTCACTACGGTCTTCTTTGGGGACACCTGCTGCGATCGGGCCTACCTAGGAAGTTGAGGCATTTTTTGGTGGAGGGAAGACTCCTGGAGTGCCTGTATTCTATATGGGAGTCCCAAACTCAGGACTGTCTCAAGACATTTTTTTTTTTTTTTTTCAAGACAGAGTTCCCCTGTATAGTTTTGGTGCCTGTTCTGGATTTCGCTCTGTAGACCAGGCTGGCCTTGAACTCACAGAGATCCACCTGGCTCTGCCTCCCCGAGTGCTGGGATTAAAGGCGTGTGCCACCACATGCCCGGCTCAAAACATTTTTTTGGAGGGCTGACACAGGCCAGGAATGGTGCCACATGCCTGTAATCATAGCAAGGGCACAGGGAATGTCAGAAGTCCAAGGCCACCCTGATCTACACAGAGTTTCCAGCCAGCCAGTTACATAGCAAGAACCTCTTTCGTGTGTGTGTGTGTGTGTGTGTGTGTGTGTGTGTGTGTGTGTGTGTGTGTGTGTGTGTCAGGGGTGGGGTGGGAGGCAGTTCCTGGCAATGGAGCTCAAGAATCAGCATGCTTGTTTAGGACCTGGAATCCATTTCTAGGTTTTGGTTTTGGTTTTTTCTAGACAGTTTCTTTGTGTAACCTTGACTGTCCTAGGTTTAGTGGTGGGTCTCTTTGTTTGATGAGCCATCTTGCCAGTTCCCCAAAAAAGAATTTAAAACGCAAAAGATAGCGGGGTGTGGTGGCCACACCTTTAATCCCAGCACTCCAGAGGCAGACACAGATGTATCTCTGACTTTGAGGTCAGCCTGGTCTACAAATCAAGTTCCAGGACACCTAGGTCTACTCAGAGAAACCCTGTCTGGAAACACCAAAAAAAAAAAAAAAAAAAAAAAAAAAAAAAAAAAAAAAAAAAAAAAAAAAAAAAAGACAACAACAACAAAAAGGAAATCAAAAGATAGACAATCTCTAAAGAATGGAAATTACAGCCTGGTGGTAGTGGTGGTGGTGGTGGTGGTGGTGGCGGCGGCGGCGGCAGCGGCGGCGGCGGCGGGGCGGCGCACACCTTTAGTCCCAGCACTCAGGAGGCAGAGGCAGGCGGATCTCTGGGAGTTTGAGGCCAGCCTGGGCTACCAAGTGAGCTCCAGGATGGCTAGGGCTGTTACAGAGAAACCTTATCTCAAAAAACCTTAAAAAAAAACTTCTCCATTACCCCCTCCATCCTAAATATGCTTACAATGTTATCTTTCTATCTTTCTCTCCAATACTTTCTTTTTCTTCTTTTGGTTTTTCCAGACAGGGGTTCTCTGTGTAGGCCTGGCTATCCTGGAACTCACTCTGTAGATCAGGCTGGTTCCAAACTCAGACTTACCTGACTCTGCCTCCCAAGTTCTGGGATCAAAGGCGTGCGCCACCACTGTCAGGCTTCTCTCAGATACTTTCTAGCTCATGTCCAATAAAAGGAGCTCTCAAGCCCTGGCCTCATGCAATTTATTTTCCTGGCTGCTCCTCTGATCTTGTGTGTCCACATCCTCTTTGAGCTAAGAACACAGTCAGAATTGGTGTTAGGCTAGCACAAAGCCACGGAAGTCAAGTGGCTGCAGGAACAATGTAGGCAGGTCAGGAACAACAGAGGAAGAGCCAGAGAGAAGGCCTGACAGATGAGGTAGCCTGGAGAATACAGGAGGGCACTGTGGAAGTCCTGGGACTGTGACGGAGAGTCACTGGGCTAAGTGTTGTTTTTTTGTATACACTGGACAATTCTGAGAACCAGAGATGATCCCAGGGTCAGAAAATGGCTCAGGGCCAGACATGGTGGTCCATGCCTGTAATCCTAGCTCAGGATTAGTTCTGTGCAGCCTTGACTAGCCATCTTCCTGCATCAGCTTCCTAAGTACTGAAATCGAAGGTGCTGTGTATTCATGTTGGTGTGTGTGCACGTGGAAACAGAGGCCATTGTATGCACCACCCCCACTCACCCCCCACAATCCTCACGATTGTGCAGAGGATAATCTCAGGTGCTGTTTCTCAGATGCTGTCCACTAGTATTTTGAGACAGCTCTCTCATTGGCCTGGAGCTCACCTAAAAGGCTAGGGATCCACTGTCTCTGCCTTGCCAGCACTGGGTTGCCATGCCCAGCTTATTTTCATGCGGGTTCTGGGGACGGAACTCAGGTCCTGGGGCTTGCATCATTGAGCTCCCTTCTCAGCCTTAGATGTTTGTTTTAGTAGAAGAGAATTTTACCATAACCTTTGAAAACTGAGGATCTGACTTGTCAAATACAGGAAAAGATAATTGGATGGGCAAAGACACAGAGCTATTGTTGAATCTCGGCTTAGCATACAGGTGGGGACAGGCCTGGTGGGCAGGCTTGTAATCTTAGCTAGTCAGGAGGCTGAGGCAAAGACTGCCTGGGTTACAAAATGAGTTCAAGGCCATCCTGGGAAACTTATCAAGACTCAAAGTTAAAAAAAAAAAAATTGTTTGGCGATGCTAGGTTCAATCCTCAGTAGCATACATTTTTAAAAAGGAAGGGAGGGAGGGAGAAAACGGCAGCAGGTCCTGGTCATCATCTAGTCTAGACTGTGCCTTCCCGTGTGTGCCCTATCCACGTAGTTTCCCTCGAGATTTAATTGGGATCAGGAGGATAAGGCCCAGTGTGCTTCTGGTCCCCTGAACCCCATGCCCGTCCATGGCCCACTGAAATCTTGGACATTCTCCGTGGCCTGGATTCCTCAAGCTAATGGGGAGCAAGTTCAAGTTGAGAACCCAAAGGCCAAAGTCACAGCCATCCTTCCCAGATCAGTTTCTGTCCCTCCCCAGCTGGGCTAGGAGCAGAGATAGGTCTGTATTTCCTCCGACAGCAGAAACCAGTCCGTCAGCCTTGATCTGGGCCTCTGCATTCTGCTGTCCTGTGGGGACAGCGTGAAGACCTTCAGTAACCCGGCTTGAATGAAAGGAAGAGAGCAGGGAGGGGCAGGAGTGTTTCTCTCTCCTCCCCGTCTCTTCCCCACCCACCTTCTAAGGCTGGGCAGCTCTGGCCAGGATCCTATCAGGAGAAACTCCCTGCCCTTCCTTAATCCTGAGTTCCACAGTGGCTCCGTTTCCACGTTTACATTATCCTAAAGAGGCAAGATGAAATCGTTGCTCTTCCCAGGACTCGGTAGTGAAAATTTGTCCACGATACGCCTAAGCTATTTTTCCTCACCCACTCCACCCTCTGTACCCCATCTGCCCCGCAACCCACGTGTCGGTCCGTGTCCCGTCCCCGCCCCCCTCCCCCCCATCACCATCATCACCTTTCGAGCCCGGCTCTTCTCTCGGAGACTGGGCTCTACTGCCCTCTAGTGGCCAGAGGTGGAACCACTCCACCCAATCAGTACCTTCAAGGACTTCACCACTAACGGTTACATAAATGGGAACGCTGAGGGACACCTACCCAAATCTCAGACACCCAACCCATTTAGTCCACGTTCATTCCCTCAGCCTCTGACCTGTGACTTGTTTCTTTCCTACCTCATCCCTAGAGAAAATCCCAAGTTGGAAACCCTGCAGCAGGAAAAAAAAAAAAAAGAACCCCCACGGTCCGTTGGTTTCCCCCACCCCTGCGCCTCAAATGTCATAATCACAAGCTGATTTGCCACTATTGGGTTCTTCTAAGGAACTGTCAGCTCCCAGCCTTTTTGAGCCCAAGTCTTTTAGGATATTTACTGGCTTCGCCACATCTCGTTGTTGTGGCGACATCACTGCAAGATCGCGGTAGCTAACCAGGTCTCCTGTCTCCAAGGTAACAGGCGCTTTGCGACCTTCAGTTTGCAGCGGTCGGTCGGTCGCACTGCAGTCCCTGCAGTGGTTGCTGGGCGACAGCCGGGGAGAGAAGGGGTGTCTGGAGTAAGGACCTGGGCTGGTCTTGGAGGGGAAGCTAGCCCATGCCTGAGGGAAGTGCTGGGCCCCGCGAGAAGGGGTGTGATCTGAAGCGCCCCAACTGCTCTCCCCTCGGCTGGGCCCATGGCTGGGGCGGAGTCCCCCGGGCGAGCAAGGGGCTCGGCCTGGACCTGGAGGCCAGTGGCGCGGGACGCGCTCCTGGCTCGTGCCTTCCATTCATGCACCGAACTGCAGGGACGGTTCTATCTGGTAGGGGGTCTCCTGGAAGGTGGTGCCAAGGTGCCCAGCAGCGATACTGTGATCTTTGACCCAGCTGGGGGCCAAGCTGTACGACTGCCAGCCCGGGGCAGTCCCACTCGCAGTCACCACGAAGCGGTCCTGGTGGGGGGACGGTGGCTCTGCGTGGTGGGTGGCTGGGACGGGTCCCGTCGCTTAGCCACGGTGGCAGCTCTGGACACGGAGAGTGGGGCGTGGGAGGTCTGGACTGCGAACCCTGGCAACTGCCCTCCTGCTGGCCTCAGCAGCCACACCTGCACTCGCCTCTCCGACCGGGAGCTGCGAGTGTCTGGCAGAGAGGGTGGCACCCGCACTCAGCGTCGCTACGGAAGCATCTACACGTTAAAGTTGGACCACAGCACCCGCACTTATTGGTACAGCAACCTTTGCCCCAAGCGTTTGTTTGTTTTCTCCACACTCGAGAAACACAAAACCTAAACAAACTTACTGGTCATTGATTCCTGTCCTCACCCTAGCACCATCTTGGAGTCTCCGATTTCCAAGATGGCGTAACTCTATCCGCTCCAACCCGGACTTGCTCTTTCACAAGGGCACTCAGGCAAAGCGGTACAACATTCGAATCTTTTCAGAAAACCCGAATTTCTGTGTACCAACAGCTACAAGGAAGAAGGCTGCCACACGGCCTCACGATCAGGTCACTCTGCTGCCCTGCTGCCAACTGCCGGACCTCACCCGGGTCATCAGCTGTTGCTCTTCGGGGGCTGCAACTCGGTGGAACCAGAAGTAATTGGGAAATGGAGCCACGGGAAAATTAAGGTATTAGCTACTTACATTTTAGAGTAGAAGAGGACTAAAGTTGAGATGAGCAAACCCTTTAGACAGTCCCTTTTCTCCCCCAGGAGGAACCACTTGCTGCCCCCCATTTGACGGAACAGCTCAAAAGGCTCGTGAGCAGCGGGCAGGGGTTGCGGCAGGGTCCCCAGGGCCTGCGGCACCATTCCTGCTCAGTGGTGGGACCTTTCGCTGTACTCTTCGGTGGTGAAACCCTGACCAGAGCTAGAGACACGATCTGCAATGACCTCTACATCTACGACACCCGTGAGAGCCAAACTAATGTTTGGCGGGAGGGAGGAGGGAAAGACATGAGAACCTAAAATCTACAGAAAGATGGAGTGGTGGGATACGAGAGAGGAAAAATTAGTTGACAAGAGTTAAAGAAATGTAGCCTGGGTGTGGCGGCACATGCACCAGACGCAGAGGCAGGAGGATCTCTGAGTTCAAGGCCAGCCTGGTCAACATAGTGAGTTCCAGGACAGCCAAAGTTACCCATAAGACCCTATCTAGCTGGGGGGTGGTGGTGGTGGCGGCGGCGGCGGCAGCAGCAGCAGCAGCAGCAGCGCCCGCCTTTAATCCCAGCACTTGGGAAGTAGAGCCAGGAGGATCTCTGTGAGTTCGAGGCCACCTGGGCTACAGAGTTCCAGGACAGGCACCAAAGCTACACAGAGAAACCCTGTCTTGGAAAAAAAAAAAAAAAAAAGACCCTATCTAATACACACACACATACACTCTTTCTCTCTCTCTTTTTAAAAATAGAGTCAGAGCTGGGCTTTGGTGGCACATGCCTTTAGTCCCAGCACTCTTGAGGCAGAGGCAGGAGAATCTCTGTGAGTTCAAGACCAGCCTGGTCTACAGCGAGAGTTCCATGTCAGCCAGGGCTACACAGAGAAACCCTGTCTCGGAAAACAAACAAACAAACAAAGCCAGGCATGGTGATTCTCTGAGAGTTTGAGGCCAGCCAGCCTGATCTACATGGAGTTTGAGAGTAGCCAGGGTAACATGGTGAGACCCTGTCTCAAGAAACAAAACAAAATAAGATAACATACATAGAGTATTTGAAAAGGCCAACAAATCAAATGAGAAAAATACCAGGCAAGCATTTGACGTGTTGAAGGGAGGACGAAGTATCCCTCCTCGATAACCACCCTCTGCTCTCAACCCGACAGGCGAGTCTCCGCCTCTGTGGTTCCACTTCCCCTGTGCAGACCGCAGACTGAAGCGTGTGGGCCACCGCACGTGCCTGTGGAACGACCAGCTTTATTTGGTTGGGGGTTTTGGTGAGGACGGCAGCACAGCCAGCCCACAGGTCTGCGTTCTGGAACTCTTTGTCTAAAGAACAGAAGGGCACATGGGCCAGGCCTCTGTGTTGTGGCAGACCCACACAGCATTCTCATTGTTATTGCACACTTTATCTAATTATTAAATTTCAATCAGAGAATCAACATTTTGTCTCTGACTCCTTTTTGGAAGGGCACTAAATAAGTAAACACCTTTATTTGCAAGGGAAAAGCCAAAGGATAAGCCTTCCTCATACTGGGAGCTATTAACCTGGCAGAGACAACTGCAAATCATCTATTTTTTGTTTTGTTTTGTCTGAAACAGGGTATCACTATGTATATAGCCTTGGATGGCCTGGAACTCATTATGTAGACCAGGCTGTCCTGGACCTCAGATCTGCCTCCTGTTGTATTCCAAGCACTAAAATTAAAGGCATGTGTGCCACCATGCCCAGCTGTATGCTGTCTTTTGCCCTTAATGTAACCCTAAATGAGAGAAAGTTTCAGGCTACAGCTAAGCATTCTGACCAAAACATTTAATTAACAAAAAAATATTACAATAGCAGATAAAATAATAATAATAACAACAACAATAAAAAGAAATCAGAAGTGGGAGTCAGGGTGGAAAAGAAAGTGCAGAGGCCTTAGTTCCTAAGAGACCAGCACTCCTGCTGAGCTGGACTTAGCGCCAGCTCCTTCTGAGCTTTCCTTGGCTGCTGGCTTCTCATCTTCCCCCATAAGACGAATGTTGTGCTTTTCCCGAAATTCATTGAGTTCTTTCCCCTTTGCCTGAAGCTGCTGTGACAGTGTCTCGATGATCTTCTGGATCTAGAAGGTAAGGGAAAGAGGTTACAGAAATGCACGTCTCCCTTCCCCAACCTGGAATGGACTAGGATTAGAGGAAGTGAAACAAGATCATACTCAGCCTTACCTTTGGCCAAGAATGAACAAAGCCAGACTCTCGGTGTCTACTACAAGGGAATCACCTGAGCTTCTTACTTCTGTTATTTATTCTTTGACCATTTCATAAATGTACAGAATATATTCTGATCATACTTAGATACTTCATCCCACTCTTTCCCCACCCCACCCCCTTTGTGGTTTTTTTGTTTGTTTGTTTGTTTGAGAAAGGGTTTCTCTGTGTTGCCCTGGCTGTCCTGGAACTCACTTTGTAGACCATGCTGACCTCAAACTCACAGGGATCCACCTGCCTTTGCCTCCGTCCAGGCTAGCCCCACTCCTTTATCCACCTCCCCCACAGTCCCCCATCTCATAATCATATATCTCTGTTTTGTTTTGTGACCCACCGAGTTTAACCAGGACCACCCTTGTGGGCATGAGTCTGGAGCTATCTACTGGAGGAAGAGCAACTCACCAGGGCTACGTCACTGAAGACAATGAGCCACCCTCTTGTAGCAACCTTCAACTGTCAACAGTCCCCAGGGAGGGTGGGCTGCTTGTTTTTAAAATAGCATTTATCATACTATGGTTTCTTCTTTTAGGTTATATTCATTTTTTTACTTAGTGACTTATAGTTAGCCCAGGCTGGCTTCAAACCCAAGATTCCCCTGCCCCATCATACCAAGTTAATCACCAATGAATGGCACCCCAGTCAGTCCTCTTTCTCCTTTTAAAATGTCACTTATGGTATCTTTGAGGGTCTGATTCAGTGGGTCCGAGAGAGAGTAACAAGTTGTATGTTAAGCTGATTCTTGGCTGGAGGTAGAGCTCAGTGGCAGAATGCTTAGCCTATTGTGTATAAGGCTCTGGATTTGATTCCCAGCACTGTTAAACTAGTTCTTCAGGTGATTTTGATTCAGGCATCCATGGACTACACTGTGAGAAACACTGCTCTACCATCCTCCTCCCAAATCAACCACATCAAAGAGCCTATGGAAAGGGCACACAGCCAGCAACTCCTCCCATAAGGAGTTGGACTTCGTCATCGTATAAAGGGCACAGACTAACAGGCTATATACTATCTTCAACATGACTTTCTGCCTGGACTTTCTCCCCTCACATTCCCTAAATCTCCGGTCATCCCCATTTTACCTCTTGGCTGCCCAAACTCCTCCTCGGGCATTCTTGCTCACCTGCTCTTTGTTACCCTCCAAGGCAGGCAGCACCTCTTTGACGGTCCGCTCTACCAGCACACCTCCGACCATGCGGTAGCACTTGCGGGTTTCATCCACTTCCTTCAGTGTATCAATCACTAGGCTAGGGTAGGAGAAGGAGACCTCCACATTCAGTTCCGCTCTAGTGCAGCCCTCCCTCCAAAGGCCCATGCAGTCGCTCTACTATGTCTCTGCCTTTCTTACCTGTGCTCATTCAGTTCCATCTCCAGCTCAGCTGCTTTGGATGCCAAGCCTCTCTGTTCCTGCCGAAGGCGATTAAAGCCAGCAATTACCTAAGAGCATGAGAGAGAGAAGATGAGAGATGAGACCATGAAAATGCCAGAAAGTAGGGGCAGCCCACAGGACAGCCAATTTTACAGAGATGCAGAAGTGGATACCCACCTTGGGAAAGGAGTAGAATACAAATTTGCAATTTCCCAGTGCCTACCTGTGGGAGGTATTTGCCAGGCACGAGGAGATTTAATAACAGATCTGAACCTAGGTCCTATGCAAGAGGAGTAAATTCTTTTAACCACTGACCTATCTCGCCAGTTTCCACACCCCCTCCCCCAAGATGTTTTTATTTTTAATTATATGGATATGTGTGTGTTTGTGCACACACAGAGACCAGAAGAGGGTGTTGGATTCCAGGAGCTAGAGTCACAGGCCTGATATGGGTGCTGGGAATCAAACCTGGGTCCTCTAGAAGAAAGAACAGTATGTACCCTTAACCACTGAGGCCTCATCTTCTCAGTCCTTGCCTTTTTCTAAGATTTAAAGTGTTACCTCATGTTTGTGTGTGTGTGTGCCTGTGCATGTACATGTGTGGAGGTCAGAAGAGGGTGTCAGATTCACCTGGAACTACGGTTACAGGTAGCTCCTGGGTGTGGGGACTGGGGACTGAACTCCACAGAGGCCAGCTCTGCAAGCTCCCTTCTCCCCTTCAACTGTGGGTTCCAGGGATCCTGCTCCAGTGGCCAGGCTTGTGCAGCACGTGCTCTACTCACTGAGTCACAGAAGCTCGGTAACAACAGCTCAGGGCTGGAGAAACAACTCAGTGAGCGGAGCCTTAGCACGCAAGAGGCACGGGGCTTCAATGCCCAGCACCACTACCAACAAGGAAAAAGACACGCCTACATGGTATGCTGACTATCCCCCATCCAATGCGGAACTTCTTCCTCTTTAACTTGGTGGGGCTTCTATGGGGCCACCAACCACAAAACCCTTGTCCCCTGGACCCCAGAAGTCAGTAACCTACGCTAGTCTTTTTTCAGATATCTGAGTTGTGGGTAGAGACAAAGGTATAATAATGGAAACGGCTGGAGCTACGAGCCCTGTGGTCACAGAGGAGAGACCTTCTGCTCTGATTCCTGGACTCCTTAAAGCGGCCCCAGTTCCTGAACTTTACTCTAATTAGCCCTTTTGTGCTCAGTTTTGCAAGCTACCTGCTATTCTTCAAAACACTCATTAAAACAGGTCTGGCTGTTCACACCTGTAATCTGAGCACTCCCAGAGATCACGGTAAGCTCCAGGCTAGCCAGGGCCACACAGGGGTACACTGTCCTGAAAAACCAAGAAAACAAAAAGAAAAAAGAAAAAGACAAACAAGTTGTTTGGTTTGTTTGATTTAAAAAAAAAAAAAAAAAGGAGCTTGGCCTAGAGCCTCAAGCCCATAATCTCAGCACCGAGGAAGCTGAGGCAGGAGGATCAAGAGTTCAAAGGCCCTGTCTTTTTAGGCGAGGAGGGGGGGGAGAGGAAGAGAGTGGGGAAGATGAAGAAAGGTGGGAAGAAAGAAGTGGAAAAGGAGAGGGGAAGGAAAGTCAAAAGTAAATACTGTAACTAACTCAGACTCTGACCGTTCTCCAGCACCCAATGGCGCCCTCTTCTGGACAGATGTGGTGCCACACTCCTAGCCAGCATTCTTTCTTACTAATAGCAGCGTTTCCTTCACACACACCTCTCCACCCCTTAACTGTAGCACTGGAGATCAGGTCTAGGGCTTGCACTATGCTAAGAAGGCATCTACCAGTGAGCCATCCCAGCCCTTTACCCTATTTCCTTACTCCAGTGTAATATGACCCAGTTTTTGTTGTTTGCTTTCAAGATATGAATGTAATTTACAGAAATGTGTCAATTATCCTGTTGTAGAAAAATTCAGCCATAAGTGCAGTAAAAGTAAACGCACCGTCAGCAGCTAACCGCAACGTAACTCTAGGTGAAATGCTCGGTCAGCCAAATTTTTTGTTTGTTTGTTTTCTAGATAGGGTTTCTCTGCATAACAGTCCAGGATGTCCTGGAACTAGTTCTGGAGACCATGCTGGCTTCGAACTCAAGAGATTTGCCTGCCTCTGCCTTCGAGTGCTGGGATTAAAGCCAGTTTTAAGCTGCCATCTCTGGGGTCTCTAGGATAAAAACAGTCTAGCTCTATTTCCACTCCTCAGAATTCTCATTGTTCCTTTTAAAATGCAATTTCCTAGTGGTCTTCTCCCCTGTGGCTATATCTAATTTTTCTCCTTTCCTTATTCCCTATTGTTCTTTTCTTCTCCCCTTAAGATTTATTTATTTATTTAATGTATATGAGTGCTCTATATGTATGTATAACTTTAGGTCAGAATGGGCATCCGATCCCACTATAGATAGTTGTGAGCCACCACGTGGTTGCTGGGAATTGAACTCAGGACCTCTGGAAGAGCAGTCAGTGCTCTTAACCACTGAGCCATCTCTCCAGCCCCCATAGCATATTAAAATAAATAAATAAATAAATAAATAAATAAATTTTACTTTATGTGGTCTTGGTTGTTGTTGGTGGCTTTTTTGTTGTTGTTTGTTTGTTCTTGTTTTTCAAGACAGGGTTTCTCTGTGTAGCTCTGGCTGTCCTGGAACTTGCTCTATAGACCAGGCTGGCCTCGAACTCAGAGATGCACCTGCCTCTACCTCCTAAGTGCTGGGATTAAAGGCATGCCGCACCACCAACCCAGGTTTTTTCCCTTTTAAATACAAAATCTTTTCTATTTTTTTCTTTTCATTCCATATAGCCCAAGATGACCTCAAATTTGCTATGTAGCCAAGGATGATTTGAACTTCTGATCTCTTGCCTCCACCTCCCAAGTCCTGCTAGGAATACAAGAGTACTGATCATACCCAGTTCATTCTATGCTAAGCATTCAACCCAAGGCCCCATGCAGAGAAGACAAGCGCTCTACCAACTAGGCTATGCCTCCAACCCCAAATCTTCTCTATTCATATTTGTATTATTTGTCACTATTTACTCTGCCCTCTTTTCTGTTATCACTCAGAAAAATTTAAATATGCAAATATAACCTATTTTTAAGCACTTAACTCTTTCATGACCCTACAACTGCTTTCCACAGTATGGAAAGTAAAGAGCATCTACTATGCTCCAAGCTCTATGACAGCCTTGATGTTCCATCTCGTTTACTTCTAAAAAATGAAAACAGACTAAGGTACAGCTCAGTGGTAAAGCACTTTGTGTGTCAGGGTTCAATTTACAGCCTGGGGAAGGAGGGGACAACTATAGAACATGTACCTTAGTTTATAAATCAAGAGTCTGTCACAGCCCCGGGTGCAGACAGAGCTGACTTATACACAGGCTTCTCTACATCTAAGAACCTTTTCTATGACTATATTGTTTCTGGTTTGTCATACATTAATCTCATAGAAATAACAATTTCCCCTTGATTTATAGTCCTGCTTTGTCTTCTTTCTTGGTTACTCAATGCTGTATAGTTTTTGGTTTTTGTTTGTTAGTCCTCTTTTGTTTCTGTGTTTACAGTGCTGGGAGATAATTCAGGGTGGTGCACATGCTAGGCAGACCCTCTATCATCAAATGACATTCCCAGCCCCTTACCATATACATTTGATAACTTAGGGCAGGAGGATGGCTCAGCAGTTAAGAGAGCTTCTCTTCAGAAAACCTAGTTTTGATTCCCAGTATCCACATGGTAACCAACAACTGCCTATAGCTACACGTCCAGAGGATCTGTTCCCTTCTTCTGGCCTCTGCAGGTACTAGGCACTAATGCCAGGTTCAGTTCCCAGCACCCAGCTCATAGCCATCTGTAACTCCAGTCCCAAGGGATCCAACACCCTCTTCTGACCTCTTCAGGCACCAAGTGAACATGTGGTGTGCATACATGCAGACAAAACACCCATACACATAAAATAAAAATTAAAAGCAAATAACTTTAAAGAAGACGGCACTGGAGAGATGCTTCAGCAGTTATGGACACTTGTTGCTCTTGGAGAGGACCTGGGTTCAGTTCCTACATAGTGCCTCACAACCATCTGTAACTCCAGTTCCAAAGGATCCTGTTGGTGGTTGTTTTTACTCTTTGCTCTTTTGGGGGCCTGCCACTCAGCTCCCAAATAAATCACATGGAGTCTTATTGTTACTTATAAATGCCCGGCCTTAGCTTGGCTTATTTCTAGCTAGCTTTTCTTAATTTAAATTATCTCATCTACCCTTTGCCTCTGGGCTTTTTCCTTTTCTTACTTCCGTGCATTTTACTTTCACTCTTATTCCATGGCTGGCCCCTGGTGTCCTCTCCTCCTTTTCTTGCTCCTAGATCTTCTCTCCCCAGATTTCTCCTCATATTTATTCTCTCTGCCTGCCAGCCCTGCCTATCCTTTCTCCTGCCTTGCTACTGATCATACCCAGTATATTCTATGCTAAGCATTCAACCCAAGGCCTTATGCATAGAAGACAAGCGCTCTAACAACTGGGCTATACCTCCAACCTCAAATAATTTCTACTTATATTTGTATAATTGTCACTATTTACTCTGCCTTCTTTTCTGTTATCTCTCAGGAAAATTTAAATAAGCAAATATAACCATTCAGAGCCATTCAGCTCTTTATTAGACCAATCAAGTATTTTAGACAGGCAAAGTAACACAACTTCATAGAGTTAAACAAATGCAACATAAAAGAATGCAACACATCTTTGCATCATTAAACAAATGTTCCACAGCATAAACAAATGTAACACATCTTAAAATAATATTCCACAACAGGATCCAACCCCATTCCGATCTCTGCACCAGGCACACCCACAGTGAACATGTATACATACAGACAAAACACGCATGCACATAAGGTAAAAAAATCTTGGGGGGGGGTTTAAAAAGGAAAAAAAATAACCCAAGGGATGTTTTTTAAATTAAGTCTATGGGGAAGAGGTTTATGAGGCAGAGGATCGTATGTCAGACAATAAACCTGTGTAATTCAGTTTTATCCTTCCTCCCTGCGGGACTCGGGGATTAAATGCAGGTTGTCAGGCCTGGCAGCAAACACCTGTACCCACGAAGCCATCTCTCTGCTCTGACCCATGTTATCTTTCCTCCAAAAAAAAAAAAAAAAATGCCCTCTGGCCATGTTCCATGCCATTTCTTCTTAACTGGATACTGGAAAAATAGACTAGGGAGAGATTTTCACTGAATCCATCTGAAATGTATTTCCTGAGAGACCGCTCCACTGATTGCCTCCAGTCCTTTCTCGTTTTTTTGTTTGTTTGTTTTTAGATTTATTTATTTATTATGTATATAGAAGAGGGCACCAGATCTCATTACAGGTGGTTGTGAGCCACCATGTGGTTGCTGGGAATTGAACTCAGGACCTCTGGAAGACTAGCCAATGCTCTTAACTGCTGAGCTACCTCTCTATCCCTTGTTTGTTTTTTTGAGACAGGGTTTCTCTGTGTATCTTTGGAATCTCCTGTCCTTTTCAGCATTTCAGCATCCATCCTCCCTTGGGTTTTGAGACAGTCTCAGGTGGCCAGGCTGGCCTACTACTGCTACATAATCAAAGATGACCTTGAACTCCTGAGCCTCCCACCTCCTCTTCCTGAATGCTGGGATTACTGGTTTTAGTGCCCTCTTTATAATAAATGTAGTTAACTATCAAAGAAAACTTTTTTGATTATACTACTCTTATCACGTCCATCCATTCTCTTCAAATTTTGCAGACCAGTCTATACTCATTGCCTCTAATTTACTTTATATTACTGTCTGTCTTTTGTGTGATATTATCACTTACCAAACTATCCCCCCAGAGATCTTGAATAGCCTTGTGTATAACTGCATAATCCAACTGCCTTTTCTCAGGGCTCAATCTGCTTCTTTAAAACAAACAAACAAAGCTGGGCAGTGATGGTGGTGGTGGACACGTTTAGTCCCAGCACTCAGGAGGTAGAGGCAGGTGGGATATCTGAGTTTGAGGCCAGCTTGGTCTACAGAGTGAATTCCAAGATAGCCAGGACTACACAGAGAAACCCTGTCTCAAACAACAAAAAATATTTGTTTTGGGGACCAGAGAGATTGCTCACCAGTTATGAGTATTTAATGTCTTTGCAAAGGAACCAGGTTCATCTCCCAACACACACAGTGGCTTAAGACAACCTCTAACTCCAATTATAGAGGAAGTGATGCCCTCTTTTGGCCTCTGTGGGTACCAGGAATGCACATGATATACATACATACATACATGCAGGCAAACATTCATACACAAAAGACAAAGATGAAATCTAAAATAAATAAACCCAAACTTTATAGACTTACTTGGTTTCAAATCCTAGTACTGCCTTTATTATACACTACTTTATGTCTAAACTACTTGTCCTTTTCCTATAAAGTATAAATAATACCATAGTAGGACAGTTTCTTAGCACTGGCACTAATGACATTATGAATCATACAGTTCTTTTTTTTTTTTTTTAAAGATTTATTTATTTATTTATTATGTACACAGAAGAGGGCGCCAGATCTCATTACAGATGGTTGTGAGCCACCATGTGGGTGCTGGGAATTGAACTCAGGACCTCTGGAAGAGCAGTCAGTGCTCTTAACCTCTGAGCCATCTCTCCAGCCCCATACAGTTCTTTCTTACACTGGCAATCTTGCACACTGTGCAGTACTTAGCAACATCACTGCACTCTACCCACTAAAACTAAACACATTTTAGAGATGCACCTGTCAACTGTTTCCTAGGGACGTCACACCAGGTTGAGAACCAAAACCAAAGGACAACAAAGAGAGGCTGAGACAACCATCAAGAGGCTGACTCAAGGTTAGTCCCCTACTCCCCTTTCGTTTCTAGGACTGAACCAATTTTCTGGTTCTCCTTTCTCTTTCAACCCCTCTTTCTTTCTGAAAGTTCTTCCTGTCTCATTTCTACAGTGGGAACATGACTAACGAGTCTGTTCATATTATCCCTTCACTTCATTAGCTACAGTTTCAATTTATTTATTTATTTGTTTGTTTGTTTTTGGTTTTTTTCAAGACAGGCTTTCTCTGTGCTTTTCCTGGAACTCACTCTGTAGACCAGTCTGGCCTTGAACTCAGAGATCCACCTGGCTCTGCCTCCCGAGTGCTGGGATTAAAGGCCTGTGCCACCACCACCCAGCTTGATATTCTTTTTAAAAAATATTTATTTATTGTGTATAGTGTTCTCTCTGTATGTCTGCCTGTACACCAAAAGAGGGTACCAGATCTCATTACAGATGGTTCTGAGCTGCCATGTGATTGCTGGGAGTTGAACTCAGGACCTCTGGAACAACAGCCAGTGCTCCTAACCATTGAGCCATCTCTCCAGCCCTCAAATGATATTCTTAGATATTTCTATAGTTTATGAACCCAAGCCTTCTCCTAGACTTACAATTATCCATTACATAAGATTTTAAAACTTTTTTTTCCAGGCCAGAAAGATGACTCAGCATGTAAATGCTTTTGCTGCCCAAGCCTGATGACCAGAGTTAAATTCTCAGAATCCATGCAAAGGTGGAAAGAAAGAACCAGTTTGGGTCTGCATGATGGCTCATAGATAAGGACACTTGCCGCTAAGCCTGACAACCTAAGTTTTGATCAGCAGGACCCACAAGGTAGAAGAAAAGAACTAACTCCGGTGAGTTATCCTGACCACCACATCTGTGCCGTCATCTGGATGAACATGCACGTACATGCAATAAACATATTAAAATGCACTAAGAAATAGGGCACTCCAAAGAAAGTACCAAACTAAATCAGTTCATGACCACCAAGCAACAAGGAATCCTATACACAGAGGAGAAAGACTGAAGCATGAAAGTACAAGAAAGAATAAATGTCACCAGGCAGTGGTGGCACATGCCTTTAATCCCAGCACTTGGGATGCAGAGGCAGGCAGATCTCTGTAAGTACTAAGATGGCCTATAGAGCAAGTTCCAGGACAGCCAAAGAACCTTGTCTCGAGAAACAAAACAAACAAACAAACAAACAAAAAACCACATCAAACCAAAAGAATAAATTTCAAGACAGGGATAGAAGAACAAAGGAGAACTAAGAAAGACACTATCATTCCTTAAACCCAGATTGGTGGTACATGCTTGTAATCCCAGCACTTAGAGGTTGAGCCAGAAGGATCTGGAACTCAGGGTGAGCCCTAGTTACACAGTGAGTTCAAGGCCAGACTGGGCTTCATAAAAATCAGACAGACAGACAGACACAAACACACACACTTCATAGAATCCAGCACAGTAAATCTATAAACCCCAAATATGAAGAGTGGAAAAAACTACCAATAGTCCAACCAACCAGAAACACATTTAACAAAATTACAGTAATTAGAAAACCTTAATGTAAAAAGTCTTAACACTCCCAGTAGGGCAGTGGTGGTGCATAGCTTTAGTCCCAGCACTCTGGAGGCAGAGGCAGGTAATCTCTGAGTTCAAGGCCAGCCTGGTCTACAGAGTGAGTTCAAGGACAGCCAGGGCTACATGGAGAGACCGTTTCAGAACAAAACAAAACAAAAAGATAAGACCAAAGCTTGACATGGTGGCCAATGCCTTTAACCACAGTACTTGGGAGGCAGAGGCAGGTAAATCTTTGTGAGCTCAAGGCAGAACTAATGTACACAGCTGAGTTCCAGGACAGGCAGAGCTACACAGTGAAACCCTGTCTCAAGGAGAGAGAGAGAGAGAGAGAGAGAGAGAGAGAGAGAGAGAGAGAGAGAGAGAGAGAGAGAGAGAGAGAACGAGAACACACACACACACACACACACACACACACACACACACACACACACGAACGAACAGATGACTGGGTCAAAAAACAAGACCCAAATCTGTTGTTTCTAAAAACATACCACCCAGCTTAAAGACAATTCATAATTAAAAGCAAATAAGAAAGACGGCTCAGCAGCTAAGAGCATAAGCTGCACCCAAGAGAACCCAGATTCCATTCCCAACACCCACATGACAGTTCATACCACCTGTGACTTCAGTCTCAGGTATCCCACACCCACTGCTGACCTCTGTGGGCACCAGACATGCATGCAGGCAAAACATTCATACACATAAAACTAATATTTTTTTCCAGACAGGGTTTTCCAGAAAGGCTGGCCTTGAATTCAGAGTTCTGCCTGCCTTTTAAAAAAAGCCTAAAAGCTTAGAAAATTCACAGCCTGGATGTACAAAGTAGAAATAAGTTCAAGAAGGTAGCCAGGCCAGCAAGATGGTTCAGCTGGTAAAGGTTTTTGCAGCCAACCCTGGCTACCTGAGTTTGATCCCAGATTGTCAAGGTGGAAAGAGATAACCAGTTCTCCAAAACTGTCCTCTGAACACTGCGGTATCTCCACAAACACAAATATAAATGTAACAAGTTTTTCTTTCTTTCTTCTTTTTTTTATTTATTTTTTTATTTTTTCCTTTTTAGAGTTGAGGACTGAACCCAGGGCCTTGCTCTTGCTCTACCACTGAGCTAAATCCCCAACCCTCTTTCTTTCTTTAAGGAGGGTCATCAACCATTTTCTAAAGAAATTAGAATTGCCAGGCAGTGGTGGCATAAGCCTTTGATCCCAACACTCAGGAGGCAGAGGCAGGTGGATTTCTGAGTTCAAGGCTAGCCTGGTCTACAGAGTTCCAGGGCAGCCAGGGCTACACAGAGAAATCCTGTCTTGGGGAAAGAAAAAAGAACTGACAGAGGAAGCCAAGTGCTATTTATCATACAATGGCAAAAAGGTCAGCAGGCATTTTGGAGATTTGGAATCGTGGAACCAAAAGTTAGGGTCTTGAGAGCAGAAAATTCATTGCCTAGTCTACCTAGCCTCTCTGCTCCTCACATCCCACACGCTCCAATTATTTGAGTACAGCCCGTACTGAAGCTGGGGAGAGCGTCATTAGCGGTAACCTGTGGTAGTGTCCATGCCTCTCATGGTGCTGATTCTGCAGGCAGGCAGGATGCAAGAGCTGTGGAGAAATGGCTTCCTCTACCAAAATCTCAAAAGATGCACTGGACTGTCAGGATAGGGTGGGGAGGTCCAGACAGAAACCTGATGTAGAAATGGAAACTGTCACAGAGAATCCTCACTGGAACAATCCCCAGCTGGTAGCCAGGCAGCTACCAGCTCCCCAATAGTACAGCAATCGTCAATGTACACTGTCTGCCTGGGAAAGCTGCAGGCATCAGTATGCACCTCTAGGCCAAGAGCATGAAGCATGGACTGAGCCCACCAAACCCATAGATGTGGGTGGAGCTGCTCAACATCTCAGAGGCCCAATCCCTGCCCCAGAGTTTCCAAATGGCACATGGGGAGAAAAACTATTACAGAATTGTAAGACAATGCCTGCCCTCTTGGAATCAGACTTAAAGCTTGTTACCGGCTCCTGGCTTACTTCTCTTAGAATGGGAATGTCTACCCTTTGCCCACCTCTGCATTACACGCCGGAAGGAGATAACTGCTTTTCACTGCACAAATGACTCTGGAATCTTGAGTTAGTACTGGAACAAATTAAGACTCTGGGGACTATTGGGGCAAATCATATTTTGTATTGTTAGGGCATGAGTTTGGAACTAAGGGGTATAAAGCTATGTTTGAGTAAGATTTATCCTCTCTAAAACACACGCTGAACCTTGACTATCAAGTGACAGCGATTTTTCTTATCTTTTTGAGACAGAATCTCATGTAACAAACTTGTATAAATGGAAGTTTCTGTCCCACCAGCAACTCCCAAATACCCAGCAGCTGCTTCCCAAATAATTGACTCAGAAGCTTAATATTACTTATAAATTATTACTTAATATTACTTATAAATGCTCACCCAGTAGCTCAGGCTTACTACTCTTACACTTGAATTAACCCATAATCTTATCTATGTTTATTCACGTGGCTTGGTACCTTTTCTCAGTGTGACAATCTCATCTTGCTTCCTCTGGCTGGCTGGCAACCCCTGACTCCACCCTTCCTCTTCCCAGAATTCTCCTAGTCTGGTCGCCCCCACCTATACTTCCTGCCTGGCTACTGACCAATCAGCATTTTATTAAATCAATTCAAGTGACAAATCTTTACAGTGTACAAGAGCATTATCCCACAGCAACCTTGAACTCCTAATCCTCTTGCCTCTACCTCTCCCCCCAAATACAGGGACTACAGACTCATGCATCACAACCTACTTTGTGGCAAGACTTACATTTTTTAGTTTATTATTATATGTGCATACATAATGTACATGTGTAAGTGTGTGTATCATGGCACAGGCTGGTTTCCAGGAAAGCAGGTGTTTGTCAGGTCAGGCTGCTTCTTGTGCTTTTTCCCTTTCTGCAGCTCTCACTGGCCCTTTCCCTGTCTGCAATGATGCTCCTGCCTATTCTGTTAACCAACACGGGTGTTGGGAACTAAACTTGGGACTCTGCAAAAGCCATCTCTGGAGCCCCTTACTAGCATCTATCTATCTATCTATCTATCTATCTATCTATCTATCTATCTATCTATCATCTATCTATCTATCTAATCAGCTAGCATTTATTTGTTTGTTTGTTTATTCAGTTTCCTTGAGACAGGACTTCTCTGTGTAGCCTTGGCTGTCCTGAAACTAAACTAGCTCTCAGACCAGGCTGGCCTTGAACTCACAGAGATCCTCCTGCCTCTGCCTCCCAAGTGCTGGGATCAAAGGTGTGAGCCACCAATGCCTGGCCCATAAAATAATTTTTTAAATTAAAATTTTAAAGTCTCGTTGTTTTATTTGTTCTTCTGTCTGTCTTGGTTGTTTTTGAGACTGTTTCACCATGTAGCCCAGGCTGGCATGCAACCGACATGGTAATCCAGCGGGAAGACAGGTATGAGCCACCACACTTGACTATCTTGTTGTTTAATGAGTCTCTGACCAAACTGAAGACAAGGTCTGTTTCATTTATCCATTTCTCTGTGTTCAGCAGAGCCTAACACAAGACAGGCCCTCAGAAAGCATTAGGTTTTGTTATTTTTTCCACTGTGTCAGAGGTGCGACCTCCTCCATCCTCAAATATTCGCTGCACTTCTAAGAGAAGTGCACTTATTTTCTGCCTCACAGTAGAATTATGAAAACTCCCCCTTTTCTTATCCCAACAGATTATGTTCTTTGAGAGGGCAGGTTTTAAAGTCTTTATACTAATACCTTTACCGGCCTGTACTGACTGTTGAACAATTAACTGACAAATGTATCTATGATTAAAATAACTTTTCAATACACACATACCCCAACCCGAGCCTCCAACCCAGAGACCTGAACACCCTCCCATATCATACACTTCAGTGCTTTTCCACTTGACCCACTAAGCTAAACCCCTGACTTCAATTCATTTCAATTGTGTGATTTTTCTTCTGATATCGATTCAACACTAGTCCCACGATTAACAAGGCAGTTTCCATACCACAAGGGCCTTTCTGGTCAGACGTATCCCAATGTTATGTAGAGCAGGAAAAGCAAACTTAGATTAGAAAAGGGTTTTTGGTTTCTTCTGAGTCAATCTACACTCGGAGAACACAGTGAGCGAGTTCGAGGCCAGCCTGGGCTACTTAGTGAGACCATGTCTCAAAGACCAAACAACCCTGGCCCGGCATAGTGACACAGGACTTTAATCCCAGAATTTGAGATTCCCAGGGGCAGCGAAAAGCAGATCTCTGAGTTCCAGGCCAGCTTGGTCTACACAGTGAATTTCAGAAAAGCCAGGCCTACCGAGATCGACCCTGTCACAACCTCCATCCTCCACCCCAAAACCAAAAACCAACCAACCAACCAAACCAAACCACAAAGCCAATCTACTGAAGACTCCTTCGTTAAAATAGTTAAAGAAGACCAAACTGGTCGAGTCTGAGTCACGTGGCTCTGCAGAGTGTCGGCGACGGTGAACGCGGTTTTAGAGTCACAGACTCAACAATTAATTGACCAATACCCTCTGGGACCGGTTACTAGATGCCACGCCAACCCGTACCCTCTTTATGGTATCTCGGAGACGGGGAAAACGATGACCCATCATCACGTTAAAGACCAGGACACCCTCCCCGACCCCGCACCTCAGGGCTTTCCCACTCGACTCGCCCTCCCACCCCGCGGGCGTGGCTCTCATCTCCACACCCACCCCTCACGCCCTAGGAGGGTTCGTGATCACCTCCAAAGACACCTTCACCACCACCCTCCCCGGCCCCTGTGTGTGACCACGCGGAACGTGGAAGGGGCTAAAGCCACAAACCCTATTCCTTGCACGAACTCGACGTGGACCCAGTTGCCCTCAGCGCCCGCGGATCCTCACCTGTTCGGCCGACACCGCCCCCTTCCCCGTGCTGCTCCCGCTGCTCTTGCTCACACGACCGCCGCTGTCCGCCATCTTCGCCACCTGCAAGCTTTCCGGCCTGCGCACTAGCACTGCGTCACATCCGGTCTGGTAGTTACCACCCACTTGCCCCTGCCCTTCTGGCTCCGGGAAGCTCCTCAGATCGACCCTGCGAATGGTTTTGGCTGTGTCTTCATGTAGGACCTACTCCCCAACCCTGCCCGCTGCGGTGAATTCCACCTGCGATGCTTTAACTTGGGCAACGGAGATTCTTGCCCCAGGGAGAGGCGGGGAAGGGCGCGCTAATCAGAGGGCGGGCTCTAGGGTCGGGATCTGGTCCTGTGCCCCCTACCCACCACGAGATGGTGGCGATCAAGGGATAGTGACCTTTCCTTCTGAGATACTGGTGTAAGGGGAAAGATACGTGTTGAGTCTATAAAACTGTGCAGGTGGCACAGCCCAGAAGAGAGAATTGGGGAAGCGAGGAAGGTTCCATGAGATGACTTGAACTGCGGAAACGTTTGGCAGAGGAAAAGGGCTTCAGTTTTAATGTGAGATCACTGGAAGTTGAGGTATTGAGGCACGGATCATGGTCTCCTCTCCCATTTTCCCGTTTTATGATCTCTTTTCTTAGCTACTAATAGTGAAAAGAAAGGAAAAGAAAAAAAGGTGTTTTTGAAGTCTTGGGGGAGGAAATTACTGGCTAAGCTTGGAAATGGCAGATAATTCTAGAAACGTACTGCTTGAAAGAGGGCTAGGTGTCCTGATTTCTCACCTTCTTCAGGCTGGGCTTCATCACCAGGCCGCCTCGCCAGCTCCTGTCCCTTCTGTGTACCGGACACCGATTACCTCGAATCTCAGTACTTTGTACTCAGCCCAGGTAACATATTTCCTAATGTTCTCTGCCTGCCACATTGCTGCTCAGTCCGTGTTTATAACTGCATAGTCGGAGACAAAGGTGTCTGCCACCCACCAAACATTTAGTAAGTGAACTCCAGTGGCTCTGGGGTTAAGCCCTGTAAGGATGGGAAGAAGTCGCTAGGGATGGTGGGACACACTTGTAATCTCAGCACTTGGGAAACAGGAGGAGGATCAATCAGGAGTTTAAGGTCATCCTCAGCTACATAACAAGACCTGACTGGACTACAAAACACCCTGTCGTCGTCCGTCCCCCCCCCCCAAAAAAAAAAAAAATCTAGGTTTCTGGCCCAGTCCCACTTGAGCCTCTGGGTTTCTCCATGTTAGCAAATCTGAGAACACTACCTGTGCCCTTCACAGGCCCAGAGCCATGGCGGTGTCCTCATCAACTTCCTGGGAGCTGCCCCTGGTGGCTGTGTGCCAGGTAACATCAACACCAAACAAGCAAGAGAACTTTAAAACATGTGCTGAGCTGGTTCGAGAGGCGGCCAGACTGGGTGCTTGCCTGGCTTTTCTGCCTGAGGCATTTGACTTCATTGCACGAAATCCTGCCGAGACATTACGACTGTCTGAGCCACTGGATGGGGACCTTTTGGGACGATATAGCCAGCTTGCCAGGTACACGGGTGGGAGGGAAGTGGAATCACTACGGGGCAGTGTTCCTGTATTGCCACACAGAGGGGGTAGAGCCTTGAGTTGTCAGTGTCCCCTCCCCCCAGGGAATGTGGAATCTGGCTGTCCTTGGGTGGCTTCCATGAGCGTGGCCAAGACTGGGAGCAGACTCAGAAAATCTACAATTGTCATGTGCTTCTGAACAACGAGGGTGAGACTTAATAACATTTTAGCTTGCCTCTTTCCAGGCTTTTCTACCTTCAACTCAGATCCTTCAGCATTATTTTCTCAACTGTTTGGCTTTAGCGGGTTTTGTACTTCTGTTCTTAGCTTATAAATTACTCTGTGGGAGAAGAGCTAAGCTGGACTTCTGGAGTGGCTGTACTGAGTATTTTCTCCTTATCTCTTACTCTAGGACTAGTAGTGGCCAGTTACAGGAAGACACATCTATGCGATGTAGAGATCCCAGGTCAGGGGCCTATGCGGGAAAGCAACTCTACCATGCCTGGACAAACTCTTGAGCCACCCGTCAGCACACCAGCAGGCAAGGTGGGAGTTTGAGAAGGAAATAGGAACATATTGAAAAAGTGGTAACATCTCTCTTTGGAGTAAGATAATGAAGGTACTAGACGTTATAAACAGGACAGAGATGATGAGTGGGTTGTTTTTCATTTCAGGTTGGTCTAGCAATCTGTTATGACATGCGGTTCCCTGAACTTTCTCTGAAATTGGCTGAAGCTGGGGCAGAAATACTTACTTATCCTTCAGCCTTTGGGTCTGTTACAGGCCCCGCCCACTGGGAGGTAAGAGAATGCCTCTTCAAAACATAAGGACTCCTTTTAATTTTACTCTTAGCAGTGTGGAACAAAGCTAAATCCCAAGCACTCTAGAGGTTTGCCACAGGTTCAAGGCCAACATGTTCTACATAGTAATACCTTGACTCAAAAAATCAAAATAGATGCCAGGCAGTGGTGGCACACACCTAGAAGCAGAGGCAGGCAGATCTCTGAGTTCAGGGCCAGCCTGGCCTACAGAGCAAGTTCTAGGACAGCCAGGGCTACAGAGAGTAACCCTGTCTCGAAAAATAAAACTGCAAACAGTGGGGCATGGTGGCACAAGCCTTGTGAGGCAGAGCCAGACAGATCTCTGTGGGTTCCAGGACAGCCAGGATTACACAGTACGGCCTTACTTCAAAAAACACAAAATACAAACAAGCAACCAACCAAACTAGATGATCTCCTCTGTTCTTTCTACTTGAAAGGATTTTCTTCCCATCTAGCGGGGAAATTGATTCCTCAGATAGGTGTGAGTCATGCTAATGTAGTCACTAATTCTGGTTGACGAGCAGATTGGTCGATGAGTAGACGGGCCTGTAGTGCCCATGTCTTGTCACTTGCCTGTTCCTTGCTGTGGTACTGGAGTGCACACACTTCTCGTTCTCAGGTGTTGCTGCGCGCCCGTGCCATTGACTCTCAGTGTTACGTAATAGCAGCAGCACAGTGCGGACGCCACCACGAGACAAGAGCAAGCCACGGCCACAGCATGGTGGTAGACCCCTGGGGTACAGTGGTGGCCCGCTGCTCTGAGGGACCAGGCCTCTGCCTTGCCCGAATCGACCTCAACTTTCTGCAGCAGATGCGCCAACACCTGCCTGTGTTCCAGCACCGTCGACCTGACCTGTATGGCAGCCTGGGTCCGCTGTCTTAAGCCTTTTAACTTGTGCTGGGGTTGAGACACACAGAGATGCGCGCGCACACGGCTGTGAGGGGTGCTGCTGTGACTTGCAGGCAGGACCCAAGCACAGCTCCTTCCACTTACAGAGCCTTAAACTCTCTTAATGGAACACAGGTTCAAGTTCACGGGGAAGAAGAAACTTTGACCTGACCTCGGATTTCAGTTTCAGAAAAGTAAAATTTTACACAGTCAGTGTTTATTTCATGAAAACTGAGTTAGGCCGAGAGCTGAGCAGCACTGGCATTGAAAAAAATATAATAATAATCATAATGTCTGTCTGGGCATTTCCTTTGGGGATTGGGAGGGGAGGTGGCATGGTACCTGCTTGAATAGGCTCCACTTGAAGGCCTCCTGGCTCAAACATGCCTCCCTACCTAAGAAAGTGCAACAAGGCTCAGTGCATGTCCTAGCCCCCTTCTCCAGAGGAGGAAAGGTAGTTGATACTGAATACCTCATTTTCTCTCAAGCCAGAAGGAAGCGAGGGCAAAGGGGCTTGGGGTAGGGTAAGAGTGCATTTGTGATTTTCACTAGGAATGGAAGGAACACGTCACACTCCCCCACTCTTTTCAGAGAAAGCATACTTTAGCCAGCACCCTCTCCTCTGTCCATCCTGTGTGTTGGTGTTCGCATGTACAGCACAGTTGGGAGGGGTGGGGGCTGGCCCAGTCACCTACTCTGTTGGAGAGGGTCTGACAAAGGGGAAAAGGAGGGAGCCACACCAGCAGGGGTATGGAGCCATGGAATGAAGGAAAGGCAGAGAGGAGCAGCACCAGAGGCCAGGAGAGAGTGGAAAGGGCCACAGCTTCTTTGTTTTTAAAAAATTCTATAATTTGGAAGAAGGTGGTAATTAATTCCCAAAATACACTTCAGAGTCCCACCTTCCACACAGCTCCTTTACTCACAGCCCTTTGGTTTTTCAGACAAAATTTTAGAGCCCTCATAAAGCCATAAGTATTGATTACCCCTCGATGCACCTGAAAGCAACGTTCAGTCCCTTACAAAGGCTATGTTCCATAGACTCCGTCCCTATACACTTGTCTTACGGCTCAGTGGTAAGGTGGCTGTAGAGACACACATTAGGGGGGAAGTGGCAACAGGAAACAGAGGGGAAGCCCAGGCACATGGGTGCAGGGAGGGGGAGGGAACACCATTTCCACTTTCCTTTGTCTTTTCCTTAAAAAAAAAAAAGAAAGAAAGAAAGAAAAAAGAAAAGGTGGTGTGATTGGTTGAAGGGCAGAGAACGAACCCCAGAACAGTATGTAAGCTCCAGAGGTGATGGAGCCAACAATCCCCAGAGAGGTGAGACGGGGAAGGTCAGGGCAATGCTTGCAGCATCAAGTTCCTCAGGAGTTTCTGTCGGCCCAGCTCATAGTCCTCCTCATCCACGTTCACCAGCAGCTTGATGGCTTCATGGCCCACAGCTTGCTTGAGAGAGTCTGTGATGAAGACACCTTTCAGTGCCTCTAATAACGAGCCATTGATGTAGTCGCGCCAGAATGCGTCGAGGTAGGTGAGCTCAGAGAACTTGATGTCACAGATGATGGAGCCCAGGTCCCGGGACTTGAGGATAGTGTTGGCCTGGTTAAAGCGCTCAAACTGGCGCTCAAGTGGGTCCTGCTTATTGGAGAAGACATTGCCTTGCAGAGCAGTCTCATGCTGGCAGTATTCCGCCCGGACTCGAAGCCTGATGTCTGGGAGAGATGGAAGGAAAGTGGTTTCTAGTCAGGACTGTGTTTACATCCAAAGCTAGAAAAGCAAGCAGAACCGGCAGAGGAGAAACCCTCTTGTCCATCTTCTCCGTCCCTCCCAGAACTAGGTCTTCACTGGGTCCTGAAGCCTTTGTCTCAATGCTGGAGCTTCCCTACAGTGCAGATGCTCAGGTTACTCACAACCAGCACCTTGCTTATAACAGCTATTTTATTAAAAGGTGCAAAAGTGCAGGGCAAAAGTGCACCAAAACTACACAGAGAAACCCTGTCTCGGGGGGAAAAAAGTGCGAAAGTTTAATTCTCTGTCTTGACTTGGTTCATCCTGTAATAAGGATGTCATATTGGCATTCCTTTAACTTAATAATAACTAAAAAGAATTTTACCATTAATACACCATTGCCAAAAGGATAATCTCATAAAAACTACACCTGACCTGACAGCAGCAACCAAAGGTTGCCTTGCACTGAAAAACACACTGCCCATTATTCCAGGAGTCCTTGGTATTTTCCCTCAAGTCTACATCTCTAGAATCCTCGAATTTCCTTACCACATGTCTGCTTTTCCTTGGGGTCTGGGGTCACTGACTTCCGGCGTTTTCGCTGGCTCCCAAGTGTGGCTCTCCCTCGGGCTGGCCGCTTACTACACATCTGAGAACCTGAAGTGGGGCAGCACACCACAGGATAGTGGGGAGGCACTGAGCAGGAAATAAATGGAAAACACAAGGTTTTAAAAGCAAAACTGCAAATACTTCACTTGGAATAAGCAAAGGAATCATTTACACTTAATAATAAAAGCAGTATTGATGATGTAACCTGAAGGCTGAGGGATATAGCCCAGTGATCAAATGTCTGCCTAGCATTAATGAAGATCTGGGCTCAACTCTAGCATGGCGGAGGTATACCAAGTATGGTGGAAGAAATTTGTCACCCCAGCACTTAAACGGTAAAGGAAGGGGGGTTGGAGATTTAGCTCAGTGGTAGAGCACTTGCCTAGCAAGCACAAGGTCCTGGGTTTGGTCCTCAGCTCTGGAAAAAAATAAAGAAAATAAAAAAAAGAGTGAAGGAAGAATGCTGGGCAGTGGTGGTGTACACCTTTGATCCTAGCATTCAGGAGGTAGATCTCTGAGTTCAAGGCCAGCCTGGAATACACAGAGTACTAGACTTACCTGGGTAAATAGGAAGTCTCAAAGAAAAAGTTGGGAGAAGGCCAGGCAGTGGTGGAGCAGCCTTTACTCCCCAGCAC
The DNA here is from genome assembly GCF_004664715.2 of Peromyscus leucopus. NCBI lineage: Eukaryota > Metazoa > Chordata > Mammalia > Rodentia > Cricetidae > Peromyscus > Peromyscus leucopus. Next base: position 27,730,022 of record NC_051076.1, read on the forward strand.
TTGGGAAGCAAATGCAGGCAGATCTCTGAGTCCAAGGCTAACCTAGTCTACAAACTGAGTTCCAGGACAGCCAGGACTGCTACACAGAGAAAACAGAAACTTTGTCTCAAAAAACACAATAAGTTGGGAGAGATGGCTCAGTGGTGAAGAACACTTGTAGCTCTTGGAGAGAACCCAGGTTCAGTTTCCAGCACCTACATGGTGGCTTACAATCATCTGTAACACCATTATGAGGGGAGCTGACACTTCTTTTGACCTCCACAGGAAACAGGCACACACGTGGTACACATACAAATATGCAGGCAAACGCTCATATACATAAAAATAAATTTTAAAAAAATGACCTAGAGGCTGCAGAGATGGTTCAACATGTATGCAGACAAAACAGTCATACACATAAAGTAAACTTATTTTTTTTTAAGTGATCTAAAAGGAGGATCTGATGTGAGAGCAAACACTGGATCTAGACAAAGCAGACCTCATCTGAGTTGTATGTGTCCATGTTCACAGGATGTATTCGTATGGGTGTGCCTGTATTCGAAGGCCAAAGGTCAATACTGGGTACCTTCCTCAATTCTCTCCCCAGTACATTTTAGACAGGGCCTTTCACTGACCCTTACATTCACCGATGTGCTAAGGTTGGTTGGCTAGTGAGCTCCAGAGATCCACCTTCTCTGCCTCTCCAACAACTGAGATTACAGACACTTTTTTTTTTTTTGACTGCCCAGCTTTTCCTGTGTTTGTGCTGGGACTCTGAACTCAGGTCTCCACGCTTATGCAATAAGCATGTTACAGACTGAGCCCTCTCCCCAGCCTCTGACGGTTTTCATGGGGTAGATGAAGAGGGACTGCATCCTTTCATTGATGTTGGCCCAGCCAGGCATGTGATGGGATCGATATTCTCTTACGAAAATTACAAGTAATATCTTCTCACCTGTTTTAGAGGGCTGGGGAGGCCTCGGTTCTGGATCACTGAGGGCTCTGGGGGTCACATAGCGAATTGATGTTTCCTCCAGATACTTGTCTACAAGATCAGGGCACACTGCAGGAGGAGAAGGAGGCACTCAAGAAAAATACACACCTGCCTTCTCCCCAAGAGTCTCACAGTTTATTCTCTAGTACTGCCTAGGGCAAGACCACCTCCCTTTTAGACTCCTGTGCTAAGCACTCCTGGCCTCCCACAAGTCTCATATTCAAGTGCTCCCAGACCCCGTAAGCCCTCACCAGCCCGTCTCTTCTTGAGAGTAACATAGGGCAGCAAGTCATGGCGAGTGATGATGCGCAGCAGCTGCAGCACCTGACGAAAGTTAGTCTCATCACAGCGGCCTTGGCGCTCCAGTGCCAGTAAGAAGTCACGTCCATTTCGGATGAGTCCCCGCTCATGGTCATCAATAACATCAACGAAGAGGAAAGAAAGCACACGAACATCTCTGTGCGTTAGGTGGGTGCCCACGATGTCAAACATACGGTGGAGGCTGTAGAGCCCATGTTCCTGCTCACCATGCTCTTCGGGCCATACCTGGCTTGCCCGCCGCTTCAGGCCCGCCATGCTAGAGGCTCAGGGACAGAGTGCTTTCCAGAATCTCTGCTCAGCAGCTGCAATCTCCAGTGTCCTGTAAGACAGGACAGGAACCCATGAGCCACACACTGGTAGCAACTAACTTTATTTATCTGTACTGCTCAACATGCTACTAACAGTATGCTGCTTAATATATTTATTAAATATCACAAAATGTTTACTAAAAAAAAAAATAAAATAAACCCATGCTGGGTATGGTGGTGCATGCCTTTCATCTTAGCACCCAGGAGGCAGAGACAAGTAAATCACAGAGTTCCAAGACAGTCAAGGCTACAGAGAGACCCAGTCTCAAAAAAAAAAGGCAAAAGCAAAACAAACAAAAACAATACTAAAGCTCTTCATACTCAAGAGATGACACCCTAAGTCCAGATCCTACTGGAGGAACACAGTCACTTCCTTGAGTGAGAATGTTTTGTGCAATTTTAGTATGGCATAGTTCAGAAGTTCCTATTGCAGCTACACATGAGAGTACACGTCTGTACTTAACAGCACTCAGGAGCCAAAGGCAGGAGGATTGCCCTAAGTTTAAAGTCATTCTGGTCTGCACAGCAAGTTGCAGTCCAGCCAGGGATACATAGATAGACCATATCTCAAACAAAACAAGCCAGTGTGATTAAAGCATGCCTATAATCCTAGCACTTGAATCAGAAGTTCAAGGCCATCCTCAGCTATAGAGTGAGATTAAGGCCAGCCTGGACTACAAGATACTACCTCAAATTTTGTTGTTTTTTTTTTTTTATTTCATGTTATCCAGATTTTCCCTCTTGCCCTCAAAACACTGCTTTTGGTCCCTTCAGACACTGATTTGCTGGTCATGGAGCCACATGCCTGTAACCAACAGTAAGGAGGCTGAGGTGCTAGGATCTGGTTCCAGGCCAACCTGGTCTATTTACTGAAACCCTGTCTTACAGAAACAACAACAAAATACAGTAAGAGAGTAACATCTGGCCGGGCGGTGGTGGCGGCACACGCCTTTAATCCCAGCACTCGGGAGGCAGAGCCAGGCGGATCTCTGTGAGTTCGAGGCCAGCCTGGGCTACCAAGTGAGTCCCAGGAAAGGCGCAAAGCTACACAGAGAAACCCTGTCTCGAAAAACCAAAAAAAAAAAAAAAAAAAAAAAGAGAGTAACATCTGGGTGTGGCAGTGTACCCCTTTGATCCCAGAACTCAGAAGGATCTCTGTGAGTTTGAGACCAACATAATGGTCTACAGAGTTCTAAGCCACTATGTAAATCTGGCTGTCCTAGAACCGTGTAAACTAGGCTGACCTCAAACTCAGAGATCTGCATGCTTCTGCCTCCTGAGTGCTAGGATTAAAGGCAGGCATCACCATGCCTGGCCTCATTTATTTAGTTATTATTTTTTATTTTTTTCAAGACTGCTTTTCTCTGTGTTGCCCTGACTATCCTGGAACTCTCTCTGTAGACCAGGCTAGCCTCGAGCTCACAGAGATCTGCCTTCACGCACCACCACCATCCTGTTCTTAAACATAGGTAAAACCGAAAAGTTGAGAATACAATCTTTGATAGAGAAACTGAATCAGATGAACAGTTATAAGTCACTAGCTGGAACTAGTTTAAATTCTGACTGTGTCATTACAAATGTAGCTGTGTGACTTTAAGCATGTCCCTTAACTTCAAAATCTCAGGAGTAAAAGTGAGTATCTTGGCACATGCCATAATCCTGCAACTGAGAAGCCTCATGCTATGGGAGGATTGGGAGTTTGAGTCCACTCTGAGCCATTGGATCTCAAAAGCAGAACAATATAAAAACAAACTAACTAACCCTTCCTCACAGGTGGCATGTAACAAACCCCTGCCAAGAACCAATCACGGCCCTGATCTTGATTCACACACTTACCCAGGGTAATATCAACCAATCATCTAGTCTTAACAGTTTTCACCTCCACTTTCTAGTTCTTCATTCTTACTAGCTTGCAAGATAGTACTACTGAGGACTGTTCTACCCTGACCACCACCTCCAACCATGCAGTCAGTTTTTAATTCCTACTGTACAACACAAACTATTGTTTTTGCTTTTTTTAAGATTTATTTATTTATTATGTATACAGTGTTCTGCCTGGGTGCTAGATCTCATTACAGATGGTTGTGAGCCACCATGTGGGTTCTGGGAATTGAACTGAGCACCTCTGGAAGAGCAACCAGTGCTCTTAACCACTGAGCCATCTCTCCAGCCCCCACAAACTATTTCTTAAATGTCCTCTTCTACTGCCACTGCCACGGTTCAGATTCCAATCACTGTCTCAACTGTACAACTGCAACTGGCTTTTACAACTGTTTTTTAATTGGTATTCAGTTCATTTGTGTGTGTGCATATGTGTGTGCATATGGCCACAGTGCACATGTGAAGGTCAGAGGACATTTTTCCACCAAGTGGGTCCCAGAGATGGAAATCAGGTTGTCAGGCTCGGTAACACATGCCTTAACCTCAGTAACACATGCCTTAACCTCGGTAACACATGCCTTAACCTCGGTAACACATGCCTTAACCTCCTGGGCCATTTCACCAGCCCCAGCAACTGACTCTTTCAAGAACTCTCTGTTCTCCAAATCTTTTTTTTTTTTTTTTTTTTTTTTTGGACATAATGTCTCAAGGTGTATCCCAAACTGGTCTTGAACTTGCTATGTAACCTAGGCAGGCAATGAACTTTCAATTATCCTATCTGAGCCTTTTGAATGCTAGGATTACAGGCACGTATTATCACCATCAATACTTTGGGGGACGTGGTGGTTTTTTGAGAAAGGGTCTCTGGCTGTCCTGGAACTCTTTATGTAGACCAAACTGACCTCCAACTGGAAGATCTACCTGCCTCTACCTTCTGAGTACTGAGATTAAAGGTATGCTCCACCACGTCCAGCTCATCTTTATATTCCTAATAACTAGTAGTAGACATCTGTAGAAACAGCCTGTTGTTGAGAATTGAACTTAATTTCTAAGAGGTCAACATTATATGCAATACCAGTTAAAAAACAAACTTATCAGAGTCCAAGAGTGAGAGAGGACCCTACCAAAAAGACACATGTCAATCAAGTGTGGTGGTGCATGCGCATGCCTATAATCACAGAATTAGGGAGGCTGAGACAGGTAACAAGTTCAAGGCCAGTCTGAGTTCTACAGTGAAACCTGTCTAGAATGGGCCGGGTGGGGAGTGGGCACAGGAGCACATTCAGTGGTCAGTAACCAAGCACACATTCTAGCTAGCCAGAGCTGTCTCCATACCATAAAAAACTACCCTATTCAACAAGATGGTGTTCTGACCACTTTACACAGGAAGATACTGGCTAAAGTACAAGACAGAAACCGAGAAACACTGGATATAACTCAGTGGTAGTGATGCTCAGCCCTCACAAGGCCTTGGATCCCATTACTAGCACCAAAAACAGAATGGTAAGCTATTTCAGAAGAACCATGATGGTGACTTAGCTGAAAAGCAATAGAACCTGGTCCTCTCTCCCTCAGTGAGCCAACAAAGAAAGTGTAGACTCCTTCCCTTTATTTAAAAAAAAAAAAAAAAAAAAAAAAGGCTGGTAGGTATATTGTATGTATGCCTTTAATCCCAGCACTCCAGAGGCAGGCAGGATAGCCTGGTCAACATAGCGAGTTCCAGGACAGCCAGGGCTACAAAGAGAATCTCAAACAAAACAAACAAAAAATAAATAATTTTTAAAAAGAAAAAGAAATCCAAGTAAAGAGGAAATATAATCCCCATGTAGTTTTGAGAGCCTAGATATCCTACCCAAAGTAGGGGAAACAGCTGAGAAAAACATCATTATTCAACTACAGACTAGCTTTCCTTGTTTCTTCCTCTCTTGTTTCACCTGCTGTCACTAGGTACAAATAGAGTTGCTGAGGAAAAATAGCTTCTTATTCAAGTAGGTAGCAGGAGAAAACTGAGCTTCCTTAAGAGTCCCTGCAACTCTTCCATGGTCCCTATCCCACCTGTTCTCTTGACCAGCTGCTGATTATAAGAATCCCAGAGAAAACAGATGGGCAGGCTTCATGTCCAACCAATCAGAAGAGAAGGTTGTTCCTTGGGTCCCTAATTCAAAGTGTCCTAAAACCCCAAGCAAATAAGAAAAACTACCCCCACATACTCTGTCCCTGGAAAATGAGGCAAAATAAAACACTATAGTCCTAATTATATAATTAATGTAATTATATAATCAATGTAATTCTACAGTAGGTCTCAATCCTCTGAGATTAACTCCCTTCACTTGAGAGGGAGGGGAAAAGAATCACCTTTAAGTCCTAGATAGTAGAAAGTGATCTAGGAACCATCAGGGCGTCTAGGTCAGTGGTTCTCAACCAGGAGCAATTTGCCCCACCAGGAGATATTTGGCAATGACTGGAGACAGTTTTGATTGTCAAGCATACAATGAGGTCAGGATGCTGTTACACAACCTATAAAGCATGGAACAATCACTAACAACAAAAATTTTTCTGGACCAAATGTCTATAGGACTAAGGTTGAGAATCCCATTTTAAGTGAGACATGATGAAGGGTCAAAAGGATGCATGTCACTTTCCTTACTAGATCTAGAGGAGGAAGCTATCGGGTCTCTTCAAATCAAAACAATCCAATCATAGTCTAGAAGAAAAGGAAGGCCCGTCAAGACATAGCACATTTAATTCATAAATCGAACTAGCACAAAGGAATTTCATCTCACCCAGCAATGCCAGCTCCATCACCTGCTGTTGCCATTCAGGTGAATAGCAGGTGGTAGAGACATACTCCCTTCTGGTCCATCCCAGGAGGTCTACTTGACCTAGTTCAATATGAAACTGTATGGGGAATAAGAAAATGCCATCCTCTTCAAGACTAGCACAAATGATCCTCATCTTTAGCCTCAGTGCCATTTATAAAGTCCTGAAACAAGACTAAATAGCAGACCCTCCCTTGTTAGGTCACCAATCCGACTTACACTATTCAAGGACGCAAAACACAGAAGCAAGCATTTCCCAAGGCATGTCTTCCAGAGTAATATCAAGAGGCTGGTATGCAGGCTGGTAAGCAGCTCTCCCCACTTAATTATCATCTAGAATTGTGAGTTAACTCAGCAACCCAGCCAGGGTGTCTAAGAATCTAACTTCAGGATGAAAAGAATGTCAACTTCCTCTTAACCCAAATTAGACTCAGCTTTCAGTGGCAAGGGAACTCAGCCTAGACACAGAGCTCCTAGATGGAAGATACCACAGTGACCAGAACACACTCCTCCAAACAGAAGATTAGAAAGAACTCTTGTGTTGGTATCGAATATACAGCTAACTACCAAGAGACAAAAAGCAACAGTCAGCCAAGGACAGTGGCACTCCTTTAATCCCAGCACCTGGGAGGCAGAGGCAGGTGGATCTCTGAGTTCAAGGCTACCTGGTCTACAGAGTGAGACTCTATATAAAAACAAACAAAAAATACAACTATAAACAAGAGTATTAGGGATCAAACTTAGGGGCCTTGAGCATAAGTAGGTAAATGCTCTACCACTGAGCTACATCCCTAGCACAGAATGTTCTAGATTCTGATGAACTGCTGAATTTCCTGGAGTTCTAGCTTGTCTTCCTTTAGGGAGATCTGAAATAACCAAGAGCCAATTAAGAGTCTATATGTGCCTAGACGGTTTCTTCCTGATAGATTATTCTCTACTGGGTTTCCATGCCCAAGCAGTCCAGACTCTCCCATCTAGAAATGACAACTTTTTTTTTTTTTTAAACTGAGACAGGGTTTCTCTATGTAGTCCTGGCTGTCCTGGAACTCACTCTGTAGACCCGGCTGGCCTCAAATTCAGAGATCCACCTACCTCTGCCTCCCAGGTGCTGGGATTAAAGGCAAGTGCCACCACTGCCTGGCAACTCAAACTTTTTAAAGTACTTTGACTTATCAGAAGCAAAGAATATGTAGAAGAAATATCTTGAAATGAAAATGGTAGCTTCTTCCTAACAGGAATAACATCTATATTTTCGCAAGAAAAAAAAAAAAAAAGTAATATTTGACTCTCTCAGAAGCCCTTAGAAGAAAGTCACATGGAAGAAAAAAAATGAGTGACAATAGCCAGGTGTGGTGGTACACCCTTTTGAGCCCCACACTAGGGAGGCAGAGGCAGGCAGATCTCTGAGTTCGAGGCCAGCCTGGCTTACATAGCAAATTATGGGTCAGACAGGACTACACAGTGAGAACCTGTCCAAAAAAAGAATGGCTTGCCGGGCAGTGGCGGATCTTTGTGAGTTCGAGGCCAGCCTGGGCTACAGGACAGCTGGAGCTGTCACACAGAGAAACCCTGTCTGGGGGTAGGGAGAATGGCTTGAACCTTGAAGCGACCACTACATGGAAAACCTTCAGGACAGTTAAGTGCATGTGAAGCACTTTCCTGATGGTGGGGACTAGGAAAACGTAACCAAATATATCTGGAAGGCAGAATTACACAGTATGTCTTTTAAAAAAAATCCCAAGAACTCTGAACAGCTGCGAGAGACAGTCAACTAGAAGAAAAGCCTTCCCACTGAAGTCCCTCAGCCACCCTCCAAGAGAAACAGTTCGTAGACCACGCACAAGAGCACAGCTCTCCGTACGTTAACCGTGTCACTCAGAGATGACCCGAAGGCTAGACAGTAGCAAACCAAAGGTGAGACCTTGCCCCAAGACACGGAGTGTCCTTTTCCCCTCCTGCTATCTATCTCCAGTCACCTGAGGAGTGTCTGCAGCAAACCTTAGTGAACTCAGGAGGGAGGGAAACTCATTTTCCCTAGCTTCGACCTCATTAATTAGGCTCAACCCCAACGCTTTTCAAATCATTTCCATTCCCTTCCACTGTTGGAAAATAATTAAAAAAAGTTTCCAGACTTACCTTTGCAAGAAATTTAATTTCCCAGGTCTCTTCCTAGCACAAGTTTCAAAGCCAGCAGAAAAACAAAAACAAATAAGGGGGAAAGAGTAAAATTTCAAGCTTTATTTTGAAACTTCAAAGGTCCACACTTAGTCAACGTCAGTGGCAAAAAAAAAAAAAAAAGTCATCGGAGCTTAAAGTCATTTCACTGAACAAACTACTCCAAGCTAAAGAAGAGAACTCAAACATAACAAAGTCCCCCAGGTCCTCTCTCACTGTCAACTGACGATATAGTATCAACCCAAGAACTCCCAATCTCAATGGCTCATAGCAAGAAAAGCCTCAACTCAACAACCTCTGGGAAAAACCTGGTTGCGTCTCACTCTTCTCCTCAATTCCTCATTCCATCTATTTTCTGGAAAGAAAAAAGTTACAGCTCAAGAAAGCACTTCCTTCCCATCACTTCACTCATCAGACCAGAATCAATCTCGAACGTCACCTTTTCCTTTAGAACACAATGAGAAGAAGATAACCACTAAAGCAGCATCCACTCACGCCTAGCTTTAGTAAGAAACGTGCTTCTAAATAAGCATATTGACCCCTCCTTCCCTCCTAGTACTTGAAGAGTAAAGAAGGGTCTGTAAAGGAAAGCATATTTAATTAGCCTGATTACCTAAATGCCAGCCTGTCTCTTCTATATCCTCCTCAGGCTTCCAGAGCCTCCACCTTGGTATATATAAGGCTCCAGTAACGTCTCTCTTCCCATTCTTGTATGGCTAATTGCAAAAACAAAAACCAAAACAAAACCCTAGAAAAGTGCTTTACGTCTCCCTATTTGTAACCAGGAAAAACAAGGAAGCAGTAAGCAAGAGAGTGTTTTGGAAAGCAAATCCGGTTGAACCCTCATTCGACCCCAATTCTCCAAACCCACATGACCATTCCTTTCTGCCCTTCCCACCCTATTAAAAGCCAAGCGCCTGGCAATCAAAATTGGCTGCAACTGATACTGCTTAACTCTGCCGTCTTTCCACGGGGGCAAGGGAAACCCCCAAACCTCCACCATCCGTGCAGCTCCACTGGCCTCGCTCCCTTTCCTTCCAAACTTTCCTCCGGGTCTCTCACTTTCCACACATTACCTCTGTCTCAGCGACACTCTCTCCCCATTTCCCCAAGCCCTCCTCTCTCTCTCTCTCTCCTTTTCCACCCCAATTCTCCCTCAAGGCCCTTCCGCTCCCACTTCCAATTTTAACACTTTGAAAACACCTCCCTTCACCCAAACGTCTCAAGTCCAATTCTCCCCGTCCCCGTCCCCCCCCACGTCCTCCCAACAGCGCTCACGGGGAGTCCGGTCCTTCCTGCAACCGCACGCCCCCAAACCCCCCTGCCCCTTCACACCCTCAGCCTCCCCCCCTGCTCCTACCCCTCTCAACGCGCTGGCTCGCAGCCCCACTCCCCACCTCGGCCGCTTTAATACCCCTTGGCCTGGCCCAGCCTGGGCCCTTGTTTACGCCCCTCCCCATGCTCGCACCCCTGCGCCCCGACCCCTGCCCGCTCCCACAGTTGCCACCTCCCCTGCACGCCCCCCTCGGCGGGTCCCCTCCCCCACCTCGCAGCGTCCCGTCACCTCCCTCTCTGGAGGTTCTCAGGCTGGACGTCGCCACCGCCTCCCCCTCCACTTTCCTTCCCCCAAGCCCTTCGCGGCCCCGCCCGGCCCCGCCCCGTCCCACTCGGCTCCCCCTCCCCACCCCGGGCCGCCCCGCCGCCTCACTCTCGGCTCAGGTTCGGCGCCGCCATGTTGGATCCATCCGCGCTGCTCTCCCGGGCCCCGTCTCACGGCGCCGCATCCGGGCTCCAGCCGCCGCCGCCTCCGCCGCCGCCGCCGCCGCCGCCGCGGGCGTGGGGGAGGGGAGGGACGGGCGGGGGTGGCTGCATCCTGAACAGCGCCTCCCGGAACCTGGCCGGTTCGTGTCGGCTTCGAGACCATAACGAGGCATGAGCGGGGCAGCCATACTAGGTGAGGGCAGCCTGGCAGCGGCATGAAGCCGGGAATGGTTAGCTTCACGTTGGGAAGAGAGAATGGAGACTGGCCGCCATCTTGCTTTGGGGCAAGCTGGCAACGCAGGGTTTTCTGAACGGCGGTTTCGGGGCGGTTCTAAGAAGTGGAGAGAGTAACGTACTTGTCTGTGGAAGACTTGGTGGCGCCAGAGCCGTCTGGTATCAGGCTTCAAGGCCCACGGGGAGAGTGGGGCTGGCAGCCATGACACGTAAGGGCGGAATAGTACAGGAGTTGGACTGCCCGGTGAACTTGGGTGAAAGTTCAAGATCTGGATTTAACCTTTGCCTTGAACTTCCTGTCACCCGGACATTCTGAAACCCGGACCTTGCACCGCTTCTCAGAGTCTTTCTCGGAATTCATCCCTTCAGTATTTTCCTTTTGAGCGCTCACTTCCTGTCGAAAATGTCTCCTAAGCTGACTCGTGCAGGACTGTTGGGAATTGAAATGGGGGCGGGCAGGGGGTGAAGTGGAGAGGGGGGGCTCACGTATGTTCTGGAGCTGCCAGCAGCCTAATGTGACTAAAGAAAAAGGTAATACCCTAAGGTCTGTGACAAAGGGAGGGACCTGATGATGCCAGATCGTGTAAATTTATTTTATCCTAAGGGCAACGAAGAGGCTTTGAAGGGTCTAAGCAGAGGTGTGAGCAATTACATTTGTATTGTAAAAAGATCACTGCTTGCCAGCTTGGGCATGTTAGCGCTGGCCTGGAGCTTGAGGCAGGAGGATTGTTCGAGCTCTGGAGATGGAGACCAGTTTGGGCTTAATTTAAGCGAGGAAGACCACCAGGACGTTAGCTCAGTGGTAGAATGTGTTCTTAGCACAGTTAAACCTGGTGATCAGTCCCCAGGAAGTGGGGCTGGGTAGAGAGAGAGAGAGAGATCACTGGTTGCCATGTAAAGGGTGATTCAGAAAAGTAGGAGAGAACAATTATGAATATAAGGAAGAGACAGTGGTGATGTGTAAGTAGGAAGACATGTCCTGGATAACGAGGTGAATGTACTGATTTGAAGAACTGAGTTACATTATTTTTAATTCTAAGGGAGATCTGTGGGATGTCTTTTAGACACGTAAATATTAAGTAATATGGGTTGGAAACCAAGAAAGTTTAAAGTGTGCTTCTGTGAATATGGATAGTTCTTGGAGCCATAAATAAAAGAGGATAATGGCCTAGGGAGGAAGATACATGCATTTGAGGCATGAAGAGGAAAGAAGCTGAAATGAGGACATTAAGAAGGAGAAAACAGGAATAAAGGAAGGAAGACAGGAGAAAAGTATCAAGGAAACTCGTTTAAAGTATTAAATGCAACAGATCAGGTAAGGTGTGAATTAAAATGTGTCCTGTGGATTGTGGAAGAAGGGACACTAGATACATTTGGAGAAAGCTGTTGCATAGAGTAGACATAGAACCAGATTGAAATGGAAAGATATTAATGTACAGAGACATTTTTGGGCCAGGCATGGTAACTCAGGCTTGTAATCCTAGCACTCAGAAAGGTGAAGGATACTATTTGAGGCAAAACTGGACCTAACAAGTAATAGACCAGCCAGATGTTGCAGGATATTGGGTCACACTGTGAACCCTGAGATTATGTTGTGTTGCTTTTCTGTTTTGCATTGTTTTGTATTTCTCTACTGTATTTCCTAGATGTCATCATGTTGTTTTTCTCTTTACTTCATCAAACATCTTTTCAAAAGTATCTGCAACTGAATCAGCCAGTAAGGTATTATCCATGTACTGGTAGATGTTAGATTGAGGAAACTGTTTACAAATTATTTCTAGCATCTGTTGTACAAACTATTTACACAAGATGGAGCTATTTAACAGTCCATGTGGAAGAACTTCCAGTGGTGTCTTTTAACAGGCTAGGAATTATTAAAAGTAGGCACTGTGAAGAAAAAATTTTCCCTATCTTATTCTTTTTGTTTGTTTGTTTGGTTGGTTTTTTTTGTTTTTGTTTTTTCTCCTGGCTGTGCTAGAACTTGATTTGTAGACCAGGCTGGCCTCGAACTCACTGAGATCTGTCTGCCTCTGCCTCCCAAGTACTGGGATTAAAGGTGTGCGCCACCACCGCCCGGCTCTCTATCTTATTCTTGTAAAGGTATAGTTAAAAAGTAGTCTTGTAA